>NC_068427.1:25421738-25770738 GCF_023373465.1 Oncorhynchus keta | reverse complement strand
CTATGAGGACAGAGTTGTGGCATATAGCTATGAGGACAGAGTTGTGGCATATAGCTACGAGGACAGAGTTGTGGCATATAGCTACGAGGACAGAGTTGTGGCATATAGCTACGAGGACAGAGTTGTGGCATATAGCTACGAGGACAGAGTTGTGGCATATAGCTACGAGGACAGAGTTGTGGCATATAGCTACGAGGACAGAGTTGTGGCATATAGCTACGAGGACAGAGTTGTGGCATATAGCTACGAGGACAGAGTTGTGGCATATAGCTACGAGGACAGAGTTGTGGCATATAGCTACGAGGACAGAGTTGTGGCATATAGCTACGAGGACAGAGTTGTGGCATATAGCTACGAGGACAGAGTTGTGGCATATAGCTACGAGGACAGAGTTGTGGCATATAGCTACGAGGACAGAGTTGTGGCATATAGCTACGAGGACAGAGTTGTGGCATATAGCTACGAGGACAGAGTTGTGGCATATAGCTACGAGGACAGAGTTGTGGCATATAGCTACGAGGACAGAGTTGTGGCATATAGCTACGAGGACAGAGTTGTGGCATATAGCTACGAGGACAGAGTTGTGGCATATAGCTACGAGGACAGAGTTGTGGCATATAGCTACGAGGACAGAGTTGTGGCATATAGCTACGAGGAGAGTGAAGATGGAACGTGTGCATGTGTTGGGCATAAAGTTTGTATCCCTGCCTGCGTTCTGGATGTGAATGGGGCTGTGTTTGTGGCCATTGTGTGCTTTACACCACTGATAAATAAGGAGCTTTATCTGGGCTCGGCAGCACACTCTGCCATTAACACCTTCTGACGATAAATTGGACACACTGAGAGAAGGAGAAAGGGGGTGGTTTCGATTAGCTTCTTAGAGAGCGTAAAAGTGTGTGCTCCTATCAATGCCACGTGCTCTGCACACGGCTAACAAACTCCAGCCGCCACACACACAGAATCTTGTTTAATTTGACAAACAAAGAGAAAACACTCACTCTGTTTTAGGAGAGTGAGGGGCTGAATGTTAATTAACTTGTCATTTAATCATGCCTGGCTATGGCAGTGCAGGGCTCTTTGGCAGTGTTTAATTTGGTCTGTTCCCTCACTGGGAGACCCAGCAGGACTGTCTAAGGGTATTCTAGCCACAC
Source organism: Oncorhynchus keta (assembly GCF_023373465.1). Lineage (NCBI taxonomy): Eukaryota > Metazoa > Chordata > Actinopteri > Salmoniformes > Salmonidae > Oncorhynchus > Oncorhynchus keta. The sequence goes on along the minus strand of NC_068427.1, from coordinate 25,769,587 downwards.
CCTCAGTAGCGTTTACTTCAAGGTTAACTTATAAAACATCTCATCTATCATCTAGTATCTGATTAGCTCCCAATTCTCAGAATAGGCCCCTTTCGCTGACCAGAGTATGGGAGGGATAAAAATCATACACAGGATCTCAGCAGTACTCACTATCTCTTGTACTTGTGAAAGATTACACAGAGCTGACGGAGAGTAGAACAAATCTGAGCCTGTTACACACACACACACACACACACACACACACACACACACACACACACACACACACACACACACACACTTGAAATACTTTATTTGAATCAACATATTACATCACACACTTTAAATTCTTTATTTTAATTAACATATTACATCGCACACACACACACACACACACTTTAAATACTTTATTTTAATTAACATATTACATCGCACACACACACTTTAAATACTTTATTTTAATTAACATATTACATCGCGCACACACACACTTTAAATACTTTATTTTAATTAACATATTACATCACACACACACACTTGAAATACTTTATTTTAATTAACATATTACATCGCACACACACACTTTAAATACTTTATTTGAATCCACATTACAGCACACACACAGGCATAAGGCCTGGGTTTGAGTGACACACCAGCTAATGCAGAACATAGATGACAAGTGTTTCCAATTATGTATTTGTCTTACTTTGGGTTGGCACCTATGAGACTCATTAAAGAAACACACTCACGCAGAACATGCAAACACAATTAACATAGACATTGACAGACTCGCTAAAACACACACACACAGAATCTAGCAGTAAACGGAACTGGCAATAACTATGCAAGATGTATGGCCTTGTAACATATGTGTGATTGAACAAGTCTCTACATATATATGCTCTTCTCCCAAAGCATCAACACACACGCATACACACAGAAAATGCGGGAGATCCCTGCACATACACTGAGTGTACAAAACATTAGGAACACCGACTCCTTGACATTAACTGACCAGGTAAAAGCTATAATTCTTTATTGATGTCACTTGTTAAATCCACTTCAACCAGTGTAGATGAAGAGGAAGATACAGGTTAAAGAAGGATGTTTAAGCCTTGAGACATGGATTGTGTATGTGTGCCATTGAGGGTGAATGGGCAAGACACGATTTCAGTGCCTTTGAAAGGGGTATGGTGGTAGGTGCCAGGCGCACTGGTTTGAGTGTGTCAAGAACTGCAACGCTGCTGGGTTTGCTCAACAGTTTCCCATGTGTTTCAAGAATGGTCCACCAACCAAAGGACATCCAGCCAGCTTGACACAACTATGGGAAGCATTGGAGTCAACATGGGCCAGCTTCCCTGTGGAACGCTTTCGTCACATCGTAGAGCCCATGCCCCGACAAATTGAGGCTGTTCTGAGGGCAAAAGGGAGGGGTGCAACACAATATTCCTAATGTTTTGTACACTCAGTGTACAGTATGCACGTCCTATTCCCAGTCCATGTACTCTACATCCTCATCCCCACAGCCCTGTTTTTTGCCTCAGTTCCTGTTGAAGACAAACGCGTTTTAAGTTTGTGTTTGGGGTCCTGGTGCGGAGTCTCTCCCCCAGTCTCTCTCTGCAGTGTGAAAAGGTTTTCACTGGTCTTGTATTGAACACCACTGTGTACTGCTTCCTATAAAGCTGAAGCCAATGGACCTGTTTCAGGGCTTAATGCCTTTTATAATGGATTATAATGCACCATAATGGCCTTGAATGGCTGGTATTTGGTCAGGCTTTGAAGTTGAACAGGCCTTTTTGTAAACACTGGTCCAATGAAACAGGCTTATAACTCCCCCACTCTCCTCTGTTTTCCAAGTGGAATCTTACTTCAAATGGGGAAAAACAGTGAGGCGCTCTGTCCTTTGCCAATCCAATCCAGCACGGTTCCACTCCAGGTGATTCCGAGGTAATTCTCTCCTGGAGTATGATTGTCCGGATTCTGGAGGGTTCGTCTGTAATTCCGGCTGGAGTGGTTGTTGGGGTTGGGAGCGTTCAGAGGGGTCTCTCTCCAGTGTGGAGCCAGTCGAAGATGACTAATTTCGGAACTCACTCAAGAGGCCATTGTGGAGAGGAAAGAGGCCTGTGAAAATGCATCTTAGAGCACGGACAAATGCTAGCTCTCTAACACACACACACACACACACACACACACACACACACACGCTCTGACCATCCAAGCACATTCACCAATCTGTGAGTACGGGTGAAATTCTCTAGGCAGATTGTTGTGACTCCAGGCAGTCATTCCTATCAAAGCTCAGCACAGGCAAGTGTGTGTGTGTGTCCTATTTCATGCCCTAGTGTTCAAATGAGAATGGTGAATTAAATCGGTTCTCTTTTACATTGATGATGATAATGTACCTTTTCATGTGTGACCTAGTTAATGTTTTAGTTGATCAGTTAAGGGGTGTGTGTGTTTGTGTGTACACACGCTGTGTTTTCTCTCCTTTAAGCCTCCAACTGAGGTGCCGGTCGGTCACACTTGATGTACCTGTAGCTAATCCAATCTCACACTTGATGTCCCTTTAACCAATTCAGTCACAGCGCCCTGAGCCCCATCCTAACACTACCTCCCTGACATCATATTCTAGCACTGCCTCCCTCCATATCTCCCTCCCTTCCTCCCTCTAACTCCCACAGGCCTCTTATGCCTCCTTTCCTCATTTCTCCATCTTTTTCTCTCCCACAGCTCAGATTCCTTAATCTCCCCCTCTCTCTTCTTTGCCTCGCTCGCTTTTAAACTGAGTCTTGCGTACCCCTCTTCCCTTCACCTTTCCCTCCTAAATAGTTTCCTCTCACCCACCCAACTTATTCAAGGCCTATCTTTTTTTGGTTTTGTTGTAATTTACACCCTTTTTCTCACCAATTTCGTGATATTCAATTGCGTTCTTGTCTCATCGCTGCAACTCCCCAACGGGCTCGGGAGGTGAAGTTCGAGTCATGAGCCCTCTGAAACATGACCCACCAAGCCACGCTTCTTAACACCCACCCGCTTAACCCGGAAGCCAGCCGCACCAATGTCTCGGAGGAAACACCGTTCAACTGATGATCGAAGTCAGCCCGCAGGCGCCCAGCCTGCTACAAGGAGTCGCTAGAGTGCGATGTTAAGTTAAGCACCCCCCTGGCCAAACCGTCAGCTAACCCAGACAACGCTGGGCCAATTGTGCACAGCCCTATGGGTCGCGGCTGGTTGTGACACAGCCTGGGATCGAACCCAGGTCTGTAGTGACGCCTCAAGCTTTGCAATGCAGTGCCTTAGACCGCTGTGCCACTCGGGAGGCCCCAAGGCCTCTCTTTTCATCCCTCTCTGCCATACACTGACAGCCTTCCCTTCCATCTCTCCTTGCCTCTCCTCCACCCACACACTAATATCCTCTCTTTTTCGGCAGGAAATGAAGACCGCCTCAACAAGTCTGTCACAAACAGAAATGACATTGTGTACCTGTCACCACCATTCACTTGTTTCTATAAACACTGAAATAACTGTTTCCTCTCTCTCCTTTTCCTCCCCCCACTACCTTCCTACCCTCCCTCTCTTCCCCTCTCTCTCCTTTTCCTCCCCCCACTACCTTCCTACCCTCCCTCTCTTCCCCTCTCTCTCCTCTTCCTCCCCCCACTACCTTCCTACCCTCCCTCTCTTCCCTCTCTCTCTCTATCTCCTCTTCCTCCCCCACTACCTTCCTACCCTCCCTCTCTTCCCCCTCTCTCTCTCCTCTTCCTCCCCCCACTACCTTCCTACCCTCCCTCTCTTCCCCTCTCTCTCTCTCCTCTTCCTCCCCCACTACCTTCCTACCCTCCCTCTCTTCCCTCTCTCTCTCTCCTCTTCCTCCCCCACTACCTTCCTACCCTCCCTCTCTTCCCCTCTCTCTCTCTCCTCTTCCTCCCCCACTACCTTCCTACCCTCTCTCACTACCCCCCTCCATTCCTCTCCCCCCTGTCTCTCCCCCTCCCCTGTCTCTCCTCCACAGTGAGTAAGCTGCGGGTGCAGAAGACCAACCAGTCCCTGGTCTACCTGGAAGATAGTCGCGTGCGTGTCAACTGCTCCGTGACGTCCCAGACCAGCCAAGACTCCCAGCATGCCGTGCTCTGGTATGTGCGCCGTGCGGCAGGTGCTGAGGCAGATGAACTACTGCTGAGGATTGAGCGCTCGGGCGCGTTTGAATATGGCGCGTATGCGGACGAGGAGAGGTTGAGGCGACGAGTGCAGGCTGAGAGGCTGTCGCCACGGCTCTACGCGCTGACACTGAACAGGGCAGAGAGCAGCGACTCTGGGACGTACTACTGCCTGGTGGAGGAGTGGCTCACAGACCCAGACGGAGCCTGGTACAGACTGGCACGGGACTCCTCAGGATTCACACAGGTCCTAGTCAGACAACCAGGTGAGGACAGAAAGGAGGGAACAGGGGAAGGGATGACGGGAGGGATATAGAGCTGAATGGGATGAAGCCTGGTACAGACTGGCACGTGACTCCTCAAGCTTCACACAGGTCCTGGTATGACAACCAAGTGAAAACAGAGAGGAGGGATACTGGTACAAACTGGCACGGGACTCCTCACTCAGCCTTTACACACAGAAATCTTCCTAAGAGAAACATCAAGAGCCCAGTGTCTCTCTCTGTCTCTGTAGTGTTTAGCAGCTGCTGTTCTCGACCCATGTGGTTCATTTATCTTCTGGCAGTGACCAGTTGTGCCCTCTCCCCCTGCCCTAAAGGCCGTCTCGCTTTGATGACCTCATCACCATCCACCTGCCCTAGGCAGAGCTCAGGTGGACGTGGTGGGTGTTGCCCTGGTGCCAAATGGGCAGAGCCTGGCAGAGCTGAGAGGCATAAACCACATGCCCATAATAAGTCCATTTTGTGCCGACACCAACTACACACAACCTCACCTCAGCCCCATGCCACCCTACCTACCGAGCTGCTACCTTACTCCCCTCAAACCCAATGGCCCCAACCCGACCATGTACTATACAGACTTCCAAGCCCCCCTCCTAGGGCTGGGCGATAGATCTGATTCATTTGAATGTATGTTTTTGCATAATATTCCAAATGTCTGTACTGCAAGAGTCAACATGTTTTCCGTTTTTATGGGCATTTATGTCTGCTTGTTGTCTTTTTGGTCTCGTCTCCTTCACTCCTTCTGTGCTGTGTGCACCTCCTCATTTACACCAGAGATCTGCATATAATGACGAGATGCTCATATCTCCACTCTAACAATGTCCCAAATGCATGAAGGCAGAAACGTATTGGCCTTAATTTGGACCGATTTTGGCGAAACCTCTCGCTTTGCCACTTCCTCATTAGAAAGGTTAACTTTTCTATTACAGTAAAATAATGTCTCCGTTTCAGTGTCCATATGACTGTTCGTGTTGGACCAAACCGCTTGTCAGAGAGGAAGAAGTGATCTTGGGGTGTGTGTGTAAACGGAGAGTCTCAACTCCTCAAATGACTCACAGAGCAGACACTACTAAAACAGGAGTATCAATGGACATTGATTCTGGAGAATGAAAGCCCAGTTTGTCGCGCAGCCACATTGGGGTACCGCTAGCAGCATTTATCCAAAGACTGTTCTACCAGCTGTCTTGTCTGTGTTTTATAAATGTGCAATAAGCATAAAACACAATTAGATAATACATTGGCAATTCATTCTCATTCTGAAAAATAAGGTAGGCTTGATTTCAACACCTGAACAAAGTGGACCGGCTGGCAATCGGAGGCGGACAGAAGGGTGTGTTCAAAACAATAGAAAGATTAGCTGGCTACTCACTAGCATGTGGGCTTGTGCTTGAGAAATTGTTTATGAGACCTGTGTTAATGTTTTATAATGCCTGCAACAAGAAGATAGTCATTATTAGTGAATGTACATTATACATGGTTCTGGTTATAATTATTATTTTTTTTTTATCTATTTTAATTAACATATTTAAAAGCCAGATCAGTGATTGCAAAAAAAGCAGGTTAAAACTACACTGAACAAAAATATAAACGCAACATGTAAGGTGGATCCCATGTTTCACGAGCTGAAATAAAATATCCCAGAAATGTTCCATGCGCACAAAAATCTTATTTCTCAAAAATGTTGTGCACAGATTTGTTTACACCCCTGTTTGTGAGCATTTCTCCTTTGCCAAGATAATCCATCCACCTGACAGGTGTAGTACATCAAGAAGCTGATTAAACGGCATGATCATTACACAGGTGCACCGTGTGCTGGAGACAATAAAAGGCCACTCTAAAATGTGACGTTTTGTCACTGATGTCCACAGATGACTCAAGTTGAAGGAGCATGCAATTGGCATGCCGACTGCAGGAATGTCCACCAGAGCTGTTGTCAAAATTTTATGTGCATTTCTCTACCATAAAGCCGCCTCCAATGTCGTTTTAGAGAATTTGGCAGTACTGTCAACCGGCCTCACAACCGCAGACCACGTGTATGGCGCCGTGTGGCCGAGCGGTTTGCCCAATGGTGGCAGTGAGGTAATGGTATGGGAAGGTATAAGCTACCGACAACGAACACAATTGCATTTTATTGATGTCAGTTTGAATGCACAGAGATACCGTGACGAGATCCTGGGGCCCATAGTCATGCCATTCATCCGCCTCCGTCAACTCATGTTTCAGCGGTCTAAGGCACTGTATCTCAGTGCTAGAGATGTCACTACAGACCCTGGCTCGATCCCGGACGTGATCGGGAGTTCCATAGGGCGCCGCACAATTGGCCCAGCGTCGGCCAGATAAGGGGAGGGTTTGGCCCGGTTTAGGCCGTACTTGTAAAATAAGAATTTGTTCTTTAACCGATATGGCTAGTTAAATAATAAAAAAAATATGTCCCAGTTCTTCGATGGCCTGCATACTCAGACATGTCACCCATTGAGCATATTTGAGATGCTCTGGATTGACGTGTACTACAGTGTTCCAGTTCCCACCAATATCCAGCAACTTCACACAGCCATTGAAGAGGACAGCATTCCACAGGCCACAATCAACTGCCTGATCAACTCTATGCAAAGGAGATGTGTCGTGCTGCATGAGGTAAATGGTGGTCACACCAGATACTGACTGGTTGTCTGATCCACTTCCCTAACTTCTTTTTTTTGGTAAGGTATCTGTGACCAACAGATGTATATCTGTATTCCCAGTCATGTGAAATCCATAGATAAGGACCTAATGAATTTATTTAAATAGACTGATTTCCTTATATGAACTGTAAGGAAGTAAAATCTTTGAAATTGTTGAATGTTGCTTTTTATATTTTTGTTCAGTATATTTTGATCAAATTAAGTACATTATTAGTGGGTCTTATGGTTGTGGAAGGATTATATTTATTTCACACGCCCTAAATTCATTACATTATTGCTGACTGTTTGAAATGCAGTGTATTTGACCTTTAGTTGTACAACTAAACTGATTTAGATAAGAAAAAAAATATGTGATTTTTAGGCCATATCGCCTTCCCCCCCTCCACCCAGCTACCCTGCTATTACCCTCCTCACCCCCCTATGCCTCCTCTCTGACCCCCAAAGGAAGGTGACTGTTGATAGACAAACATGGCTACACCCTCCCCTAACATCTCTGAAAGCAATCTGTTGTGCCAGGGGTCCTGTGAGTAGGGCATTGTAAATGCAGTGTGAACTGTGCGGGTGTCTGTGACATCTGCCCAACTGCAACATGAAGATCAGACTGAAGGCCTGGAGCTGGTCAGGGAGCAAAAGCACTCGTATGTTATTTTAGCAGGAAAGTGGACACTTCCTCCCCACACATTGCAGAAACGTATCTATTTCCTTCAAGTGCACACCCTTGTGCATGTGTGTATTCATGATTGTGTGTGTATGCATATCAGTGACTCACTTTGTTTGAGTCTCACCTCTGTTTCCTTCAGGATTCCAAGGCTCACCAGGGGATTTGGTTATTATCAAACACCATATCAGGGAGTGCTCATTCCATATAGTTATAGATGTACAGCTATATAAATATATAATGATGGGCTGCAAATTTACAGTCCTGATTTCCCAGGTGGCTGTTGGGAGGGTCTCATTAAGGTGCTAAAGAATGCAGTCACCCAGGAAGTCAAACAGAAATGGTTCAGATGCCAGTTCTCTCCTTGTCTGTCTTCTTTCCCTCTGCGCTCTCCTTTTTAACAAGAAGAAACATTACAGACAGCCTGATCTAGCAGAGTCTTTTTAAGTTCACTTCTTTTTACTTGTTCTAACTGGGTCAGTGTGAAGGCCCTGTAGGAGTGTAGCCATCCCACACAGACACTCTCCCCCTGGGCTAGTAGCCTCTAAGAGGGAGGGAGGCCTGGAGCAGAACAGCAGACTGGAAAGGCCATGGACAGCTGGTGGGGCTAGTTACCCTGTTAGACATTTTTTTTAGGATTTGGGGTTTTGGCATTTAAGGGTAGTTGGGCACATAAAACTGACAATGAGAGATGTTTTGCTATCAAATGAGTTTATGATTGTGTTTTTGATTATGTGTGTTGAGGTTCTGAAGTATAAACTGATTTGAAGCACATCTGCCAGTCTGAAGTTTTCTGTTTAAAGGCATGACAATTATTCTGCCCAAGAAATGAGCTTCAATTGGAATGTTATTTTATTCCCCCTCTCTCTTCCTTCACCCTTTCTTTCCTCCCTCCCCTCTCTCTCCCTCTTCCTCACTCTCTCTGTAGAGGTGCGGTTGCAGGTGGAGGAGTCGGAATCTAACATCACTGTGTCCCAGTCTGGTTCCATCCGGTTGGGCTGCAGCATCCCTTCCCAGTCCTCCCGAGACTCCCGCTTCTCCGTGTCCTGGTACGTGGAGCGCCCCGAGGAGGAAGATGAGGAAGAGGAAGACCAGTTGTGTGTGTTCTCCATTGGACACGATGCAGTGTTCGGGAACGGGAACTGTAGCCCCACCGAGGAGGCGGGGCCTAACTCACGTCTGCAGTTTGAGAGGACAACCTCTGACCTCTACAGCCTGACCATCCAGGGAGCACGGCCGGCTGACACGGGGCGCTACTACTGTCACGTGGAGGAGTGGCTGCTCAACCCCCGCAACGCCTGGTATCGCCTGGCGACCAACAACTCTGGTGTCACCATCGTCACCGTGATCCAGCAGGGTAAATCAATCAATCAAAACATTTTTTTTTAATAGTGTTTTTTAAAATAAAACGGTACCACATGGTGAATAACAATGGCCTGGGGCTACAAAAACATTTAGGCTGCACTGCGTTTTCCCCACCCTGGCGAACTAACTCCTCCCATTTGTGTCATTCTACAGATGGCATATGAGATCATTGGCTCGTGCTGATGATTCTGGTCTTTGAGTTAGTACTGACACACTCACAGCTATGACTATAGACTGCTATAAGTAGCATGCCAAAGAAACATCAAACTACACCATAATGTAATGCTCTCCATTGATGTCATTGTTTCATCTATATCGCACTCTCATTCAATTCTCTTCTTTCCCTTCTCTCTCTCTCCTTCCCCACAGTCTCCACACTGCAGTCGGGGGTGTGTTCCAATGACTCTCTCTTTTACTTTATCTTCTTCTACCCGTTCCCCATCTTCGGCATCCTCCTCATCGCCGTGCTCCTGGTGCGCTATAAGAGCCGTAGCCACAGCAAGTCCCAGGAGGGCAAGAACGGCGCCCCCTTACTGTGGATCAAAGAACCCCACCTCAGCTACTCGCCCACCTGCCTGGACCCACCCGCCCTCAGCCTGCACCCTGGCTCAGTGGAGTAAGGAAGCAACTCATAACCCTCCTCCACCCCGTACTCATCGAGGATCCAACCAATACCACGCCAGGGAGGGTCTACTTCGGACCTCCACCTGACCAACCACTGCTGTGTCCAAGCTGTCAGTCAATCTGTTCGTCCATGTATAACCCCCCCCCCCGTGGTTGCCCCGGCTGTGCTGGCTGCCTGTCTGTGAGATACTCTGCAGCAGCCCTGTCGTGTGTGTGTGTCTGTGGAAGTGTGAGTGTATGTATCTCTCGCTCTCATCTTCTCTTCGTTCAGTGAAAAACATAACTACAGTTATTTTTCTTTTTTAAAATTCTGTTTTTCAACAGATGTCTGCTAGAATGATACAATCTGGGAACGAGAAAATGACTAGTCAAGGACCCTATATGGGCATACTGTTCTGTACTGAACTGAGGACGTAGTGAGGATAATAAGGAATCTCTCTCTGTGCTCGTTTGACTTAGCACTGAACTCAGATCAGTCCCTGCCTGGCCTTATACCTTGGTTACCATAGCGAGGGCCCTTTTCAAACTGACTCCAGCGCTGTGGAATAGACTTCCACAAAAACACACAAAGACAATTAGAAGAGATGTGTGCGTGACAATGTGAAAGTGTGTGTGTGTTCACCCACCTGTCTCCTCAGTGTGTTTGCCTTGGCAGACAGAGACAGACCTAGCGAGCCCATTGAACATTGCCAGACACTAGGCATCGGTGTGAATGCACACCTCTTCTCCTCCTCTCCAGAGTGAGAACGAGGGAAAGAGAGAAGGAATGAGGATAAATGAACATATTTTTGACATGAGGGATATTTCAGTGCCAAGAACTTATTCCAGGCTGTCCTCTGCAACAAATGTTTGAAGTTTAAAGGGGTGAGCAAAGCCGATTGGTTCCGAGGCACTCTGTAAATATGGCTGCCGACCCCATGCTGGGGGATTATAGGCCTTGTAGGCAGAAAGGGCGATTTTTACGCTTATGTTAAACCCGTTGAGTAGTTTCTGCATAAATGTATTGACACAGTGGGATTTATTGACTGAAATGAAATTCTCTGCCATTTCATACGCTGTCTGCTATTACTACCACATGCTGTCTTTAATAGACATGAATTAATGGGTACAAGCTGTACAGGGGAGGGGAGCTGAGCCACAAGACATATCATCACTAGAGATGTGTGTAGAGGTTAAGCACATGCATATTAAAACACACACACGCACACACAACCAGCTCTTTGGACAACGTGTAGAGAAAACGAAAGCATCCCCAAAAACAGATTACCAACACACCATGAGAATTAATATCATGTCTGATTTTATTTGGATTTTTTGTACCTTCATTTATATATTTTTGTTATTTTATACTGTTTTGCATAGTTCATGTACATGTCTTTTTCGAATTCTCCAAGTACTGCTCTTTGACTTGTGTTGCCAGGCAACCACACCACACAGATAAAGTCATGATAACATTGTGCGTCCATAGTCATAGTCACAGGCACTGAAATGTCGTAGATATAGAAATGCTAGATTAATTTGTTCTGCGCAGTCAGTGGCATCACATTGAAGATTTATGTTTTGGCCAGTGTGGAAACAGTAACTAAATGCTCTATACCTGTATTGGAAACCTAGCAGCTTTACTATAGGATGTACAGTAGATTAACAGCGAGAGTCACAAAATGATCCACTTTAAGCTTTTGCTCGTCTTGTTTATTTATTGAAATGTACCGTGACACCTAGTTAGGATGTGTGAGCTTCATAGAAATGCATTAGACTGCCATAGTACACTTGGCAGAAGGGTTAGGAATCAGTCACATTCCCATAGTATGGAACGGCCGGGAGAGGAAGTGTGACATTCCTGTTCCGTAAAATAACCCTTTCACTGCCAGACTGCTGAAAGCTCTCGTCATTCTCTTCTCAATCGTGTCGAAATGTATATTGCATGACAATATTGCAGGAAGCGTTTTGATGTTTTGTAACCTTCAAACTTTTTAGCGTCGTGTTTGTGTGACCGAGCGATGCCAAGCCCTTCACTTCCTGTGCCAAGTGTCAGACAGATCTACAGAATAGGAAGTCACTTTGAACAGCAGATTTATGGGGGAGGGAGAACAACTTTGGTTGTTTCTATTCTTTTCCATCTGCCATTCAAATCCTGAGAGAGCGGAAGGCCTCATCACCTGCATTGGTTGACAGCTATAGAACAATGCTTTCATGTGTGTAGCTGTAGCACCAGGCTATGTTAGCAGGTTAGGTCAGCAGCATGATATTTACTTATTCGCACTAGGCTAGATCTATCCATCATTGGGTTAGACGTGTTGTTGTGGCAGTTGAAAGAGCAGCTCAAGCCAACTGTGCTCAACCCTGTCACGAACCCAAGACGCTAAGATAAGATCTGGTCCAACATCTGACCAGAGGTGGACCCTCATTTTTAAACTTCAACCATTTTTCATTGGTTTTGCCACAATTCAGTGATAAGGAAATCGGCAAATCCCTGAGCAGCATGCAGGATCTCTGAATCTAAACCAGGAAGTGGAGGGGTGCGGCTTTGGTGTGGTGCCACAGTGCGTAATTGGAGCTGTGTTGTACTCTGAACTGTGTTTTTGTAGTAATCAACATCCTTAGACGAAATCCTAAATGCTCTCCAGACGCTCCGACAGTGTTGTAGCTGCGTTCCGAGGGCTGCATGCAGTGACTGTGGCTCCAGATTTAGCTGGAAAATTACTTTGTGGTGAAGTGTTCAGTTCAGCCAGTGCTGCTTTTTTCCAGTGATGTATTTTTGTTATTTTTCCAAGTCTATGATAAATGATAGTGCACTGAAATGAAAAGGCCATAGCTTTTTTTAGACGCTTATTGTGTTTTTGTGTATATGACATGTTTTTGTTGATTTTTATTCTGATATATATTCTATTGAATAGTAACCACTGCTATCATTCAAAAGGCACTTTGCTATTCTGTCAGTTTATTGCAATAAAAACATGTTCAGTGCAACCTTAGGTGTTGACATTCCTCCTGACCCTTCTACATATTTCCTTCTATGAACCTCCGGACATAGGCGCCTGAGCAATGGAGCAAACGGAACAGCTGTACCCCCACTTTCAAAATAGGGGTACAAACTTGTTTTTGCACCCCCACTTTTTTAAAACCAGAAAATGATCATGAATCATTGTTTAATTTGTCCTTTTCAATGATTAGCAATGTTAAGCTAGTTTGTATTAAAACCCACCCATTTTACATTTTAATGAACAGATTGCATTTTTCACCACCTCCCCCTGTCACCTCAAGATGAATGGTTTTGACCACAAGTTTTGCTTTGCTCCGGTGAGCCACTGTGTTGGTTCAGTGCAGTTAGAAAACATTAGTTGCACTACTGGTGTTTGAAATAAAAAAGGCACCTATTCAAAAGGTGTGATTTTAAGAACCAAAACACAATTATGTAATCAGTGCTTTTCTTTGTTTCTATTCATCAACTTTGGTGATTTTAGCCTTTTTATATGAAGTAGCCTTTTGGATAGAAATGGTTGGAGACCCCTGCCCTAGCTGTTCAAATATGACCCATATTACCAGAGCTACATTGTATTCTTTTTATTGCAGATTCAGGGCTGCAATGTATGGATATATATATATATATTATACACACACACACACACACACACACACACACACACACACACACACACTCTCTCTGAACGAAAAGATAAATGCAACAATGTCTAAGATTTCGCTGAGTTACAGTTCATATAAGGAACTTTATTTAAAAGTCATTAGGCCCTAATCTATGGATTTCACAAGACTTGGCACCGGCTCACCCATTTGGGAGCCAGGCCCAGCCGGTCAGAATGAGTTTCTCCCCACATAAGGGGCCCGCAGGTGAAGGAGGTCCTGTGCAGTCATGGTTACACGTGGTCTGCGGTAGAGAAATTAACATTAAATTCTGGCAACAGTTCTGGTGGACATTCCTGCATTTGGCATTCCAGTTGCACGCTCCCTCAAAACGTGAGACATCTGTGGCATTGTGTTGTGACAAAACTGCGCATTTTAGAGTGGCCTTTTGTCTACAGCACAAGGTGCAATGATCATGTTGTTTGAACCACTTTGATATGCCACACCTGTCCGGTAGATTCATTATCTTGACCAAAAGATAAATGCTAACTAACAGGGATTTAAACACATCATTTGACAGAAATAAGCTTTTTGAGCATATGAACATTTCTGGGATCTTTTATTTCAGCTCATGAAAAATGGGACCAGCGCATTGAAATTTATGATAACGACAAATTAACCCTTTACAAACATGCTCATATACTGGTTGAAAATGTCACATTTGGACAAGTGGCTAAATTGAAATGCAGTGGCTGCACAGTAACATGCTATACATGACGTCAGAGTTCAAGGTCGCTGCTTCACAGCTCTCTATTAGCGGTTGACCGATTAATTAGGGCCGATTTCCAGTTTTCATAACAATCGGAAATCGGTATTTTTGGGCACCGATTTGACAATTATTTTAATTTTTTACCTTTTTATTTAACTAGACAAGTCAGTTAAGAACACATTCTTATTTTCAATGTCGTTCAGGGGCAGAACGACAGATTTTCACCTAGTCAGCTTGGGGGATCCAATCTTGCAACCTTACAGTTAACTAGTCCAACGCAATAACGACCTGCCTCTCTCTCTCGTTGCACTCCACAAGGAGACTGACTGCCTGTTATGTGAATGCAGTAAGCCAAGGTAAGTTGCAAGCTAGCATTAAACGTATCTTATAAAAAACAATCAATCAATCACTAGTTAACTACACATGGTTGATGATATTACTAGATATTATCTAGCATGTCCTGCGTTGCATATAATCTGACTGAGCATACAAGTATCTGACTGAGCGGTGGTAGGCAGAAGCAGGCGTGTAAACATTCATTCAAACAGCACTTTCGCGCATTTTGCCAGCAGCTCTTCGTTGTGCGTCAAGCATTGCGCCGTTTATGACTTCAAGCCTATCAACTCCCTAGATGAGGCTGGTGTAACTGATGTAAATGGCTAGCTAGTTAGCACGCGCTAATAGTGTTTCAAACTTAACTCGCTCTGAGCCTTGGGGTGGTTGTTCCCCTTGCTCTGCATGGGTAAAGCTGCTTCAATGGTGACTGTTGTCGTTGTGTTGCTGGTTCGAGCCCAGGGAGGAGTGAGGAGAGGGACTGAAGCTATACTGTTACACTGGCAATACTAAAGTGCCTATAAGAACATCCAATTGTCAAAGGTTAATGAAATACAAATGGTATAGAGGGAAATAGTCCTATAATTCCTATAACTACAACCTAAAACTTCTTACCTGGGAATATTGAAGACTCATGTTAAAAGGAACCACCAGATTTCATATGTTCTGGGCAAGAAACTGAAACGCTTTCTTACATGGCACATATTGCACTTTTACTTTCTTCTCTAACACTTTGTTTTTGCATTATTTACTTGAGGGTAAATTGATTTTATTGATGTATTATTTTTAGTAAAATGTGTTCATTCAGTATTGTTCTAATTGTCATTATTACAAATATATGTTTTTTAAATCGTCCGATTTAATCGGTATCTGCTTTTTTGGTCCTCCAATAATCGGCATCAGCGTTGAAAAATCATAATCGGTCACCCACTACTCTGTATGGGTTTTGACTGATAGCTGTTCTGAACTCTAGCCCCGCCCACGACAAGTTGCCACCATCTCCCCATTAATTGGCAACTTTTGCAAATGTTTTGTTGTCCGAGTGAAGGAAATGCTGTAAATTAAGAGGACTCAATGTATTTGGAAAGATGAGACGTTGAGGATTATAATAAAATACCACTAAGGTTAATAAAGCAAACCAAACACCAGTGAGTCCAAATGTGCATGAATGAATGATTAAATTCATTATTTGTGTCAAATCGCCAGTTGGCAACCCATCACGTACGGGACTAATTGACACAAAGACTCAGAGGGATAATTGTGTTAATTCTTCCGGTGTTCTGTGCAGTGCGCACCACAAAGGCTGCACTTTACATTCCCATATCATAAACCTTGTAATATACGGTGTCCATGATCACTGGTTGATGTAGTTACAAGATGACATGGCATTATACCCAGGGATATCCTGAACAGAATGAGCCTGTGTTTGTTGTATTGTAAAGGAAATTTGCCATGGAACACGCATCTGAACGCACTCATGACTAGGGCTGTGGCGGTCACACAAGTAATTCAGCCGGTGACTGTCAAGCAAATAACTGTCGGTCTCACGGAAATTGACCGTTAATTAACACATTTAGCATCTCCTGGCTTCCACACGGCCTACAAGCCACTGATGCAAACCTTTGGAACATTTGAAGTCCGAAGTTTACATACACTTAGGTTGGAGTCATTAAAACTCGTTTTTCAACCACTCCAAATCTTGTTAACAAACTATAGTTTTGGCAAGTTGGTTAGGACATCTACTTTGTGCATGACACAAGTCATTTATCCAACAATTGTTTACAGACAGATTACTTCACTTATAATTCACAGTATCACAATTCCAGCGGGTCAGACGTTTGGGGCGGCAGGGTAACCTAGTGGTTAGAGCGTTGGACTAGTAACCAAAAGGTTGCAAGTTCAAATCCCCGAGCTGACAAGGTACAATTCTGTTGTTCTGCCCCTGATCAAGGCAGTTAACCCACTGTTCCTAGGCCGTCATTGAAAATAAGAATTTGTTCTTAACTGACTTGCCTAGTAAAATAAATAAAAATATAGGCTAAGCGCAGGCTTCAAACAGTGTAATGTGAATTGTCAATGATCATGGCCCTACGGATCCTCAAAGGCCAATTATGCAATCGATATGGTTAATATGTCATGAAATTCATTATATGTTCACATGAAGATAATTGAAAGGGTGAAATGAGAAACGTCATTGTTTGCTAACTGATCGACTTTGATACAAAAATAATGGGGATTATAGATTGAATAACCATTGTTTGTATTCTTTCATGATTTATGATAAATAGTTACGAGCCTAAATGACTCACGGATGATTACTATTGACTTCTTAATGAACTGGATTGTTGACTTCCCTAATTATGTTAATCATGAATGATTGTTATTTGATCAGATACATGTTATTTGTTTCCTTTGTGATGCAGCACAGACTACTCGGTAAATATACCACTTTATGTTTAAAGGAATTCCTGCCTCAGTCTCATCCATTCGTCTGTCACCTGACACATGACCACCTGTTCACCTTCACTGTCAGTCATCCTACCTGTCCAGCTACCCACACTGATTCCACTAATCTTACATTGACTGTGACTTGAAACATTCCAGAAAATGATGTCATGGCTTTAGAAGCTTCTGATTGGCTAATTGACATAATTCGAGTCAATTGGAGGTGTACCTGTGGATGTATTTCAAAGCCTACCTTCAAACTCATTGCCTCTGCTTGACATCATGGGAGAAATAAACCAAGACCTAAAAAATGTTTTGTAGACCTCCACAAGTCTGGTTTATCCTTGGGAGAAATTTCCAAATGCCTGAAGGTACCACGTTCATCTGTACAAACATTAGTACGCAAGTATAAACACCATGGGACCATGCAGCTGTCATACCGCTCAGGAAGGAGACGCATTCTGTCTCCTAGAGATGAACGTACTTTGGTGTGAAAAGTGCAAATCAATCCCAGAACAGCAAAGGACCATGTGAAGATGCTGGAGGACACAGGTACAAAAATATCGATATCCACAGTAAAACTAGTCCTATATCAATATAACCTGAAAGGCTGCTCAGCAAGGAAGAAGCCACTGGTCCAAAACCACCATTTAAAAAATCCAGACTACGGTTTGCAACTGCACATGAGGACAAAGATCATACTTTTTGGAGAAATGTCCTCTGGTCTGATGAAACAAAAATAGAACTGTTTTACCATGATGACCATTGTTATGTTTGGAGGAAAAAGGGGGACGCTTGCAAGCCCGAAGAACACCATCCCAACCATGAAGCACGGGGGTGGCAGCATCATGTGGGGGTGCTTTGCTGCAGGAATGACTGGTGCACTTCACAAAATAGATGGCACCATGAGGCAGGACAATTATGTGGATATATTGAAGCAACATCTCAAGACATCAGTCAGGAAGTTAAAGCTTGGTCGCATATGGGTCTTCCAATTGGACATTGACCCCAAGCATACTTCCAAAGGTGTGGCAAAATGGATTAAGGACAAAGTCAAGGTATTGGAGTGGCCATCACAAAGCCCTGACCTCAATCCTATAGAAAATTTGTGGGCAGAACTGAAAAAGTATGTGCGTGCAAGGAGGCCTACAAACTTGACTCAGTTACACCAGCTCTGTCAGGAGGAAATTGCCAAAATTCACCCAACATATTGTGGGAAGCTTATGGAAGGCTACCCGAATTCGGGTTGGAGCGAGCGGTCGCATCGCACTTCGCTCCGCAGGTTGTATAACTTTTTCATTACATTTCATTATAGTACAACGCTTGATTTGTCTAATCTTAGCAATTTCTTCTTAGCTAGCTACATAGCCGTCCTTGTATCAGAGATAATTGCATAATTATCGTATTTCGTCGCCCTAACGTAGCCTTCACTGCTATTCGCCCAGGAGCTAGCAAACGCTAGCTAACGCCCACAGATTAGCATCACTGTAGTGCTATTCACTCAACTGAACGACTTGATTAGTTTAGTGTTAGCTAGCTACATAGCTGTCTTTGTTTCCAAGATAATTGTGTAGTTTAGAGTGTGTAGTCTTGGAGTGATTATCTTAATTCACTGAGGTTCGCTAGCCAGCTATTTGTCGTCCTTAACGTAGGAGACTCTGCTAGCTAGCCAACAGCTAACCAACGTCACCACACACACGTCTACTGAATCGAATTCAACAACCCGGTCGCAGTCACAGGTAGTATCACATTTTCATTTCATTTCATTACAGTACAACGGTTTGATTTGTTTGATCGTAGCTAGCTACATAGCTAGCTACATAGCCGTCTTTGTTTCAAAGATAATTGTGTAGTCTAGAGCGATTTCCTAGGTTAGCTAGCCAGCTATTGTCGTTCTTTTAACGCAACGTAACGTAAACAACACTGCTAGCTAGCCAGCTAGCCCCCGAATAGTAGCACTGTAGAAACTATTACACTCAACGGAACGACTTGATTAGTGTAGTGTCAACAACGCAGCTACTGCCAGCTAGCCTACTTTAGCAGTACTGTATCATTTTAATCATTTTAGTCAATAAGATTCTTGCTACGTAAGCTTAACTTTCTGAACATTCGAGACGTGTAGTCCACTTGTCATTCCAATCTCCTTGCATTAGCGTAGCCTCTTCTGTAGCCTGTCAACTATGTGTCTGTCTATCCCTGTTCTCTCCTCTCTGCACAGACCATACAAACGCTCCCACACCGCGTGGCCGCGGCCACCCTAATCTGGTGGTCCCAGCGCGTACGACCCACGTGGAGTTCCAGGTCTCCGGTAGCCTCTGGAACTGCCGATCTGCGGCCAACAAGGCAGAGTTCATCTCAGCCTATGCCTCCCTCCAGTCCTCGACTTCTTGGCACTGACGGAAACATGGATCACCACAGATAACACTGCTACTCCTACTGCTCTCTCCTCGTCCGCCCACGTGTTCTCGCACACCCCGAGAGCTTCTGGTCAGCGGGGTGGTGGCACCGGGATCCTCATCTCTCCCAAGTGGTCTTTCTCTCTTTCTCCCCTTACCCATCTGTCTATCGCCTCCTTTGAATTCCATGCTGTCACAGTTACCAGCCCTTTCAAGCTTAACATCCTTATCATTTATCGCCCTCCAGGTTCCCTTGGAGAGTTCATCAATGAGCTTGATGCCTTGATAAGCTCCTTTCCTGAGGACGGCTCACCTCTCACAGTTCTGGGCGACTTTAACCTCCCCACGTCTACCTTTGACTCATTCCTCTCTGCCTCCTTCTTTCCACTCCTCTCCTCTTTTGACCTCACCCTCTCACCTTCCCCCTACTCACAAGGCAGGCAATACGCTTGACCTCATCTTTACTAGATGCTGTTCTTCCACTAACCTCATTGCAACTCCCCTCCAAGTCTCCGACCACTACCTTGTATCCTTTTCCCTCTCGCTCTCATCCAACACTTCCCACACTGCCCCTACTCGGATGGTATCGCGCCGTCCCAACCTTCGCTCTCTCTCCCCCGCTACTCTCTCCTCTTCCATCCTATCATCTCTTCCCTCTGCTCAAACTTTCTCCAACCTATCTCCTGATTCTGCCTCCTCAACCCTCCTCTCCTCCCTTTCTGCATCCTTTGACTCTCTATGTCCCCTATCCTCCAGGCCGGCTCGGTCCTCCCCTCCCGCTCCGTGGCTCGACGACTCATTGCGAGCTCACAGAACAGGGCTCCGGGCAGCCGAGCAGAAATGGAGGAAAACTCGCCTCCCTGCGGACCTGGCATCCTTTCACTCCCTCCTCTCTACATTTTCCTCCTCTGTCTCTGCTGCTAAAGCCACTTTCTACCATTCTAAATTCCAAGCATCTGCCTCTAACCCTAGGAAGCTCTTTGCCACCTTCTCCTCCCTCCTGAATCCCCCCTCCTCCCTCTCTGCAGATGACTTCGTCAACCATTTTGAAAAGAAGGTCGACGACATCCGATCCTCGTTTGCTAAGTCAAACGACACCGCTGGTTCTGCTCACACTGCCCTACCCTATGCTCTGACCTCTTTCTCCAGATGAAATCTCGCGTCTTGTGACGGCCGGCCGCCCAACAACCTGCCCGCTTGACCCTATCCCCTCCTCTCTTCTCCAGACCATTTCCGGAGACCTTCTCCCTTACCTCACCTCGCTCATCAACTCATCCCTGACCGCTGGCTACGTCCCTTCCGTCTTCAAGAGAGCGAGAGTTGTACCCCTTCTGAAAAAACCTACACTCGATCCCTCCGATGTCAACAACTACAGACCAGTATCCCTTCTCTCTTTTCTCTCCAAAACTCTTGAGCGTGCCGTCCTTGGCCAGCTCTACCGCTATCTCTCTCAGAATGACCTTCTTGATCCAAATCAGTCAGGTTTCAAGACTAGTCATTCAACTGAGACTGCTCTTCTCTGTATCACGGAGGCGCTCCGCACTGCTAAAGCTAACTCTCTCTCCTCTGCTCTCATCCTTCTAGACCTATCGGCTGCCTTCGATACTGTGAACCATCAGATCCTCCTCTCCACCCTCTCCGAGTTGGGCATCTCCGGCGCGGCCCACGCTTGGATTGCGTCCTACCTGACAGGTCGCTCCTACCAGGTGGCGTGGCGAGAATCTGTCTCCTCACCACGCGCTCTCACCACTGGTGTCCCCCAGGGCTCTGTTCTAGGCCCTCTCTTATTCTCGCTATACACCAAGTCACTTGGCTCTGTCATAACCTCACATGGTCTCTCCTATCATTGCTATGCAGACGACACACAATTAATCTTCTCCTTTCCCCTTCTGATGACCAGGTGGCGAATCGCATCTCTGCATGTCTGGCAGACATATCAGTGTGGATGACGGATCACCACCTCAAGCTGAACCTCAGCAAGACGGAGCTCCTCTTCCTCCCGGGGAAGGACTGCCCGTTCCATGATCTCGCCATCACGGTTGACAACTCCATTGTGTCCTCCTCCCAGAGCGCTAAGAACCTTGGCGTGATCCTGGACAACACCCTGTCGTTCTCAACTAACATCAAGGCGGTGTCCCGTTCCTGTAGGTTCATGCTCTACAACATCCGCAGAGTACGACCCTGCCTCACACAGGAAGCGGCGCAGGTCCTAATCCAGGCACTTGTCATCTCCCGTCTTGATTACTGCAACTCGCTGTTGGCTGGGCTCCCTGCCTGTGCCATTAAACCCCTACAACTCATCCAGAACGCCGCAGCCCGTCTGGTGTTCAACCTTCCCAAGTTCTCTCACGTCACCCCGCTCCTCCGCTCTCTCCACTGGCTTCCAGTTGAAGCTCGCATCCGCTACAAGACCATGGTGCTTGCCTACGGAGCTGTGCGGGGAACGGCACCTCAGTACCTCCAGGCTCTGATCAGGCCCTACACCCAAACAAGGTCACTGCGTTCATCCACCTCTGGCCTGCTCGCCTCCCTACCACTGAGGAAGTACAGTTCCCGCTCAGCCCAGTCAAAACTGTTCGCTGCTCTGGCCCCCAATGGTGGAACAAACTCCCTCACGACGCCAGGACAGCGGAGTCAATCACCACCTTCCGGAGACACCTGAAACCCCACCTCGTCAAGGAATACCTAGGATAGGGTAAGTAATCCTTCTCACCCCCCTAAAAGATTTAGATGCACTATTGTAAAGTGGCTGTTCCACTGGATGTCATAAGGTGTATGCACCAATTTGTAAGTCGCTCTGGATAAGAGCGTCTGCTAAATGACTTAAATGTAAATGTAATGTAAATGTTTGACCCAAGTTAAACAATTTAAAGTCAATGCTACCAAATACTAATTGAGTGTATGTAAACGTCTGACCCACTTGGAATGTGATGAAAGAAATAAACCTCTCTCTACTATTATTCTGACATTTCACATTCTTAAAATAAAGTGGTGATCCTAACTGACCTAAAACAGGGAATTTTTACTAGGATTAAATGTCAGGAATAGTGAAAAACAGTTTAAATGTATGTAAACCTCCGACTTCAACTGTACATTATTTAAAGTCTAGTAAATCCATGTAATATAGTCTACACCTTCACAAGAAATCTTTTTTTTTTAAAGACCGGTCTAAAGAAACAAAACATTAAATTTAGAAAATGTTCTATTCTATTTCAGAAGAACAGAATAACATACTCTGAGTTGTTCTTGTGTTTTAGGTCCTGATCTGGCTATGCCAAATGGCTGTGGGCTACACTAGTTCATGTAGCAGACAAGATTTGCTTAGAATTACGTAGCATTATTATATAGTATGAAGAATACAATTGAAAAAAACAGAATAAAATAGAAGATAAACATTGTGCTTAATATTAGGAAAGTTGAGAGAAATATAGTTGGCCTAGCCTATAGAAAGCCGATGGGATATTTTTAATAGGTCATCACTCTTTTCTCATGCAATTGCATAACCTATACAAAATGTTGAGCAACATGTGCTCTCATTAAATGTTTGATGAGAGTACCAGGCAGTTAGCAAGTTCGGTAGGCTACTAATGACCAGCAGCAGCATCAGAGCTTGGAGAAGCCTAATTACCATGACTAAACGGTCAAGTGGAATTTGACTGCCTTCATGACTCGTGACCACAGGTGTGGCAGTAATATGGTCAACAGCCCTACTCATGACTCCCTTCTATATGAACAAATTACCATCTGCTTCTCTGAATTGCGTTGTGAAAGCCTAACACCACAAAGATCATATTTTATCATTTAGCTTGTCATGTTGGCAATAGAACAAGCTTTCAAATAATGCCCACCTGAACCAGATTGCGATTTATAATGGACCGTTTGATTGCGTAAACAACAGTAATTGTGTGATGGCGGTTATGCAAGGCTATGTTCAAAACAACAAATGTGCTTGCTCTAGTTCCTCCACGGCACAGCTAGGAGAGCTCAAAAAGCAGCTTATAGTTGAACTCTTCTTAAGAGTCAAAAGTGCATTGAAAATATTTAGAGACTGTGCACACTTTGGAGAGGTGTGGCCACTTGAGCCGTGTTGACATTGGCCGTTTGAAGTCTCAAATCCTATTTATTTGCATATCCGATTTGAATCTGTTCTTTTTCCTGCAGTCTGAACTGCTAAAAAGCACATGGAATTCAAGCCACATTTCAAATCCCCTTCGTAGGTGGTTTGAAGTCCAATACAAATATGATTCTTGGCCACGGTCAAATCTGCTTAATTTGCCCAAAAGTGTTTTTTGACTTATTTGGCAAATCTTGTTGCTTGCTACCCTGTTTACAGTTTGACAAGAACATGTGTATTTGTGAATGCTAAACAGCTACCTAGCTAGCTAGTTGAGCACTGTGGCTAGCCAAAAAGGATCTGTTTTGAAAGTTCGATCATCTTATCCTTTTGAGGATTTAAAAAAGTGTTCTAACACTATGATTTTGAACATTCAAAGCAACTGGGAAACATCCATGGCAGGCATTGTCACCATAGCTTGCTACATAACTTCTGAGTGATAGGAAGCACGAGCAACACCAATCAACCTACACCACTGCAAACACATCCATCGTTACTATGACAACTAGCATAGCATTGTCAGCAAGTGACTGCTGTCTGAACACACACACAACTGATTTGGTCACTTGTAACTTGCTGTTTGGCCGGTCAGTAGTACAAAACAAAACTAATTTAACATTAAGGTCTGCAGCGTGAACAAGGCTTTGGAGATACCAGTATGACCTCACTCATACCCCTGTCATTTTGTCTTATGTTGCACCTATCCCTAATTGTTCCAAGAATGTTCTTATGTAACAATGTGTCGTGTATTTTCAGAGTTTGTTAAATGCGGCGTAAAGTACAGTACATAAAATCACCAGTGTAATATTTGGATTCCATCTTGTATCAGGCGTTGTCCTCACCTTTAGTCTAACAATTTTCCCATAATCTCCAAACTGTTCCCTTTAATTGCTACCATTGTGATGCATATGCTTTCCATATTACTTCAGCAAGATAAAAAGTCAACAATTTAGCCCAGGTTATTTGTGAGGGCTTCAGACCTGTCAATCGATACCTAAGGAAAATAGGCGTTCTGTTCATAAATATGGATTCCCCCTTAAGAAACAGTATAATTCCCCCTGCCAAGCTTTTACACCCCCACTTTCAGACAGTCAGTCAACCATGCCCCCAGACAGACTATTTCTTTAATACAAAGGAATTATTCTCTTCAGGTTACTACATGTTCCTTCCATTGCTCTGTAGTGAAGGTTAATAGCCATGATGCAGGGGCACTGAGTGATTGTAGGATGTTGCCCTTGTGACAATGTGAGTCCATTTCTGCCTTTCCACCCATATTGCCAGGGGCATCAAAATAGCATCATGTGTGTGTCAGCCTGTCACAGGGATAAATGGTGCTCACAGGTCTCCCTTTGATTAACCAGCCTCTTTCTGACGGCCTCAGCAAATAACATCACACCATTCATAACTCATCCTGACACACACAGTATGCCGACTGTTGCTCAGACTACTCCATTAACAAAACCTTAACATTCCAAACACACTCAAAGTTTCCCATTTCCCCACACACACCATGACCAGTGAGGGTCAGACCAAATCCAAATCCCCATAACCACAGTTATCCAAAAATCCAAAAGACCATAACTCACAGTGACAGAGGAAAAATGGCATTTAGTGCAGCAGAAATGATATTCCTGTGTGTCAACGTGATGCATGCACTATTAGTGGATCATAACGTTGGCTCAGTGGTACCCGGGTCCCCCTGTAGGGCTGGCTCTATGGGAAACTCTCTCCTATCTGTCACACAGCAACACTGATGGTGTGCCATTGATAGCGGCATCACTGATGACATTGTTGATGCTGTTGTCAAATGTGCTCTGTCACAACTCTGGAGGACAAATAAATAATGCTCATTAGAGGACATTTCTCTGTATTTCTCGCTCTCCCTCTGTTCTCTCTGACTCTCACTCACTCATTCCCTCAAACACATTCTCTCTCTTCCCTCCAAACACACACACTTAAGACATGGCAAGAAAATAATCAAATAGGCAAATACATTCTCACAGAGGACACAGACACCATAGGGCAATCATGGGCAGACAGCACTTAACGATCCAGAGCAGAGAAGCAGCAGGCAGCCTAGTAGATGACGATTCATGACCAGTGAGAGAGAGGAGAGAATACAGAAGGAGAGACAGGACATCTCCCTAGGTTACACTTCAGATAGGTAGGGGGCAGCATTCAGAACAGGCCCTGAAGCACTCATAACTATGATAAAATATGTACAAGAACGTTAACAGGAATCTACAGAAATGAATGTCCCATAGGCGACATCCGGTATTAGTGGAGTCATCATAATGTGACTGTTGATCATGCCTGGAGCTTTTGTGTTTAACAGCCACAGTGCCTGAGGTTGTATTGCCTTTACATAAGACATGGTGAGATATTCTACTCCGTTGTCAGATTGCATTGCACAGCGTTCTGTTACATGTCTACTCTTCTAATGCACTGTTCTGATTCTGTTCTACTTGTGCGTGTGACATGTGTGTGAGAGAGTTTCCACAGTAAGTGCTCTGACCCATGTCCTAATAGACTGTACAGGTTGTGTGGGCTGAGGCTTGGAGACGGAGGTAAATCTATTGATTTATCCACTGTATCAGCTGGTCTCCTGAGTGTAGCTCTGTGTAAACGCTCTCTGCCAGGAGGCTGGGGATCAATAGCTGTATACAAATAAAGTCCATTGAACAAAGACTATTTCCTGTGAAGAGCAGCGAGTGACGTGGCCGGCGTCAGGGCAAACAAACTAAACACCCACACTCTTCCTGATGTGAGCTCTTCTCTCACAGCTCTGCGCGTGGCGAAAACAATAATGCTGCGATCTCATCCATTATGAATTAGAAAACATGAACACACACACACTCTCGCAAAGATAGGAGTAAGTCTTGGCCCATATATAATAGATGATAACTAAAATCCTGTGTACTTGTGTTGGGTCTCTGCCTGTGATGGGGCCGTTACTAAGGCAGCTCCCCCGGGACAACACAGTGCACTCGTTCTACACTGCCGTCCCTTTTATTGTCTATGAGAAAACCTCATGGCTCTGGGTGGAAGTTACCCTTTGACACGCACAGATCTAGGATAATCTTACCCTCCTATGAATCCTATCCTTACCTGTTGAGGGGGGTGAAACTGACCGATCAGTGCCGAGGGAGAACGTAATAATACTCCACATGTATGCCTTGAATAGCTCTGATTAACGTCTCACCAAGTCAAGGCCATTGCCAAAGCAGCTCCTTCAGCACCACCTCAGTTCCAGGACAGTGCTGAAATAATGGAATATGGTCCCTCACACAAATTGTGGGTTCATCATATCACTGCTACAGTGTGCCTACCCCGTAGGCCCTCTCCTAAAACAACTGAAAACAGAGGGGAACTATGGAGCAACCATGACAAACGGGCACCCCGTGTCACTGCGCCTCCCATCCTCTGTGAATCACAATCACTGCCACGGCCTTCCCTGAATCCCTGCACACTCCACTCCGCCCGGGGCAAAGCAAAGAGATTGTTTGTAATGTTATTCTAAGCAATTAAAGTTTATTTTTTTTATAAATCATTAATTAGACCAGTGTTTCCCAAACTCGGTTCTCTGGACCCCAAGGGGTACACATTTTGTTTTTTGCCCTAACACTACACAGCTGATTCAAATGATCAAAGCTTGATGACTCGTTGATTATTTGAATCCGCAGTGTAGTGCTACAGCAAAAATCTAAACGCACCCCTTGGGGACTCGAATTTGGGAAACCCTGAATAAGACAGCTAGCACACTCAATCAGAGAAGAGGACTTTATGCATTATGTAATGGCTGTGACAACAGTGAGCTAATCAGCCCTACGCTTCCTGTCTCCTGTGGGATCGTGGGTAATTATGAATGAGCTGGAACATGCAATGTGACGAGTGAGGTAAATATATAAATATATGTGCTGTGTAATGTGCTTTTAGTGCCGAGAACGACGGGGAGAGGAGGACTGGGAGAGCAAAGACATCGCTGCTTGCCACCAGAGAGAGAGAGTAGTAGAAAAGAAGAAAGCGAGAGGGAAGATGAAAAGGGAAGATGAAAGGGGGACATAATAAAGGAGAGCACGCCACACACCATGTTCTCTTACAGAAAGATTCATTATACAGTAGCCTGGCTTTGGACGGATGGATTTGAATAATCCATTCAATGTGACTGCATGATGAATGAGAAATGTTACATCTCAAGTCTACATATCAATACGTTTTGATTTACATGATCATGAAGATGAATAAATCTTATTCACATTGGAATTCAAAGCCTTGGATGTCACATTTATTCCCAATCCAAGCCCAGTAGATGGTGTTTCTGAGAAGAGCTGGCTTCTGGTTTATCTTCCAGTGGTAGTGTGTTCCAATTACTGATGTAGGCTCTGACTACTAAACCCTGCTCAGTAGGGGCCCTGGGGTTGTGTCCTCTGTGTACTGCTCTGTGCCAGCATTCTCACCAGAGACAGCAATCCAGCTACACTCAGTCAGCAGATCTCTGAAGACCGGCTCATAAACGCCACATGATGGCTGCCAGCATGAGTCATGTTTGGTGTGTCTGTGTGTTACTGGGGTTATAATTACCCTGAGTGTGTGTACACTGCAATAAAAGTTCTCCTGTAAGTGCCTGCGGACATAGTGACATATATACACTAGGCATTTCAACCTCACACACATGATACAGTGTGGAGGAGAGGACTTGAAAAGAAAGTTCCAACCAACGCTACCTAATCTTGCCCTTTCTCTTTCTCAGCAAGTCGCAGCATCTGGATACGGTTGCTCTGGCACCTCTGGAGCAAATTTCCCATCCCCTTGAGTAGCATTGGATATGTGCACAGTACAGTTGGCCTATGTGGAAGCATGTGTTGTTGTAAGTGGGCCTATGTGGAAGCATGTGTTGTTGTAAGTGGGCCTATGTGGAAGCATGTGTTGTTGTAAGTGGGCCTATGTGGAAGCATGTGTTGTTGTAAGTGGGCCTATGTGGAAGCATGTGTTGTTGTAAGTGGGCCTATGTGGAAGCATGTGTTGTTGTAAGTGGGCCTATTTGTTAGTGTGTTTGGTTAAAAAGGTCTGCCTCTGTCAAGAGTTTCCTCCTTGAATCTATGATTCCATTGTAGAATGGGGAATTTATAGAACGGGGAAGTTCTAGTGTGTCGACAGACTTCTGTTTTCATCTCTTAAAGATGATATGCTTCGTATCTAACAGAAATGTGCCGTGTGTCTTATACATACACGTAGAGAGTGAACAAGTATAACTCACAGCATCTCCCACAGATACGATGTCATGTCTTGGAATGATGGTGCAGTCTGAGACATGGCACATATCCAGCTGTAGAAAAACCTTGTCAATAGACAGAGCAGGAGACCCTCTTACATGTCCCTACATCCCAAATACACACACATCTCAATAGCGACCAGGGTATTAGGGTTTCCATAAACAGCTTTTCCAACAGATCTGTAGTCAGTCTCCTATGAACTTCTGTCTTGTGCGATATGTGACACAAACGGAAATACAGATTTCTGACATTAATACTGCAGGAGAATGCAAATTATCTTCCAGATATTTGTTGCATTTATTGAGAATGACCGGCTTGCAGCTAAAAGTATGTCATGTGTGAGTCTCATTGACAAGAGGTTTGTTCTGGCAGGCGTAGAGATATGAAATGTAGAGATGTCCCCTCAGACAAAATGGCCGCCTGAAATAGAAGGGCTTTGAACAATATTCAATAAACATTTATTTACTGGAGTAAATCTTGTCAAAGAGTTAAATGGTGTTAAATGGAAACATGGTTCCTATTAGTGCGAGGAGAGGTTGCTGTTGTTTTTTTTTATCTATCTGGTAATGTTACTATTAGTTTTGATTAAATAAATCCCTGTGCAGGTACTAACATTATATCCCATATTAAATTCAGATATAACTGCTAGATCACTAATACTCTCCTATGCCACATATGGTAGTCAGTCATAATTCAATATTATCAATAATATTCATGACTTATTATCAATAAGTAATTAGTCTAAACAAGACAGTACAGAAAACGGGGATATATAAAAAAAAAAGAATGACAGTCCAGGGTATACAAACCTATAGGGATGAATAGTTTGAGCAAGCTTGCCCTCTAGTGTCTGAGTAGTGAACTACTTTTCAAACCAACCGAGCAGAGCAAGAAGAGGCAAGGAATCCTCTGTATCATGTGACAAGGGAGATCGTAACAAGCATTTTAAAACAGGGCTGTGACAAAATACTAGCCTGCCCCCCCCCCCAAAATGTCTTCAAAAGTCTGTCTGTCTGTCTGTGATGACAGAGGGAGGGTCGTCACTGCTTACCACAGTCCGGCATGATCATGTCAGCATCCGCCTACCAGAGACACACAGAAGGAGAAACATACTCCGTCAACCCACATGGACTGACACAGGCAGAGACATCACAGGTAAACACTAGGGCCCAAGGAGGCATGTACTCACCTCCGCACACTTATGGATGGCAGAAGGACCCACTCCTCCGTCCACAATGTCCAGAGAGGGAAACTGACTCCTCAGCCAGCTCACCTGGCCACACACAGAAACAGACATGTTAATGACATGTCCCAAATATGCCACACACCGACGAACATGCTCAAGATTGATGAAAATAAATCCACTGGGGCTGATTATATTCACGTTTTCTTGCTGCAGCTTTCTGCGGAATATTTGACATATTTTTTACTTGACAATTGGGGCTATCCCTAAGTTCTGGAAGGTCTGCTAAGTTAAGATCTTTCTTAACTTCTAAATCTATTTTAAATGTGCATCAGTTGGGCTTCAGACCAGGCCATAGCACCATCTCAGCACCATCACTGGTATTAAATGTGCATCAGTTGGGCTTCAGACCAGGCCATAGCACCATCTCAGCACCATCACTGGTATTAAATGTGCATCAGTTGGGCTTCAGACCAGGCCATAGCACCATCTCAGCACCATCACTGGTATTAAATGTGCATCAGTTGGGCTTCAGACCAGGCCATAGCACCATCTCAGCACCATCACTGGTATTAAATGTGCATCAGTTGGGCTTCAGACCAGGCCATAGCACCATCTCAGCACCATCACTGGTATTAAATGTGGATCAGTTAAGCTTCAGACCAGGCCATAGCACCATCTCAGCACCATCACTGGTATTAAATGTGCATCAGTTGGGCTTCAGACCAGGCCATAGCACCATCTCAGCACCATCACTGGTATTAAATGTGGTAAATTGTTTGGATAGGAAGAAACACTGTGCAACTCTATTCATTGACACTCAACTACTCTTTACTAATTCCACGGTTGTCTGACATTGGCCTGGATCACTAGGCTTTTTTTAACTTGGTTTTACCTGACTCAGCTTTTTTGGAGCTGCAATCTGCCTTTGTTGCTTTGCAGAAAGCCTTTGTTGAACTGAAAATGAGTGCTTAATGCAGCTAAAAACCAAGTACATCGTTTTCCAATTCACTTAAAAATGTATCTGATGATTTATGCATATTGGATGATGCCCACATTAACCGTGTCCCCGTGTATAAATATCTTTGGCATCTGGATTGACAAAAATGTATTTTAAAAAGCATATGGATCAGTTAGTCAGGAAGTTGAGAATAAATAGATCATGCCTCTCCCTAAACAGAAGAAAGCAGATCATTCAGTCAACTTTCCTGCCAGTGCTAGACTACAGTGACACCATGTATACGACAGCAGCTGAAACTACAATGGAACCATTAGAGGCAGTTTACAACGGCGCACTTTGCTTTACTACGGGAGGCAGGTTTAGTACATATCATTGCATCCTATAAGTCTCATAGATCAATACTCTGCTCTATTTTTGTTTAGAAAGCCCACAACTTCAACCGTACCATACTTCCTTGTTAAACTACAGACTTCCAAGTGACCACAAGCAGATATTATTCTGAAATGTCTCATTCATACTCAGATGATACAATGTCCACTGATGACATTGTAACACACCTCTGCATTCAAGAGACCTTGTGTATAAGTAAGATTACAGATGAGGACAAATAAGCTTTTTCATGCTGCTTATCAGGGATGTGCTTTCTCTGGTGAGACACAAAGTTAAGCAAATTAACACACTAAAACATACGACCTTGGGCATCATGTCCTCCATGAACTTCTGGCCTCCAAAGCCAGGCTCTACAGTCATGACCAGAGCCATGTTGATCTGTCCAGCCCACGGTGCCAACTCCTCTACTGTAGTCCCAGGCTTTATGGCCAGGCCCACCTATAAGACACACACACACGTTGGTTTTACAATCCTTGTGTGGATCAAACAACTGATTCCCATCCAAAATACGATTTTCCCCTAGCCTAACCCTTAACAGATCCCTAACCCCAAACCCTAATTTTAAACCTAAATCTAAGACTACATTTTTTTTTTTTTAAAGCATTTTTCCTTGTGGGGAATTCTGGTCCCCACTATGATAGTAAAGACAAAAACCACACACACATGGGTGAAGAAGACACAAAGTAAAACTGGCAGAAGACACATAGTGGTGAACTTTCTCTGACTTGTGTGTGAATTACGCTTTACGTCCATTTTCTCTGACGATTCATTTCTCTCCCATATCTGGACCTCTCGTCTCCCTCTATAGTCAACACGGCCTCACTTTCATGCCGCTCTCTCTGATCTCCTTGATGAGGTTTCCAGCATTAGTGGTGGCCTCCGGGTGGAATGTGTACTGATTGGCTCCTGCCATGGGTTTCACCCACTGCTCTGACCCCGATACCATCACGTGCATATCTGGAAGAAAACACACACACACTTTTGAGATGGCTGCTATGTTAAGTTGAACAATCTATGATGCTATGTAGACCGAAATAGCATGGGGGCACCAGTGTCTGTGATAATAAGGACTCCTCAATGTTTTGTTGTCCTATTACAAGGCGATAGTGTAACCATATCAGAGTGAGCGGTTGTGTTACTCACCAAAAAGGGTCTGGCCCCACACAGTTCCTCAGGCACTCCACCATGGGATGACCGAACATGATGTTGGGTACAGAATGACTTCAGGGAAACAACATACAATCATTAGCCTCATGTGATTTATTCTAATCCAGTCACCTTGGTGGTGATGCAAGGCAATAAGATAAATTGAAATGCAAATCAGTGCTATATGAGTGCGGAATAAAACTTAAGCTGACAAAATATAAGTAGCTAAAGAAAAACTGAGGATGTTGTAAACAGAGTTGCAGAATGTTATGCAACCTGCACTGGCTTTGCTAAAATATGCATGCATTCAGTGTTACTGCTAGCTAAACTGCTTGACATGATTGCTAAAGAAACTGAGGCTATGCTAGCTAGCTAAATCAATGCACTCCCTAGCTAGCGTTGTAGCCTATGAATCATCTGATGTGACTTTGCTCACCGGTCCATAACGTCGAGGTGCAGGAAGTCAGCCCCGCACTCCGTCATTCGAACAGATTCAGTACCAATGCATGCTAGGTAGGTCACTGGGATGGACGGGCCAATTTTTTTGCGACGTATTACAAATATATATTTATTTTTTATTGAACTAGGCAATTGAACTAGTACCAGCATCTTTGCGCTGTAAGACATGTGGGTGCTATCTGCCCTGCTCTCACCTGGCTGTGCAAGAAAGCAGTTCATGGAGTACTCGAACGTGTTAGTTTGCTACTTCCGGGCTTAACGCTGTTTTCAAAATAAAAGTACAAAATGGTCGAACGTTGCTTTTCCAAAAGTTGCCACTGGATGGCGTACAACTCATACGGAAGTTACCTATCAAATCAGTGTTCACATATTTTTCCATGGTGAAAGATGAATTCATATTGCCCACAGAGCTCATATCGTTCCCTAGTTGGCTGTAAGACTTAGTAGATTTGACTGAAGTTGAAAGGTAGAGATGAGCTGTGTTGGTTGGCCCCATTCCCGAGAATGTGGGGGACCATCTCAGCAGTGTGTGCAAGAGCTGTCCTCTGAGAACAGGAGACAGAGCCAGACAAGACCAAGATCAATGGTCACATAAAGGACTGTGGGAGAGACCAATACCACCTCTATAGACTACTGCCTCTCTCTCTCTCTCTCTTTCACTCTCACACACACAAAGTTTTGAAGAGAGTTCATCCATAGTCCAATCTCCAAGTTATTATGATTTATAAGAATGTGAAAAATGTATCCTTAGTAGTTCCAGCAGTGTTTTCTGTGGCTCTGGCCCACTTCAGGCTCAGTCATATCCCACCGGGCACAGAGTCTATTCAAAGTCTATTCCAAGTTGGTTCAAAGCAACTTATTTAAATTAAGTGGAAATAACGTTTCAACCAGTGGGACACATGCCGATGAGAGTAAACACCAATCCGACATTTATGGGTTTGGGCTGCGGGTTGCGTTACCGCTGTAGAGTTGATGGTGGGCTGTGGTAGCATGGTATGCACCGGGGAACAAGAAAGGTAATATGTTATTTTCACATTGACTTGAGTTAGAGTAAGTGGTTGTCATGGTGAATGGGAGCCTTGAGTAAGAGCCTCTAAGAGAGCTGTAAAGCTTTAGGATATGACAGCCTCTCCGTTGACACACACACACACACACACACACACACACACACACACACACACACACACACACACACACACACACACACACACACACACACACACACACACACACACACACACACACACACACACACACACAGGCCCTGAGCAAGGTTGGGGCCAATATACATTTACACTGTGTTTGTTTTACATGTCTGTCTTTCCTCATGACTCCATCTAAACATCATTCTCTCAGACGCCCTCTTAAGAGCTTTAGAGGTGATGAAGTAGTGTCCTACTACAGGGGTACAGTGAAGACTATTTGTAAAGAGTCCAAGGTGGGTTGTATGGATACACATCTACCTGTCTGCTCTATATAATACAGGTTGTTTCTCTGAGGTTAAGAGGGTTAATATTCTTGACTTTCCATGAGGTGACATTATGAAATGGTGCTCTCGGCAGTTGTTTTTTTTTGTGAGAAGGCAGAGAAGATTCACAGTGAAATGCCCAGGTTAAAGGCTTTTTTTAAGGCGCTTTATTTACATGTATTTACAACAAAAGCATCGGGACAACGAATCGAGAAAGTAACATAACCTGTAGTTGTAACAGGGCGACATATGGTCACAACTTGGAGTCAAAATTGAGATACCATTGTGTAGTGGTTGTGTTTAGGATGTGAATGACCTATGCTCCCCAAAGAGCAAAAGGGTTTAACATTTTACTGCAGTGGGCTAAATCAGGGTCACGTAGAGTGATTTTTGGTATTCTTAAACAAATTTACTTTGAAACAAAAGGATACACCTCTCACACATGGTTATGGGCTTAAAAAAAGAAGACACCTTTACCATATAGAGTTGAAATGTATTCAATTTTGAGTTTGCATCCCAATATTACACTTTAGATAAATCACAGAAGACTGAAATATAACAAAACTGTTTGACATAGAAAGATGTTTTTTTTTACGTTTGAAAAATAATCATGTTTATTAATTATGAAATTATGAAAAATATGAATAATGTTCCATCCACTAAGTAATTTGACTGCAGGAAAGGGCTACGGGAGTAAGTGTGTGTTTACTGGGATGCCATATTAAGAATAGCAAAAGTTAAAATAACTCATTTATTTAGTTTAGAAGTCCTAACTGAATATCTGCAGTTTAAATAAAAACAGAGGGCAGGGCTAAGCACATAATTATCTCTGAACCTCAGGAACAATTTTGTATTTGGAGAAATAATGCTTTTCTCTCCCCCTTCCTCTCTGTTGAAAACTGTGTAACACTTGCTGGTAGTTCTGCGGATTTTCTTTCTTTCACATCTGTCCACCTGCTTTAGGGCTTCGTCCCTAACCTACTTTTGGATCTGGTCAAAAGTAGTGCACTAGGGAGTAGGGTGCCATTTGGGAAGCAATTTTAGGAATAATTATTCTATAATTTCAGACTTGGGATGTTTTTGTCAGCTAACACTCACTAGAGAGTTCCCTGGGTCAGTAAATCAGCACTTTACACTTTGTAATCTCTCTCTGTCTCTCTCACTCTCTCTCACTCTCTCTCTCAGAATAAGAAGAAGAAGCGAAGTGTTAGATGTGAGATAGCTCTAGCGATGGCCTTCATCAGACTTAATTTCACAGCACAGATGACACACCAGACACAGCCTCACAGCCTCAGCTTTACAGCCTGACAGCCCCAGCCAAAGACTCACAGCTCCAACCCCAGCCTCACATCCCCAGCCAAAGCCTCACATCCCCAGCCAAAGCCTCACATCCCCAGCCAAAGCCTCACAACCCCAGCCACAGCCTCACAGATCCAGCAACAGCCTCACAGCCCCATTCTCACAGGCTCAGCCCTAGCCACAGCCCCAGCCTCACAGCATCCCATCCCCAGCTAAAGACTCACAGCTCCAACCCCAGCCTCACATCCCCAGCCAAAGCCTCACATCCCCAGCCAAAGCCTCACATCCCCAGCCAAAGCCTCACATCCCCAGCCAAAGCCTCACATCCCCAGCCAAAGCCTCACCATCCCCAGCCAAAGCCTCACATCCCCCAGCCAAAGCCTCACATCCCCAGCCAAAGCCTCACACCCCAGCCAAAGCCTCACACCCCAGCCACAGCCTCACATCCCCAGCCAAAGCCTCACATCCCCAGCCAAAGCCTCACATCCCCAGCCAAAGCCTCACAACCCCAGCAACAGCCTCACAGCCCCATTCTCACAGGCTCAGCCCTAGCCACAGCCCCAGCCTCACAGCCTCCCATCCCCAGCCAAAGACTCACAGCTCCAGCCCCAGCCTTACATCCCCAGCCTCACAGCCCCATTCTCACAGACCCCAGCCTCACAGCCTCCCATCCCCAGCCAAAGACTCACAGCTCCAGCCCCAGCCTTACATCCCCAGCCTCACAGCCCCATTCTCACAGACCCCAGCCTCACAGCCCCAGCCTCACAGTCTCACAGCCCCAGTCTCACAGCCTCAGTCCCAGCCTCACAGTCTCACAGCCTCACAGCCCCAGACTCACAGACCCCAGCCTCACAGCCCCAGCCTCACAGACTCACAGCCCCAGCCTCACAGCCCCAGTCCCAGCCTCACAGCCCCAGACGCACATCCCCAGCCTCACAGCCCCAGGCTCACAGACACCAGCCTCACAGCCCCAGTCCCAGCCTCACAGCCCCAGACGCACATCCCCAGTCCCAGGCTCACAACCCTAGTCACAGCCGCAGCCCCAGACTCACAGTCCCAGCCTCACAGCCCCAGACTCACAGCTCCAGAATCACAGCTCCAGAATCACAGCCCCAGCCTCACAGCCCCAGTCCCAGACACACATTCCCAGCCTCACAGCCCCAGTCTCACAGACACCAGCCTCACAGCGTCAGTCCCAGCCTCACAGCCCCAGACTCACATCCCCAGTCCCAGGCTCACAACCCTAGTCACAGCCCCAGCCCCAGACTCACATCCACAGTCCCAGGCTCACAACCCTAGTCACAACCCCAGCCCCAGACTCACAGTCCCAGCCTCACAGCCCCAGACTCACAGCCCTAGCATCACAGCCCCAGCCCCAGAGTCACAGCCTCAGCCTCACAGCCCCAGCCCCAGACTCACAGCCTCACAGCCCCAGCCCCAGAGTCACAGCCCCAGCCTCACAGCCCCAGCCCCAGCCCCAGCCCCAGCCTCACAGCCCCAGCCTCACAGCCCCAACCCCAGAGTCACAGCCTCAGCCTCAGCCTCACAGCCCCAGCCCCAGAGTCACAGCCTCAGCCTCACAGCCCCAGCCCCAGACTCACAGCCCCAGCCCCAGAGTCACAGCCTCAGCCTCACAGCCCCAGCCCCAGACTCACAGCCCCAGCCCCAGCCTCACAGCCCCAGCCTCACAGCCCCAGCCTCACAGCCCCAGCCCCACAGCCCCAGCCCCAGCCTCACAGCCCCAGCCTCACAGCCCCAGTCCCTCAGAGGCCCAACAACATAGTCACAGTCTCAGATCCCCAGCCACAGTCTTACAGGTGTGTGTAACATATTACTGTTACTCATACGCCTCCACATTTCTTACTTTTACTGTAAACATATTTTACTACCTCATAAGCAGTACTGAAGCCCCATGTTAGTCAACATCAGGGGTACTGGTCACTGGTTGTCCTCATAAAAGTCCCTGTTTCATTAGTTTGTTTTCCCCAGGGAGAGGGCTGTGATATGTTTTCCTTCATTTCAGTTTCCACACTTCTATCCAGCCATGCTGCTCTCCTTCTCTGCCCCAAATGGGTTACAGTTAGGTTACTCTGCCAAGATATATCTCACTCTACCTACGATGTCATGGCATGGCATGCCCTAGCTGGTTCAAATCCAACCACAATGTGAGGAAACTCCCTGTCGGCTGCATGCATAGGGCAATGAAAAGTTCACTGTCATCAACAGAAGTAGGAGTCTAATCCATCTCATTCTTTTATTAGATTATTCTGGCTCTTTCACAGTATTGAGCTTTACAATTAAATCCAACCCCTTTAAGTCCACAATATTAAGCAATTTGACTTGTTGCTTATTTTTCCAGGTCAGAGTCTGCATTAATATGGTTTCAACTCAGAAGTTCCCCCGATGAGGTCTCAGTAGTTATTTCAGACCAATCTTGAGGTGGCGGTAGTGCGGTCGTCCCACCAATTTGGTGCCTTTTGAGAAGTGTAAC
This sequence comes from Oncorhynchus keta, assembly GCF_023373465.1. Taxonomy (NCBI): domain Eukaryota; kingdom Metazoa; phylum Chordata; class Actinopteri; order Salmoniformes; family Salmonidae; genus Oncorhynchus; species Oncorhynchus keta. The sequence continues at coordinate 25,731,536 of NC_068427.1, read as the reverse complement.
GTTGTCCCAAAAAAATCTATGTTTGGTTTCAATTTAACAAGCTGTCATAAGAGTATATGTTCAACTTAATAAAAAACACATTTTTCCACCTCAAGAAAAAAAAAGAAGAAAAAAAAAGATAGCAAGTCCTTGATATGTGCCAAATAAAGTAACAAAGTTGACCATAACAGGGTTGGCCATAAGAGGGTTAAGGATTTAATCTTAAATCAGCCATAAGTCCCCTTGTGACAGGGGGAATGAAAGCTTGTTGTGTGCAACAAAGGTAAATTGAATGCAAACTTAAAATAAAGTGAAATTGTTCAAACTTTTCTAGCATGACTATCTATGGGTTACAGGGTTGACATGTTATGCTTGACATGCCCAGTGTTCTACCACAAAACACCAGCAAATGGCCAAAAAGAGTAAAACCAACTCACCTGCTTCTGTACTAGATCTCACTATTAGTTGTTAAAAGTTTATTATGAAAAAAATATTTAAAAAATATTTAAAATAATAGTTTCAACATATTCAATCGTGAGTTAACAGGGTTGACCTTAAATGAAAATTAAACACATGAAATAAATAATAATCTTCAGAAATGACTTTGTCAAAGCAACAAAACAACTAGGGCTTTACAATAATGGTGAAACTTGGAGAAATCTTAGGGTTAAGTGGGTTAAAATCTTCCTATAAGTGACACAGGGTTGACCATAACAGGGTTGACGGAGGGACATTTTGACTATTTAGCAAGTCTTTATTGAATTATCGGTATGGTCTATAATAAAGGACACTTCATTTAATTAACAGGCTTTTAAAATGAAATATTGTTGCACAATTTCTACTTAAAATATAAAATGTTTACATGCTACAGGTGGCAAATTAAGGGCTAAACAGCAGCATGTGTGTCAGACGGGTTTGAACACATTTTACACACGTCTAAAGCACATTGTTAACTGGCTAGTAATTCAACTCAGCTGGCATATCAATGCCAAACTCTCTCCAAATGTGAAGCCTGAAACAACAGAGGCAGTCACATTGAAGACAGACTGATCAGACCTCCCAGGATAGAAGACAGAATTTTGAAAATATTAGGAGAACAAGAATAAATCATAATATTTGTATTTGATTGGGTATAGTTTGATTGTATTGTACGTGTATTTGATCAATGTGTTGTATTCCAAGTAATGCCAGTAATAACAGTGAAGTGAAGGTGTTCAGGCTCTTCTAACACTACAATAAGTGTTTCTCAAGATGAGTTTGGTTTATGTGATATAACATGGATATGTCCAGCAGGGACAGGACAGGGTGGGGTTTATCTGACCTATGACCTATACCATTCTCCACAGAGAAACAGCAGCAGGACACTTTATTGTACTTCCTGGATGGTGGTTGATTTAAATGATAATACAGTAGACAATCCTCCTCCTTTCTGTACAATAAGGTCGGTGTGTTCCTCCTGGTTTCCGGCTGCGGTTGACTCTAGCCTCCTGAGCAAACAGCCTTAGATGGATCTACTGTAGGTCTTCAGAAGGTCAGGAGGAGAGAGGAGCGTGTGTCCTCCTGGGCTCTCCCATCCTCCGCTTTGTGTAACTCCGGTCGGGGGTCCGGAGGGGGAAGAGACTGGTGGGGGGATGGGGGAAGTCACGTCCCAAGCCTGATTGTCCTGATTGTCTTATGTTTGTTTTCCTGCATGCACGTTCTGATGAGGACAGTCCTGGCATTTTCCTTCATTAATGAGACACTTGTTAGGGAAGCCCTTGTTGTCAGGGTGTCTCATTAGGCAGATGTTTGTTAGGCAAGCTCTTGATGAGATATCCTTGAGGATGGGGAGTATGCGCAGGGCGGTGCCCATGAGGGGTGTCACCACATCCTGTAGAGGCTACTGGGAGTAGAGGAAGGGAGACAGACAGACAGCTAAAAATAAGAGATCAAGGCGGAGAGAGGGAAAAACATAATTTCTTATATTCCTATTCTCTTTTCTTCCTTTGGATGTCAATATGAGTTTCACTTTGGACTAAGTAGTATAATTTGAGCCATTTTACCTATAAGCTATTGTCTCCTAAGTTTTCAGTCTGCATGTAAGATATAGTCTGTGTTTGTGCCAATATATCTCTCAATGTGCCTCGAAAGGATTATTTAGTCAGCGGTCATCGCAAGGACCCTAAATCATGACCGGGTCATGTCACAGTACGTCTGAGCATTCTTCCCAAATTGACCAGAGCATCAGCATTTTAAACTGTCCTGACCGTAACCCACCACTTCAGAGGGCCGCTGTGGCCCAGCATGTAATTGTCTGTTTAAGCCCCCTCTGGGGAGAAATGGATCTACTCTCTTTAAGCACTGGAATGTTTCATTCAAACAGGCGGAAGGGGAGGGTATGAATGAAAAAGGCTTTAGTGCTAATCCCAAATGATACATTGCCAAATTATTGATGAATATAGTTTGTATTTACTGTGAACATGAGCAGCTGGTTCATTCAGCCTACATCAGTCAAGTTAATTCATCACTTTTCCTGCTCAAATTCTACATTGAAGGGTGAGCTAAGCTTTATACAGAGTTACTAGGGCGATCTTTTGAACTTTGTATTTGTGAATGCATTCTTGGTGAAAAAAAAAAGTAAATTTCAAGCCTTAATGGATTATTGTTCTTTTTATAACCCCCTTTTTTGGTAGAATGTTAATCCAACTGAATTACCCTTTGGGATTTTCCCACTAATTAGAAGTATCTGCTGAATAGCACAGCAGGCCAGTCTTAATTTTACATTCACAGCAGGGGCTCTGGGTACTGAAGGGTTGGTTATGAAAAGAGAGAAAATCCAAGTCTGATAAAATACTTAAAGGTCAACCGACTGGGGAAAGACTCGCAGACTCCCCATCTTTCACACCCAAGGCTTTTATGAATATGTCTCAGTCTCTCCTTCGATTTGTCATCTCTTTCAATCTCTGATCTATTTGTCTCACACACACACACACACACACACACACACACACACACACACACACACACACACACACACACACACACACACACACACACACACACACACACACACACACACACACACACACACAGAGTGTACTTGTGCACGTACACATCCCTGTGAAGCACGGTCTTGCTCAACTGTTTTCCACTCCTGCTCTTCAAAGCATGCCTGGCCATTAACTTTCTTTCTGCAGGTTCAAGTCAAAACGATGTGGGTTTGATCTGCTGTTAGGGCACCCCTCAGAGGCTTCCGTGCTGGGAGTGCTGAGAGTAATAATGATATTAACCAACATAGCTCAGCTGTGTGGGAAAAACATACAGGATACCCGCTGGGTGCAAATTGAACCTCCTTTGTGAGAAAAGATCTATTTTTATTTTGAATAGAAGTGCCAAAATATTATTAGTATCACATGATGGAGTGGGAGGATGGATTCCCAGCCCCCATAAGTGGCTCAACCAGCTGTTGTAGTTCCACTGTGGTGTGCTATAGATGCTTTAACAAGGTGACAATTCATAACAGGCTCAATGGTAGAGGATACTCTGAATGGTCACTGTACTCTGTCCACATCAGATACACTATTGCATCACCCACCGGTGAAGTACTGTAACTAACTGTTACCATTAATTAATGTCCAAACCAAGCTTACTGTTGTCATAGACAGCATATGCAATCATTACGTTTTGTAAATCTCCCTTTGTGTGAGTGCACATACTCACGCAAGCACACACTCATACAAACAAACACACACACACACACACACACTCTCTCTCTCTTAACTTGCCATGACAGTCTGTCTTCCTGTCCCTGAGATGGACTGTAATAGTCTCCAAGCAGGATTTGTCCACTATGACTCTCTAGGGATGAGAGAAAGCAGAGGGCAGTCACAGCTACAAACCACACACACTAAGACATCACAATCACACCATACAGCTCTCATCACACACATTCACATCATATACACACACTACCACTCTCAATGGATCCTAACCACTCATACACACAAGTCTGTCTCAATGAACTTCACGGTGGGCCACCCGCTCACACACAGTTGGGTTAAGCGTAATTATAACACAAGCATTTATGAGCTGTATATTCCTTTATAAACAGTTTGTTTGTCATTCCTGCCCCCAGGGAACTCCACATCTGTGGCCCTCTACCCCAGGGTGCAACAGCAGCTGTCTCTGGTTTGGGAAGAAGGTTTGTAACTCCTGCAGCTGACTGTCCAAACCCCCTCAAACACGCTATGAGACCTCCCTGCGCCTGCTCTTCTAACACAGTGGGCCAAGGACTGTTGTACAGTATCCACATCTGTACTGGTCATGAAACACACACATATATATATATATATATATATATATATATATTATTTGTTGTTGTAGATTTTTTTATTTTATTTGTATATTTTTATTATTTTTTTCATTTTTGGGGGAATATTAAAACATACAACAACTTGCAATGATGCCACTCAACATTTACATTACATTCAGTCATCTAACAGACTCCCATCCAGAGTGAACCACAGAAGCAACCAGGGTCAACGACCTACTCAAGGGCACGTCGACAGATCTTCCTCAACGTCAATTACGGGAACCCGAACCAGCGACCAATCCTCCACCGGCCCAAGCTCCCAACCACTAGACCACCAGCAACTCCACTCCGACTTGTCTACAATTCCACATCCCAACCCTCAGCTTTCCTCAGCCCATACCACCTATCACTGTTGGCCACCCTCTTCAGATTTCGACGCACCATATATCTTTCAACTATGCTGTGATGTTTAACATACAATTTGAATCTATCGAATCTAATGGAATCCACAGATTGCGAGTTGAAGATAAATACTTTTACTGAGAGTGTTAGTATATTAGTAATTGACTGACCAGGTCTCTCCAGATCTCCCAACAATGCTATTTCTAGGGTACATTTTTATGAATGTTGCTTTTTCAGGCATTCCTGAACCTGAGACCCGAAACAGGCTGCCTGAGGGCAATACCAAAACAAATGGTCTATTGATTCTGTATCCTCACAACAAAATCTGCAGAGCTGTGATGATTGTATGCCCCAAATATTCAACATTTTGTTGGTGGCAAGAATTTTAGCTGAAAAGCACAAAGTCTTGAATCTTGTGTCGTTTTATATATCAACTCATACAGCCTGTACCATGGAATCGGTACATCAAAAATATCTTCCCAACTATTTTGCAATCTGTATGGGACAGCTGTCAACATCCTGGTCCTCAAATGAAACTAGTATGCTTTCCTATTTATGCTATTTGTATTCCTCTGCCAGTTTTGATCCTTTATATTGAGCAGACAGACCAGTTCCCTACCTCCTCCCACTGCCACCTGCCTCCTCCATTTTTGGGGTAGTGCTGTAATCAATTGGTTGTAATCTTGGATTGAGCAGATATTCCCATAAAATTCTGATAACTCCATGAAAGACAACTCTACCATTCCAATTTACAATTTAATTTAAAAACAAAATACCCCTTTCAGACATCTTTTCCATAAATACAGGTATTTTATCAACCTTGAGACTGGTGTTTTGCGGGTACTACTTAATGAAGCTGCCAGTTGAGGACTTGTGAGGTGTCTGTTTCTCAAACTAGACACTCTAATGTACTTGTCCTCTTGCTCAGTTGTGCACCGGGGCTTCCCACTCCTCTTTCTATTCTAGTTAGAGCCAGTTTGCGCTGTTCTGGGAAGGGAGTAGTACACAGCGTTGTAAGAGATCATCAGTTTCTTGGCAATTTCTTGCATGGAATAGCCTTAATTTCCCAGATCAAGAATAGACTGACGAGTTTCAAAAGAAAGTACTTTGTTTCTGGCCATTTTTAGCCTGTAATCAAAACCACAAATGCTGATGCTCCAAATACTCAACTCGTCTAAAGAAGGCCAGTTTTATTGCTGCTTTAGTCAGAACAAGTTTTCAGCTGTGCTAACATAATTGCAAAAGGGTTTTCTAATGATCAATTAGCCTTTTAAAATGATAAACTTGGATTAGCTAACACAACGTGCCATTGGCGCACAGGGGTGATGGTTTCTGATAATGGGCCTCTGTACGCCTATGTAGACATTCCATAAAAAATCTGCCGTTTCCAGCTACAATAGTAATTTTAAACGTTAACAAGTGACCCCAAACTTTTGAACGGTAGTTTATGTAGCATAATGTATTTCAAATCAAATCAAATCAAATGTATTTATATGGCCCTTCGTACATCAGCTGATATCTCAAAGTGCTGTACAGAAACCCAGCCTAAAACCCCAAACAGCAAGCAATGCAGGTGTAGAAGCACGGTGGCTAGGAAAAACTCCCTAGAAAGGCCAAAACCTAGGAAGAAACCTAGAGAGGAACCAGGCTATGTGGGGTGGCCAGTCCTCTTCTGGCTGTGCCGGGTGGAGATTATAACAGAACATGGCCAAGATGTTAAAATGTTCATAAATGACCAGCATGGTCGAATAATAATAAGGCAGAACAGTTGAAACTGGAGCAGCAGCACGGCCAGGTGGACTGGGGACAGCAAGGAGTCATCATGTCAGGTAGTCCTGGGGCATGGTCCTAGGGCTCAGGTCCTCCGAGAGAGAGAAAGAAAGATAGAAGGAGAGAATTAGATAACGCACACTTAGATTCACACAGGACACCGAATAGGACAGGAGAAGTACTCCAGATATAACAAACTGACCCAAGCCCCCTGACACATAAACTACTGCAGCATAAATACTGGAGGCTGAGACAGGAGGGGTCAGGAGACACTGTGGCCCCATCCGAGGACACCCCCGGACAGGGCCAAACAGTTTTATTCACAAGTACCGGTGACAAATGATGCATTCCAATTATTTCATCGTAGACGACAGACCCCCTTCAACATGCATACTATAAACAGACCAAACTCATCTTATCTCCTCTTATTATCTTTGGTTGATGCGGGAGGAAACAACATTCTGGTGTGCACAAACTACCCATCGTCGGATTACTTTCCGATTTCAAGAAAGTGTTTTACTCAATTATTTTGATCAATGGTGAGCTCACCCATGATGTGATTAATTATATATAGTAATTGCTATTAGCTAATTGATATTGTAGTTTCTGTCAGCCGAGAGTAATAAATATATGACCGCTTGTGTTACATCACTCTTTCCTCAGTTAGCGCTAGGACAAATGTAGTCTACATTTTCCAGTTTGGATGATTGTGTTTTGCTGTAGCTACTTCTGTGAATGTCTGAACATATCCAAAAATAAACTGGTCACATTCTGGACATGACTTTGTAAGGCCCGTTTGTGCAAAATGTTTCTGTGAAAAAAAAGTGTTGCCAGCTCAAATGCTGATTGTTGCGTCAATCTAAAATGGACGTTCTAAATAAGCATTCTAATCAAGTGTTCTAATCACACCGGTTTGATCGTACACAACAGAGACCACTATAAAATGATCACACCCATTTGTTGGTACGTGTGAAAGGTGAATAATTTCAACCCACCCAGTTCATATTCATTATATTGTCTGGTTAAGCATCCCAGATAAAGCAAAATATTTATTGCTCATATGATTTGAAAACGAATCATCAGGAATAGGCAGCAAGTGATGAAGGAGTTTAATCAGTGCAATCTTTCCATAAATAGACAAGTATTTTCCTCTCTAAGGTTGCAGGATCTTGTCTATTTTTACTCGTTTTATATTGAAATTCATTGTGGAGAGCTCATTTATATATTTTCTGATATGAATACCAAGTATGTCTACTTCACCATCAGCCCATTTAATAGGTACACTGCAGGTAATGTAAAAGTTGTCTTTTTTAAAGATCCAATACATAATATTGTACACTTTTAGTCCAGAGAGTTCAGAAAAGTTATCTAGATCTTCAACGAGACATTACAGGGATCTAGAGTCCGGATTTAATATAAAACTGTTTTATTCATCAGCATACATGGACACCTTTGTTTTCAAGCCTTGGATTTCTAATCCTCTAATGTTGTTATTTGATCTGATATTTAAATAGCTACCATTTTGATGGCCATAACGAATAGATATGATGTCAGCGCTCCCTTGTTTAACTCCTCATGACCATTCAAAACTATTTACTATTTTACACCTTGGGTTGATATACATTACTTTTACCCGTTTTATAAGAGACTCACAGAAATTGAAAATATCCAGGTGTTATAAATAAAGTCCAGTCTTACTTTATCAAAAGGCCGTCATTGTACATAAAAATGTGTCCTTCACTGACTTGCCTAGTTAAATACCGGTAAAAAAAATCGGAAGAATTTTCAAAATCCGCTATAAATAACAGGCCTGGCTTCTTCGATGTTTCATGTTGTTCTATTATTTCTAGTTGTTGTTGTATATTATCTCCAATGTATCGTTCATGTAAAACACCTGTCTGATCAGGATGAACAATATCTGGTAAAGCATTTTTAATTCTGAGTGCTATACATTTCGCTAGTATTTTTGCATCACAACATTGAAGTGTAGGGGGCCTCCAGTTTCTTAGATAGACTGGATCTTTATATTTTCCATCTGGGACTTGATTTTATAATAGTGAAATCAGACCTTCCTGCTGAGTACCTGACAGACTACCATTTCTATAGGAGTAGTTAAAACAAGCTATTAATGGAGCTTTGAGTGTATCAAAAAGGCTTGATATACCTGTCACACCTTGATCTGATTCACCTGTTTTTGTGCTTGTCTCCACCCCCCTCCAGGTGTCGCCCATCTTCCCCATTAGCCCCAGTGTATGTATACCTGTGTTCTCTGTTTGTCTGTTGCCAGTTCATCTTGCCTCATCAACCCGACCAGCTGTTTTCCCATATTCCTGTTTTTCTCTAGTCTTTGTTTTCTAGTTTTCCCGGGGTTTACCATTTCTGCCTGCCCTGACCCTGAGCTTGCCTGCCGTTCTGTACCTTGTGACACTGCCCTGGATTACTGCCCTCTGCCTGCTCTGACTCTGAGCCTGCCTGCCGTTTTGTACCTTTCGGACTCTGCTCTGGCTTACTGTCCTCTGCCTGCCCTTGACCTGACATTTGCCTGCCCCTTGTTTTTGTAATAAACTTTTGTTACTTTGAACTGTCTGCGTGCGTGCGTGCGTGCGTGCGTGCGTGCGTGCGTGCGTGTGTGTGTGTGGAGGGAAAACGCTTATCTCTGCCTGCACCCTGTAGAGGTGAAGTACTGTACAGTTCACTCTGCTATACTCTCTGGTGGAATCATCACCATGGACACCACTGCATGACTGCTGTTATCAGAGGAAATTGCCTGTTAAAGTTGAGAGGTCCTCCACAAGTTATTCCAACCCCTAAAAAAACACACACACACACACACTTCCTGACAATGGCTCCCTTTTTCAAATTATCCAGAGAATAGACGGAAGCAAGCGCATTGGTGTTATGGCTGATGAACCTCAGGAGAGGCTCAGTGAGACGTTAGGGAGCACTCAACAAACACTGCTTGTATTATGACTCGGGCCCTGCTGTGTGTCTGCCCCCATGTTTTAATTTGCCATATATTCAATCTAAGCCCAGTAGAAAGTGTGTGCCCTGAGGTCTGGAGGGAAGCAAAAGTAATTCCACTACCCAAGAATAGTAAAGCCCAGTTCACTGGCTCAAATAGCCGACCAATCAGCCTGTTACCAACCAGTAAACTTTGGAAAAAATTGTGTTTGACCAGATAAAATGCTATTTTACTGTAAACAAATTGACAACAGACTTTCAGCACGCTCATAGGGAAGGACATTCAACAAGCACGGCACTTACACAAGTTATTGATTGGCTGAGAGAAATTGATGATAAAAAGATTGTGAGAGCTGTTTTGTTAGACTTCAGTGTGGCTTTTGACGTTATCGATGATAGTCTGCTGATGGAAAACCTTATGCATTATGTCCTTACACCCCCTGCTATATTGTGGATAAAGAGAACTTAATCTGGGTAGAATCAGGAATTCCCCAGGCCAGATGTCTAGGCCCTTTACCTTTTTCAATCTTTACTAATGACATGCCGCTGGCCTTGAGTAAAGCCAGTGTGTCTATGTATGCGGATGACTCAACACTATACACATCAGCTCCTACGGCAATAGAAAGTCACTGCAACACTTAACAAAGAGCTGTAGTTTGTTTCAAAATGGGTGGTAAGGAATAAGTTAGTCCTAAATATTTCCAAAACTAAAACCATTGTATTTGGGGAAAATCATTCACTAAACCATAACGCTCAACTAAATCTTGTAATAAATCATGTGGAAATTGAGCAAGTTGCGGTGTCTAAACTGCATGGGGTAACCCTGGATTTTAAACTGTCATGGTCAAAACATGTTGATACAACTGTAGCTAAGATGGGGAGAAGTCTATCCTTAATAAAGAGCTGCTCTGCCTTTTTAACAACACTATCAACAAGGCAGGTCCTACAGGCTCTAGTTTTGTCACACCTGGACTACTGCTCAGTTGCGTGGTCAGGTACCACAAAGAGGGACTTCGGAAAAGTACAATTGGCTCAAAACAGGGCAGCACGGCTGGCCCTTAAATGTACACAGAGACCTAACATTAGTAATATGCATGTAAATCTCTCATGGCTCAAAGTGGAGGAGAGATTGACTTCATCACTACGTGTTTTTGTAAGATGTGTTGACATGCAGAATTGACCGAGGTATCTTTTTTAAACTACTAGCACAAAGCTCGGACACCCATGCATACCCCACAAGACATGCCACCAACGGTCTCTTCACAATCTACAAGTCTAGAATGGAATATGGGAGGCTCAATGTACTACATAGAGCCATGGCTACATGGAACTCTATTTCACATCAGCTAACTGATACAAGCAGTAGAATCAGATTTAAAAAACAGATACAAATACACCTTATGGAACAACGGGGACTGTGAAGAGACACACACACAGGCACAGACACACATGCACATGACAAGACACGCACTCTACACACACACGGATGTTGTTTTGTAAATATGTGATAGTGGAGTAGTGGCCTGACATTACCCAATGTACATTACCCAACGTATTGGGTAAAGTGTTATGAAATGTTACGTCATGTAATATATTCAACTGTATATAACTGCTTTAATGTTGCTGGACCCCAGGAAGAGTAGCTGCTTGGGTATCCTTAATAAATACAAATACAAATTCAGCCATTAAATATCCTGTAAGGTATTTTCTCTGCTTTTAGACTCATTTTCCTCCAGCTGGTTGGCAGTATAAAGGCTGATATTGACTTTGCTGATGTATTTTTGATTGGGAAAGCTGAAGGCTTTAGGTCAACCTTATCATGGCGAACTGGCTGCCAAAGGGAGAGATCCAAAGAGAGAGATCCAAGATCCAACATTTATAAGTGACTAATAATGGACTACATTTATATAGCTCCTCTCATCAAACGACCACCCCTCATCACTGTCAAACGCTCCCTAAAACACTTCAGCGAGCAGGCCTTTCTAATCGACCTGGCCCGGGTATCCTGGAAGGATATTGTCCTCATTCCGTCAGTAGAGGATGCCTGGTTACTCTTTAAAAGTGCTTTCCTCACCATCTTAAATAAGCATGCCCCGTTCAAAAAATGTAGAACTAAGAACAGACAGAGTCCTTGGTTCCGACCTGACTGTCCTTGACGAACACAAAAACATCCTGTGGCATACTGCATTAGCATCGAATAGCCACCGCGTATGCAACTTTTCAAGGAAGTTAGAAACCTATATACACAGGCAGTTAAGAAAGCAAAGGCTAACTTTTTCAAACAGAAATTTGCATCCTGTAGCACAAACTCCAAAAGTTTCTGGGACACTGTAAAGTCCATGGGCACTTCCTCCCTGCTGCCCACTGAGGCTAGGAAACGCTGTCACCACCGATAAATCTACGATAATCGAGAATTTCAACAAGCATTTTTCTACGGCTGGCCATGCTTTACACCAGCAACTTGCCCAAGCCTCCCCCATTTCCCCTTCACCCAAATCCAGATAGATGATGTCCTGAAAGAGCTGCAAAATCTGGACCCCTGCAAATCAGCTGAGCTAGACAATCTGGACCCTCTCTAAAATTGTCCGCCGCAATTGTTGCAACCCCTATTACTAGCCTGTTCAACCTCTTTCATATCGTCTGAGATCCCTAAAGATTGGAAAGCTGCGGCGGTCATCCCCCTCTTGAAAGGGGGAGACACTCTTGACCCAAGCTGTTACAGACCTTGTCTATCCTACCCTGCCTTTCTAAAGTCTTCGAAAGCCAAGTTAACAAACAGATCACCGACCATTTCGAATCCCACTGTACCTTCTCCGCTATGCAATCTGGTTTCAGAGCTGGTCATGGGTGCACCTCAGCCTTGCTCAAGGTCCTAAACGATATCATAGCCACCATAGATAAAAGACAATACTGTGCAGCCGTATTCATCCACCTGGCCAAGGCTTTCGACTCTTGTCAATCACCACATTCATATCGGCAGACTCAACAGCCTTGGTTTCTCAAATGACTGCCTCACCTGGTTCACTAACTACCTCTCAGATAGAGTTCAGTGTGTCAAATCGGAGGGCCTGTTGTCCAGACCTCTGGCAGTCTCTATGGGGGTGCCACAGGATTCAATTATCGGGCCAACTCTTTTCTCTGTATACATCAATGGTGTCGCTCTTGCTGCTGGTGATTCTCTGATCCATCTCTACGTACCATTCTGTATACTTCTGGCCCTTCTTTGGACACTGTGTTAACAAACCTCCAGACATGATTCAATGCCATACAACACTCCTTCTGTGGGCTCCAACTGCTCTTAAATGCAAGCAAAACAAAATGCATGCTCTTCAACCGATCGCTGCCCGCACCCACCCGCCTGTCTAGCATCAATACTATGGACGGTTCTGACTTAAAATATGTGGACAACTACAAATACCTAGGTGTCTGGTTAGACTGTAAACTCTCCTTCCAGACTCACATTAAGCATCTCCAATCCAAAATTAAATCTAGAATCAGCTTCCTATTTTGCAACAAAGAATCCCTCACCGATGCTGCCAAACATACCCTCATAAAACTGACTATCCTGCCGATCCTTGACTTCGGCGATGTCATTTACAAAATAACATCCAACACTCTACCCAGCAAATTGGGTGTAGTCTATCACAGTGCCATCCATTTTGTCACGAAGCCCCATATACTACCCACTACTGCGACCTGTATGCTCTCACTGGCTGGCCCTCGCTTCATATTCGTCGCCAAATCCACTGGCTCCAGGCCATCTATAAGTCTTTGCTAGGTAAAACCCTGCCTTATTTCAGCTCACTAGTCACCATAGCAGCACCCACCCGTAGCACGCACTCCAGCAGGTATATTTCACTGGTCACCCCCAAAGCCAACTCGTCCTTTGGCCGCCTTTCCTTCCAGTTCTCTGCTGCCAATGACTGGAACGAATTGCAAAAATTACTGAAGCTGGAGACTTATATCTCCCTCACTAACTTTAAGCATCAGCTGTAATAGCAGCTTACTGATCATTGCACCTGTACATAGCCCTTCTGTAAATAGCCCACCCAACTACCTCATCCCCATATTGTTATACATTTTTTTTCTCCTTTGCACCCCAGTATCTCTACTTGCATAATCATCTTCTGCACATCTATCATTCCAGTGTTTAATTGTTAAATTGTAATTATTTTGCCACTATGGCCTATTTATTGCCTTACCTCCCTAATCTTACTACATTTGCACACACTGTATATAGACTTTTCTATTGTGTTATTGACTGTACGTTTGTTTATCCCATGGGGTAACTCTGTGTTGTTGTTTGTGTCGCACTGCTATGCTCTATCTTGGCCGGGTTGCATTTGTAAATGAGAACTTGTTCTCAACTGAAATAAAAAATAAAATGTTATTTTCCTTCCCTTTTCTGTGGGTGTCCACCCAGTGCTGCTGGCTTATGTAACGTAGAGGTCTGCAGCAGCAAGATGTTTATCAGCCCATATGGGTGGGGTTTCCCTGTAGTAAAATGATATCCCATGCCATCATATCAACCGTCCACACACCTCTTGAACTTCATGCGCAATGGAAGAAAACTATGTTCCAGAGAGGAAATGACTCTGGTGCAACTCTTTCCTCTGTTATAGGCTCTGTTAAAGACTTACAGAGAACATCTAAAAGTACGTTAGAAGTGTATTATAGCAAAGCCTACTTTAATAAATAATTACTTTGACCATAAATAGTAGAGGAAGCAAGTAAGTTATTTTCAGACTTAATTGCATTGAATAGTGAAAGTCATTGGGTTATTATCCCCAGTGGTGTGCAAATAACCTTCACTGCACTGTGGTGGCAGTTGTGTAAATCATGTTTAGACTTGTTGTTGTTTGTATTTGAATGGGAGCCAGAACACACTTTTAATGAGATACTGCACTTGTGGCTCCCAAGTATACATACTGCATATCCTCTCTTGGCTTTTTTGGGGCACTTTATGTAAACCAGATGACCAACATGTGTTTTTCTTCAACGCACATACAAGTGACAAGTAGGATTCTGGTTAGATAAATGTAGATGCATTTGTCTCTAAGGGAGTGAACGTTACGTATAATAAGGGTTACATGGACATTAACAGACTTCTCTGAAATGAAAATGGTTGGCCCTCCCTTCATTAAATATATTTGACCTAAACCCTCCATAAATGCTTGAAAAAACAAACAAGTGACCATCCCCTATACCCAGATAACAACTAAAACATGAAGTGGATAGCAGAGAACATTCTTACTGTTCACCCTCACTTCTTGGACAGTTTTAAAAACTGTTCTTATTCCTTTAATAACAGGAATGTTGATAGCGCAGAAGGTTGCGGGCCAGTAGGTTGTGGGTTCATAGACCAACGCAGACAATTGTAGGGGTGGAAAGATCTCCTTTATAGTTAAATCAATCAATGCATGAACCTATCATTGTATTTGCAAGTCCGAGCAAAAATAGCCTTTTATAAATGTTTCATGCAATTCTATGTAATTTTACATATTAGCAGAATGTATTTTTAATACCACACAAATGACCAAAACTACAGGCTAAGAATGGACAAAGAGATAGGCCTATGTGTTCATCTGATCATATTTCTTCAATGCTAAATCAATGTGTCTTGTTGCAATGAAACTGTCCCTGTTTGCAAATAATGCATTAGGAATCTGAGCTTAGTACTTTCAAAAGTTTCTACCTTTTCATCCCAGACAGTAGGCCTACCTTTTCATCCCAGACAGTAGGCCTACCTTTTCATCCCAGACAGTAGGCCTACCTTTCCATCCCAGACAGTAGGCCTACCTTTTCATCCCAGACAGTAGGCCTACCTTTTCATCCCAGACAGTAGGCCTACATTTTCATCCCAGACAGTAGGCCTACCTTTTCATCACAGACAGTAGGCCTACCTTTTCATCCCAGACTGTAGGCCTACCTTTTCATCCCAGACAGTAGGCCTACCTTTTCATCCCAGACAGTAGGCCTACCTTTTCATCCCAGACAGTAGGCCTACCTTTTAATCCCAGACAGTAGGCCTACCTTTTCATCCCAGACAGTAGGCCTACCTTTTCATCCCAGACAGTAGGCCTTCCGACATGGAGAAATTCAGCTCTAACTGCTGTCTACTATTCTTCCGTGGCTTAACCCAACAAGAGAAGGTCCCAAGTGTTTACATTAAAGCTGTCTGGGTTTCAACATCTTCTATCTTCATGCAATTACGTGATTAGACATATTATCATAATCTGTTGTAATACCACACATATATTGTTCAGAAAGTGAATAGCTTAATCAATTGATAGTGACAGAATTAGATACAGTGCTTAGTCTCTTCGGCTATAGAAGGTTGTAACTCAGCCTCTGAATGTCAAAGACACTAAACAATGATATCCCTATATGGACAAGACAAAAAAATAAATACTAAACCCACCCCTTGACTGAAATCGAAAAAGCAGGACTCTTCCCCGTTTCCCTCCAATTACCCATTCTGTACATTTTGATCCATCTCTAAACAAACCTGTGGTTGCTCATCTGTAAACAACAACAGAGCAGAAGACAGAATAGGTGTGCCCCTCTTCCTGGACACGGTTGTCATGACACTTATATAAATTTGGGCTGTACATTCCTGCTGTGTTAAGACACTCCTCGATCCCTGGCTGGAATTTCCCTTTGGCCAGCTCCCTGTTTTGCCTGTTATTTCCATCTTTTCCTGGAGTTGAGGGAAAGTTCACCCGTGCCATATCCCGTGCCATATCCCGTGCCATGTGTGTAGGTTGTGTGTGTGGGTGTGTATGTATGTGTATCAGTGCGTGCATGCGTGCGTACATTTGTACAAACATTATGTTTAACATTATAAACATTAGGGCTTTTGGGATATGATTAGGATTATGTTTAGGATTACATCTCAGAGCACAGGGAGTATCAGTTTCAACCCAGGATCATGATAAGAGAAACAATCAGATGACATCATCAGACTACGTCAGGGAAGCAGACAGATGCACATCATCACTTTGGCAGAGTTTCAGGAAAGCCCAACACTGTTTCTGCCGGCATACATTTCCTAGTTCTGTTCAGGGCTGGAGTGAGTTTTCTTCCAATGTATGTTCCCTGAGAAATGTATGTAGGATGTTAAGTCTGTAATCGTCCTCACCTCCACCCCTAAAGGTTGTGACCTCAGGATGTAATGTAATGTAAGGTCGTTGTAGATTGAGGGACTCATCTTGGCTTCTCCTATTAGTTTCACAGAGGCAGGGAAGTGAGACATCTCTGAAAACCATAAAGACTTGGGATGTTCTTGGATTTCAGTCATCTGTCACGCTCTCTCACACTCTCCAGAGTTATGTCCAAACTCCACCCCAAGGAATTGGCTTGATATTTAGCTCTTGGATTGTTACTAGGGCACTGTGCTACACAGTGTGAGCAGCTCCCCAGGACTGCCACACAGAATAAATATCTTCCAGCACAGAGAAGCACGAGATTGAACATTTCTAGAGTTTTCCCCATTAGTTAACGCTATCAACGTTTCCTTTTACTGTGGGAATTGTGATCGAATCAATGCAATATTAAGCACTTTCAATGCAACACCCCGAAACAAAACTATGCAAGACTTAGTATGCAAAACTAACTATGCAAGAGATTTTGTTGTAGGCCGAATGCATTGACAGGCACTACTCAGCCCCTACTCTACACAGACCGGTGAGTCACAACCAATTAGAGCTGCAGTAGGCCTATATACAAATAGACCATTACCACATATAGATCTGTGCCACTCACTTTGCACATGACTGTTTTTACAGTATGAGTGGTCATGAGTAGATGTGCTTCTTTAGAGATCAACGCGAGAGCTAAATGTACTTATCCTTTGCTACTTAGTGAGTTATTTTCCCAGTTATAGATAATTTGTAGTCAGGAATGGGGGAGGGATTGCTTTCTTGAAGAGCACAAAACATGTGCATTTCTAGACATCTTTGAAAATCTATTTATTTTGTCTTAAAGGGGCAGTGTTGTATTTTGAGACAGGATTGATTAAGGTAAGTAGCCAGTAGGCAGAGGGTAGCATCATTTGTCTGATTCTATGTAATAATTGAATGTGAATAATTATGCCTTTCATTTTCTAAAGTGTTTTCTTGCATCAAACAACACAACATCATTTTCAGTCACCTCCTTGTCTGAAGGACAAGTGGATAAACAGGTTAATGTCAAGCCCTGCATTATTTTTGTCAAAAGTCTCATGGAATGTAGGCCTACATTGAACACCACACATTGGCTGCTACTGTAGGCTGAATGATAGAACAGCTATTTCCATGTTAAAATGTTATGTGATGCATTTTCTCCATTGTTTTTTTTATGGTAGGCCACTCTGGTAGGACTACATTATGATCAAGTAGCTACAGTAGTCTGTTCAAGTTTGAGATCAGCAGACCTGAAATTTGCTCAGTGAAGAATAAATGTTGAGGGAACATTGGTCACTGGTCCTCCGGTGAGCTGACACCACTGTGCGCCAACAGTGGGACATTACAGGTTCTGTATGGCACCATTTCTTCAGCCCACACTCTAATAAAGAAATGCGTAGATGCGAATATGAGCCAAAGAAACAATTTAGAAGTGTTTTGTCTACATTTGCCCATATAAATCAACCACTGAAGAGCAGAAACAAAACACTACACAATACCAGGGTGAAACTAACCACAACACAAACCATATTAAAAGCAGTGAAATATGTGATGGGGTTCTTGTTTGCTTATTGAATCATAACACCCTCTTTTTCTAGACAGGACATTTTTCATCAGGCACCACAGACAGCTAAAGGCAGCTCTCTCAGGAGCGTGCTACCTACCTGACAGAGTCAGAGGGAGAGACTCCCACTGGGGTGAAATCATGCTGATCCTATGTGGAATTGTCTCAGTGACCCGTCCCTGAACCCACACGCCAGACCCCCTTGTCACACACTCCAGAACTCCATGTCACCACTGCTCCCGTCATACTTGAGGAAAAGTTCAAATACCTTAATAGAAAATTACTCAAGTAAAAGTGAAAGTCACCATTAAAATACTACTTGAGTAAAACTCAAAAGGAATTTGGTTTTAAATATGCATAAGTATCAAAAATAAAAGTCCTTATATTAAGCAAAGCAGACAGCATCATTTTTATTTTTTAAATTATTTTTACAGATAGCCATGGGCACACTCCAACAAGTAAAAGTTATCAAAAATATAAATAGCAAAGTAAAGTAGCAATACCCCAAAAAACAGCATAAGTAGTACTTCCTTACAGTGAAGGAAAAAAGTATTTGATCCCCTGCTGATTTTGTACGTTTGCCCACTGACAAAGAAATGATCAGTCTATAATTTTAATGGTAGGTTTATTTGAACAGTGAGAGACAGAATTTTTTTTTAAAGAATCCAGAAAAACGCATGTCAAAAATGTTATGAATTGATTTGCATTTTAATGAGGGAAATAAATATTTGACCCCCTCTCAATCAGAAAGATTTCTGGCTCCCAGGTGTCTTTTATACAGGTAACGAGCTAATATTAAGAGCACACTCTTAAAGGCAGTGTTCCTAATCTCAGTTTATTACCTGTTTAAAAGACACCTGTCCACAGAAGCAATCAATCAGATTCCAAACTCTCCACCATGGCCAAGACCAAAGAGCTCTCCAATGATGTCAGAGACAAGATTGTAGACCTACACAAGGCTGGAATGGGCTACAAGACCATCGCCAAGCAGCTTGGTGAGAAGGTGACAACAGTTGGTGCGATTATTCGCAAATGGAAGAAACACAAAAGAACTGTCAATCTCCCTCGGCCTGATCTCACCTCGTGGAGTTGCAATAGTCATGAGAACGATGAGGAATCAGCCCAGAACTACACAGGAGGATCTTGTCAATGATCTCAAGGCAGCTGGGACCATAGTCACCAAGAAAACAATTGGTAACACACTATGCTGTGAAGGACTGAAATCCTGCAGCATAGGGGAGGGTCTGGGTGGGCGTCTGTTTGCGGTGGCAGTGGCGGCTCTGGCGCGGGAGGTGGACCCCACTTCACCATAGTTTTTCCTCTTAAGAGCGGCGACCCTCGCCGCCGACCTCGGACTGGGGACTCAAGCCACGGGTCCTGACTGGACGGGAGATTCCGGCAGCACCGGACAGGCAGGAGACTCCGGCGGTGCCGGACAGGCGGGAGACTCCGGCGGCGCCGGACAGGCGGGAGACTCTGGCAGCGCCTGGCTGACTGACGGCTCTGACAGATCCTGGCTGACTGACGGCTCTGGCGGCTCCTGGCTGACTGATGGCTCAGGACAGACAGGAGACTATGGCAGCTCAGGACAGACAGGAGACTCTGGCAGCTCAGGACAGACAGGAGACTATGGCAGCTCAGGACAGACGGGAGACTATGGCAGCTCAGGACAGACGGGAGACTATGGCAGCTCAGGACAGACAGGAGACTATGGCAGCTCAGGACAGACAGGAGACTCTGACAGCGCTGGGCAGGAGGAAGGCTCTGGCAGCGCTTGACAGGCCTCTCGGCTTTCACTGCCTCCAGCCCGGCCTTAGGGCGGCGATATTCCCCAGCCTGTGCCCAGGGTCCCTTGCCGTCCAAAATCTCCTCCCATGTCCAGGAGTCTTGTGATTTCGGCCACTGCTGCTGCTGCCCGTTACCACGCTGCTTGGTCCTTTGGTGGTGGTGGGTGTTTCTGTAACGGTTGACATCGGGAGAAAGAGAGGAGCAAGATGCAGCGTGGTAAGTATTCATTGTAATTTAATAAAGAATGAATACTAAAACAAAAACAACACACGACAAACAAACAGTCCTGAACAGTGCAACAAAACACAGAACAGAAAATAAACACCCACAAAACATAGGTGGAAAAAGGCTACCTAAGTATGATTCTCAATCAGAGACAACTAACGACACCTGCTTCTGATTGAGAACCACACTAGGCCGAACTCAGAAACCAAAATAGAAAAACAAACAGACTGCCCAACCCAACTCACACCCTGACCATTCTAAAACAAAGACAAAACAAGGGAACTAAGGTCAGAACGTGACAATTTCTGACATGCGTTTTTCTGGATTTTTTGTTGTTGTTATTCTGTCTCTCACTGTTCAAATAAACCACCATTACAATTATACACTGATCCTTTCTTTGTCAGTGGGCAAACATACAAAATCAGCAGGGGATCAAATACTTTTTTCCCTAACTGTAAGTGCTTTACACCTCTGCTGCCATCAATCACACTGTGTGGACTTTCTTAGCTCTCAGACAGTGGGAGACACATACGAACACACATATCTTAGGGAGTGGAGTGAACGTTATTTATAATAAGAGTTATATGGAGAAAATCTGACCACTCTGAAATGAAAATGGATGGCGCTCCTTTCAGCAAAATATACAGTGCCAGTCAAAAGTTTGGACACACCTGCTCATTGAAGCGGTTTTCTTTATTTTTACTATTTTCTATACTGTAGAATAATAGTGAAGACATCAAAACTATGAAAAAACACATATGTAATAATGTAGTAACCAAAAAATGTATTCCAGGTAATAACATCATGAAGCTGGTCAAGAGAATGCCAAGAGCGTGCAAAGCTGTCATCAAGGCAAAGGGTGGCTACTTTGAAGAATTTCAAATATAATCTATATTTTGATTTGTTTAACACTTTTTTGGTTACCACATGTTTCTATATGTGTTATTTCATAGTTTTGATATCTTCGCTATTATTCTACAATGTAGAAAATTGTTTGTTTTTTAAAATAAGAAAAACCCTTGAATGAGTTGGTGTGTCCAAACGTTTGACTGGTAGTGTACAGTATATACATATATACATATGTATTTGCTTGACATCATGGGAAAATCAAAATAAATCAGCCAAGACCTCAGAAAAGAAATTGTAGACCTCCACAAGTCTGGTTCATCCTTGGGAGCAATTTCAAAATGCCTGAAGGTACCACATTCATCTGTACAAACAATAGTACGCAAGTATAAATACCATGGGACCACGCAGCCATCATACTGCTCAGGAAGGAGACGCGTTCTGTCTCCTAGAGATGAATGTACTTTTGTGCAAAAAGTGCAAATCAATCCCAGAACAACAACAAAGGACCTTGTGAAGCTGCTGGAGGAAACAGGTACAAAATTATCTATATCCACAGTAAAACGAGTATTATATCGACATAACCTGAAAGGCCGTTCAGCAAGGAAGAAGCCACTGCTCCAAAACCACCATTAAAAAGGTCAGTCAATGGTTTGCAAATGCACATGGGGACAAAGATCATACTTTTTGGAGAAATGTCCTCTGGTCTGATGAAACAAAGATAGAACTGTTTGGTCATAATGACCATCGTTATGTTTGGAGGAGAAAGGGGGAGTTACAGGGGTGGCAGCATCATGTTGTGTGGGTGCTTTGCTGCAGGAGGGACTGGTGCACTTCACAAAATAGATGGTATCATGAGGACGGAAAAGTATGTGGTTATATTGAAGCAACATCTCAAGACATCAGTCAGGGAAGTTATAGCTTTGTCGCAAATGGTTCTTCCAAATGGACAATGACCCCAAGCATACTTCCAAAGTTGTGGCAAAATGCCTTAAGGACAACAAAGTCAAGGTATTGGAGTGGCCATCACAAAGCCCTGACCTCAATCCCATAGAACATTTGTGGGTAGAGCTGAAAAAGCGTGTGCGAGCAAGGAGGCCTACAACCTGTCTCAGTTACAACAGCTCTGTCAGGAGGAATGGGCCAAAATTCAGCTTCCCAAAACTTATTGTGGGAAGCTTCTGGAAGGCTTCCCAAAATGTTTGACCCAAGTTAAACAATTTCAAGGCAATGCTAGCAAATACTAATTGAGTGTATGTAAACTTCTGACCCACTGGCAATGTGATGAAAGAAATAAAAGCGGAAGTTAATCATTCTCTCTACTATTATTCTGACATTTCACATTCTTAAAATGAAGTGGTGATCCTAACTAACTAAGACAGGGAATTTTTACTCAGATTAAATGTCAGGAATTGTGAAAATCTGAGTTTAAATGTATTTGGCTAAAGTGTATGTGAACTTCTGACTTCAACTGTATATACTGTATGTACAGCAATCGTTGAATATGATATACCTTGACTAGGATATACCTTGACTAGTATATACATATGAAGTGGGTAAAAGTATGCAAACATTATTAAAATGACCAGTGTTCCATGACTGTGTACATGATAGAGTAACCGGGTGGTACCAGGGTACTGGGTGGAGGCCGGCTAGTGGTGACTATTTAACGTTCTGATGGCCTTGAGATAGAAGCTGTTTTTCAGTCTCTCAGTCCTAGTTTTGATGCACCTGTACTGAACTCTCCTTCTGGATGGTGGCAGGGTGAACAGGCCGTGGCTCAGGTGGCTGAGGTCCTTGATGATCTGCTTTGACGATCAGTGACACCGTGTGCTGTAGATTTCCTGGAGGGCAGGCAGTGAGCCCCAAGTGTGGTGCAGACCGCACCACCCTCTGGAGAGCCCTGCAGTTGGAGACCAGGTGGTGAAAAAGCCCCACTGGATACCCTCAATTCTGCATCTGTAAAAAGTTTGTGAGGGTCTTAGGGGTCTCATGTCGTGTTGATATGATTTTCAGTTGGTTGGTTTCACATTTGTCTCCAGGGATCATAAGGAAAAATCTTAAACAATTGCTAGTATTTTACAATCCCCTTCTCCAAACGGATGACTAATTTACCTCGCTCTAATCAATAGTTCTTAGCAATTCATAAAATAGAGTGCTTGTAGAATATTGTTATTGTTATTTCTATCGAAAAAATTAAGTAAATGCTTTTTCCACTTGGAACCAGCAGGTTTGCTCAACCTTATTCACGGTTTCATGTAAAGGTGGTGGAATTATGAGGGAATTAAATCAAGGACAGAATCCTGCATACTGTATCTGTACACCTCCGCCACACCTTCATTTATTCAGGCTCCATCTCAAACCAATACTAGGTTAATAGCATGCTATTCTCATGCTTAAGTTCAAGGTCAGAATACACATAGACAAAAGCGCATAAAAAGGGAAATACGTCCCATTTATGCGTGCTTAACTCGGGTCGGAATCGGGGCCCAAGAGCAGAGCAGGCTGGGGCTCAGGGTTGGAATATCTATTGAGTGTGTAATGCAGCCTGGTTTTATTTACACCATCCTAGCAGCTATCTTAGAAATATGACTTTACTCTAGGCTTCTGAGAACATGCACTTTGTATGCTACAGGATATAGGCTCCGGATCATTTGATTGAGACCACACTAAATAGCTTATAGACTCACTTGATATTGCTCGCCCAGTGGAGAATCAGAGATGAGGGGCGGTATCAGGCACACATCGATATACTGTATAGCCTAATAAGCAAATAATGATAAAATACTGAGGAATATTGACATTTCATCCATTACAAAATGCATGATCCTCCCCTGGACTAGATTTAAAAATACTAAACCCTCCCCTTGACTGAAATTGAAAAAGCATGACCCTCCCCAAATTTCCTCCAGATACCCATTATGTACATTTTGATCCATTGCTTAGTAGAAGGAATGAAAGGCATGATTGGGAAAATCACTGCATCTGTCAATCAAACTCTGTAGAACTTTATAGGCCCTCCATGTGGCCTGACAGAGAGTGAGAACGCACGCACACACAATGGACATGAATGAGACCAACTGCCTATAAAGGCCCTAGTAGACCATTCATTCTGCTCTCTGATCTGTGTTTTTTGTCCCAGTAATGACCCAGAGAGTGACTGACACAAGTCAGTGTGAGATCTGACCCAGGCAGAACAGTAGATGATAGACAGGTTAACTACACATTGGCTGAACTAAAACTAGACCCCAGTGGCATCTAAAGCCAGAGTATCTTAGAGTATCTCCGAGTATTTTAGAGTATCTTAGCATATCTTAGCATATCTTAGCATATCTAAAAGAGACACAAGCTGTTTTTAACACAGACTGTAAAAAATGTCAGATTATCAATGACAGGCCAGTATAGGGTTTGAGAAGAAACAGAACATTGGAAACAGAGTGGAGATAAGGGTAACAGGGTTTAGTCATACAGTAAATTTCCCATGACTGATGCTAATGGCACCAAAGAGCTTGTTCTCTATCCAACACAGAGTTATGCATTACGTACACCTTTACCTATGACCCACTAGAGTCAGGGTTAACTTTATAGTGTAGTCCAGGGAAGTCAGTCTTGAGCGAGAGGCCCCAAAGCACTCTAGGTCGTTTATTAAAATGTGTCACAGCTTAGGGCCACCTGAGGCTTTTAGCAAATCAGCCTATGTGGGAAAGTGTAAACAGTGCAGCTATATGTTCACACCAACTTTCACAACATACACACATAAGGTGCAACGCGCACATAACACACACACACACACACACACACACACACACACACACACACACACACACACACACACACACACACACACACACACACACACACACACACACACACACACACACACACACACACACACACACACACACACACACACATAAGACATATTCACTACATTGATTTATGAGTATAGAATGTGAGAGGGAGAGGGAAGCCTTTGATATCCGTATATCAGTGTTTTCATTATGAGGCCACCTTCTCAGCACTATTTATACACCAGTCTGCAGACATAATCCACATAGCAGGGAGAGCAGGAGGATGTGAGGAGGGAATGAAATAGTGACATCTCTGTTTTGTCTGAGATGCAGATGTGTTCATGTTTGTGTATAAACTGTGTGTGCATGTTTGTGTGTGTGTCTGTGTTCACAATACCATAGGTCTGTGTTGGTCAAGTCCCTGGCCCTGTGTGTGGATCAGGTTCCTCTGCTGTGTCCCACCCTGCACGCCCAGACCTCTGACCAGGACCCCCGACCAGGACCCCCGACCAGGACCCCCGTTCCGGACCCCAGACCAGGACCTCTGACCAGGACCTCCAGCCAGGACCTCCAGCCAGGACCTCCGGCCAGGACCCCTAGACCAGTACCCCCGACCAGGACCCCCGTTCCGGACCCCAGACCAGGACCCCAGACCCGGACCGCCGACCAGGACCTCCAGCCAGGACCCCCGACCAGGACCCCTAGACCAGTACCCCCGACCAGGACCCCCGGCAGGCTGGGAGAGATGATGGATGATGCCCTGGGGGTATGGAGCTGCTGTATGTTTACAGGTGTGCTGTTTGCAGACAGTTATGAATGAATTGTGTTCAGGAAACTGTTTTTGTTTTGTGTTTGTGTGGGTGCATGTGTGCACATGAGTGTCTCATGTCAGTAGTGGACTTTGTCATCGTTGGCAGATTCAGCAATCAGTCAGACCTATTGATAGAATGTATGGGGGAATGTGTGTGTATGTTGTTATAGGTGTGTGTGACAGGTTATTGATGACTGGCGTACTGTGTATGCTGTTTTTCCAGCTATATTGATTACAAGGTGACAGACACGTGAAGGAAGCCCATTAAACACTTTGATACATGGAACACTTACACTGGTGTTTGTTCCAATCATCCCTGCTCAGACAGGGTTACTGCAACACAGCCTTATCATGTACCAAGTTTGTTGATCAGGAGGGAGAGCCCAGGTAGTGTTTCACTCTCTGCTCGGCACATTCAGGCCCAATGAAAGTGTTCATTCATCAGGACTGAGACAGAGAGAGAGAGTTAGCCAGGCATGAGTTTACAGCCAGGACAACAAAAAGGGACTGTTTCTAGGTATATCCATAGAAATATAATTTCTATGGGTCTTCCTGTTTGTCTCGTTAGGTGGCTTTGAGATGAGCCTGTTGCTATGTAAAATGACGAGGCCAGGAAACCATGGATTTCAAAGAATACCAGTGTCATTCTGAGTAATAATGTATTTCCTAAAGAATTTTCACAATAAGGAAGTGGTGAAGTTTATTATTCTCAGGTTCACCCCTGGATTGAAAGATTCCGGGTTCACACTGAGAGTTCAACCATGCATTTGTGACACCAAGCGAAGCCTCATAGAGAGTTCACAGGGGTTCATACACGGTTAATAGGTTACTGAGGGTGTATAAAAAGAACAGACGTGTTTGCTTACCGGTCCTGGCCAAAGCAAACATATCTGGTGAGTTCAGAATGGTTAATTACCTGATGATGTTTTATCAAAGGAACTTCTCAGTAGCAGACTCCCCTGTAGACTCTGAATGGAAAGATAAGGACTTACTTTCCTTCTATCTCTCATTCCCTCCATATTTATTCTCCTCCGTCTATGACACTTTCTGGGCTCTAGACGCCGGAGGCCCTTTGATGTTCAGAGTAGGCCTGGTTCCTGTCAGCAGGGCAATGTTTCGGGTTATCAAGATCACACATCTATTTCCAATCAATCGGAATACTGGGAGTCAAGTGTCTGACATGTGTGAAACTCTGTGTCTGGAGAGAGGAGAGAGGAGAGTTAATAAATATAAACTAGCATAGAGATATGGAACTGGGAATGGGAATTTATAGGGTTTAGATTACCATGGGTTTGATGAACAACCTGCTGTTATCTTAGCAGTTTGTTCTACTGTATCTGTAAACCATTATATAGCTATACCGTGGATCTCAACTACTGCTCGAAGTTATGGGTAGAGATCTGTTTTAATTCTACGATCAATAATACTTATTGACAAATAAACAAATAAGCTGTTATTAGCTGAGAAAGTTATCTTCGGTTTGCTATGACGACGGTGACAGTCAACGGATGGATGGTTATTGATACATAGTGGATGTACAGTATAACCGGATCACTGCAGGCAGGGGGTGGACAAAGGACAGCAAGATGAATTGAATGGACCCAGGAAGACAATCAATCCCTGAGTCTTGCTTCTTCCCTGAGTAGAGCCGCCATTCTAAGATCTGGTCAATTGTACTAGACGGACGCTGAGATTTGGTGTCGGATGTGTTGGGCGTGCCTTACCTCCTAAATCCACAGATCCCCCACCCTAACCCCCCTGCCCCCGTCCCTCTTCCCCCCTCCCAGGAAACTACAGCTTCCTCTCCATTCATCTCACTTTTATTTCTATGGAGCTCTTGCAAACTAATTTGTCAAACTTTTATGTCCTCAGATATTAAGCCCAGAGCAACAGTGTCGAGGAAATAGTCCCTTTTATTATGAGCACAGGGGGAAACTGAGAGAAACCACACTCCAGGGGGGAGCCAGAAGGACTGAATGAAAAGCAGGGTCAGTCAGTAAAGGGTAGTCATCCGATGCCTTTGAAAATGGACACTGACCACAGTGGGCATAACTTGAGTTTCACTTTCGGTATTCAGGTTTGGATCCTCCATTAAACCTGAAGAAAGTTAATCTGCAGTTCAGTTTATTCTCTGTGAGGGTGAGTGCATGAGAGTGTGTGTGTATATGCGTGTTCGCAATCATATCACAGTGGGGTGCACAGGATGTAACACAGAGCCGCCCTCAGCAAGTGAGGACCTTCAACAACAACATGAGCACAGAGGGACGCTCAGATGATAGCCAAAATATCTGGAGGGGGGAATCTGAGGGAACTTTAGGTAATGGGGAGGGGTACAGCATGTCTCTATGGAGGCTGGAACAGGACCAGGGATAATCTTCCTAGTTTTTATGGCTATTCTCTATTCCATTGAATGTTGTGTTCCATTCACTGAATGTTGTCCAGACCCCAGGGTGAGAAGTGTGTATGTGGGGGTGTGTGTGAGTGAGACAGAGAGAGTGAGAGAAACTCCCTGTAAACTGATACTCACAGTGATATCCGGCCCTGTCTCTGTCCTGCTGTCCAGAGAGACAGAGTGAGAGAGAGGATAGAGAGAGAGGACAGAGAGAGAGGACAAAGAGAGAGAACAGAGAGAGAACAGAAAAGGTGAGAGGGGGAGGAGAGAGTGGGTGACGGACAGATAGGGAGAGGATATGTGTGTGCGTGCTTGTGTGCCTGTGCATATGTGTGTGTGTGTTTCCACTGTCGTATAGTGTGTTATATGAGACAGCAGACCTTTGTCTGGCCTATTACATGAAGAGGACTAATCCACACCCTCCAGATAAACTGAGACATCCTTTCTCTCTCCAGGACAGAGGCACATAAACACTCTACACATGCTATCTGTGAGGAAGCTTGTTGAGAGACTGTGTAACAGTCTGTGTGACAGTGCGTGTGAGTGCCTGATGGGGAGAGAGAGAGGAATTTGTTGCAATCAGTAACTGAAGCTATATGACACATGCAGTACAGTGCATTGGAGGCCTGCCCATCTCTCTTAGAGATGTCAAAACTTCCCCCTATAGTTTAGGCTGTCATTTTTGTTCTCATATTATAAGGTCAATAATATGATCGTTTTCCTGACCGTCTTGGGAGTGGACAGATTTGGCAGGCATTTTTTTTACATTATGTGGTTTACTGGTTTAATGATATGTAATAAATCCCAGGCAAAAAGCCAATAACATGAATTAGGTTTTTGGCATTGGCAGTGCATTCCATTATTCCATAGTGTGTACTGGCATTTATATATATGTATCTCAGCCCTCTGAAACCAAGTATGCAAATTGTTGGCCTAAATGTGTAAATTGTGCAAATTCTCTGAATGTGTCTCAAAACATCTACAGGGGAATATGCAATCACCAACAGTAATCAGATTATCTCTGCAAGAGTCAGTCTTAACTGTGCTGGTTTCATTGACCATGGTGGCAGTGTGAGTGTGCCTGAGGGTGAGTGTGCCTGAGGGTGAGTGTGCCCGAGGGTGTGAGTAACTGTGTAACTGGACAGGCTGGTTTTCAGACTGTTTTCAGATAAGCCAAGTCGGTTTGTCCTCCTGTACACAGAAATAAAGGCATGTGAGACAAAGAGTGTTTTATAAAGCTGTTAACAATTATTAGGAAGAATTCTGGTCAATGTAACAGCGTGCTAGTCTGTTAGTCTGTTAGTCTGCTAGTCTGCTAGTCTGCTAGTCTGCTAGTCTGTTAGTCTGTTAGTCTGCTAGTCTGTTAGTCTGCTAGTCTGCTAGTCTGTTAGTCTGTTAGTCTGTTAGTCTGTTAGTCTGTTAGTCTGCTAGTCTGCTAGTCTGCTAGTCTGTTTGTCTGCTAGTCTGTTAGTCTGTTGGTCTGCTAGTCTGCTAGTCTGCTAGTCTGTTAGTCTGTTAGTCTGTTAGTCTGTTAGTCTGCTAGTCTGTTAGTCTGTTAGTCTGTTAGTCTGCTAGTCTGTTAGTCTGTTAGTCTGTTAGTCTGCTAGTCTGCTAGTCTGCTAGGCTGCTAGTCTGCTAGTCTGCTAGTCTGTTAGTCTGTTAGTCTGCTAGTCTGTTAGTCTGCTAGTCTGCTAGTCTGTTAGTCTGTTAGTCTGCTAGTCTGTTAGTCTGTTAGTCTGTTAGTCTGCTAGTCTGTTAGTCTGCTAGTCTGCTAGTCTGCTAGTCTGTTTGTCTGCTAGTCTGTTAGTCTGTTGGTCTGCTAGTCTGCTAGTCTGTTAGTCTGTTAGTCTGTTAGTCTGCTAGTCTGTTAGTCTGTTAGTCTGTTAGTCTGCTAGTCTGTTAGTCTGCTAGTCTGTTAGTCTGTTAGTCTGCTAGTCTGTTAGTCTGTTAGTCTGCTAGTCTGTTAGTCTGCTAGTCTGCTAGTCTGCTAGTTTGATCGTCTGCTAGTCTGTTAGTCTGTTGGTCTGCTGGTCTGTTAGTCTGTTTGTCTGCTAGTCTGTTAGTCTGTTAGTCTGCTAGTCTGTTAGTCTGTGAGTCTGCTGGTCTGTTAGTCTGTTAGTCTGCTAGTCTGTTAGTCTGCTAGTCTGCTAGTCTGTTAGTCTGTTAGTCTGCTAGTCTGCTAGTCTGTTAGTCTGCTAGTCTGCTAGTCTGCTAGTCTGTTAGTCTGCTAGTCTGTTAGTCTGTTAGTCTGCTAGTCTGTTAGTCTGCTAGTCTGTGAGTCTGTTCGTCTGCTAGTCTGCTGGTCTGTTAGTCTGTTAGTCTGCTAGTCTGTTAGTCTGTTAGTCTGTTAGTTTGCTAGTCTGCTAGTCTGCTAGTCTGTTAGTCTGCTAGGCTGTTAGTCTGTTAGTCTGCTAGTCTGCTAGTCTGTTAGTCTGCTAGTTTGCTAGTCTGTTCGTCCGTTAGTCCGTTAGTCCGTTAGTCCGTTAGTCCGCTAGTCCGCTAGTCCGCTAGTCCGCTAGTCCGCTAGTCTGTTATTCTGTTAGTCTGCTAGTCTGTTAGTCTGTTAGTCTGCTAGTCTGTTAGTCTGCTAGTCCGCTAGTCTGCTAGTCTGTTAGTCTGTTAGTCTGCTAGTCTGTTAGTCTGTTAGTCTGCTAGTTTGCTAGTCTGTTCGTCTGTTAGTCCGCTAGTCCGTTAGTCCGTTAGTCCGTTAGTCCGTTAGTCCGTTAGTCCGCTAGTCCGCTAGTCCGCTAGTCCGCTAGTCTGCTAGTCTGTTAGTCTGTTAGTCTGCTAGTCTGTTAGTCTGCTAGTCTGTTAGTCTGCTAGTCTGTTAGTCTGCTAGTCTGTTAGTCTGTTAGTCTGCTAGTCTGCTAGTCTGCTAGTCTGCTAGTCTGATCGTCTGCTAGTCTGTTAGTATGTTGGTCTGCTGGTCTGTTAGTCTGTTTGTCTGCTAGTCTGTTAGTCTGTTAGTCTGTTTGTCTGCTAGTCTGTTAGTCTGTTAGTCTGTGAGTCTGCTGGTCTGTTAGTCTGTTAGTCTGTTAGTCTGCTAGTCTGTTAGTCTGCTAGTCTGCTAGTCTGTTAGTCTGCTAGTCTGCTAGTCTGCTAGTCTGTTAGTCTGCTAGTCTGCTAGTCTGTTAGTCTGCTAGTCTGCTAGTCTGTTAGTCTGTTAGTCTGTTGGTCTGCTAGGCTGTTAGTCTGGTAGTCTGTTAGTCTGCTAGTCTGTTAGTCTGTTGGTCTGCTAGTCTGTTAGTCTGTCAGTCTGTTAGTCTGCTAGTCTGCTAGTCTGTTAGTCTGTTGGTCTGTTGGTCTGCTGGTCTGTTAGTCTGTTAGTCTGCTAGTCTGTTAGTCTGCTAGTCTGTTAGTCTGCTAGTCTGCTAGTCTGTTAGTCTGTTAGTCTGTTAGTCTGCTAGTCTGTTAGTCTGTTAGTCTGTTAGTCTGTTAGTCTGCTAGTCTGCTAGTCTGTTAGTCTGTTAGTCTGCTAGTCTGTTAGTCTGTTAGTCTGCTAGTCTGTTAGTCTGCTAGTCTGTTCGTCTGCTAGTCTGTTAGTCTGCTAGTCTGTAAATATGTTAGTCTGTTAGTCTGTTAGTCTGCTAGTCTGCTACTCTGTTAGTCTGTTAGTCTGTTAGTTTGCTAGTCTGCTAGTCTGTTAGTCTGCTAGTCTGCTAGTCTGCTAGTCTGTTAGTCTGCTAGGCTGTTAGTCTGTTCGTCTGTTAGTCTGCTAGTCTGCTAGTCTGTTAGTCTGTAAGTCTGCTGGTCTGCTAGTCTGTTCGTCTGTTAGTCTGCTAGTCTGTTAGTCTGTTAGTCTGTTTTTCTGCTAGTCTGTTAGTCTGTTAGTCTGCCAGTCTTTTAGACTGTTAGTCTGCTAGGCTGTTAGTCTGTTAGTCTGCTAGTCTGTTAGTCTGTTAGTCTGCTAGTCTGCTAGTCTGTTAGTCTGCTAGTCTGCTAGTCTGTTAGTCTGCTAGTATGTTAGTCTGCTAGTCTGTTAGTATGTTAGTCTGCTAGTCTGTTAGACTGTTAGTCTGCTCGGCTGTTAGTCTGCTAGTCTGCTAGTCTGCTAGTCTGTTAGTCTGTTAGTCTGCTAGTCTGTTAGTCTGTTAGTCTGCTAGTCTGCTAGTCTGTTAGACTGCTAGTCTGCTAGTCTGTTAGTCTGTTTTTCTGCTAGTCTGTTAGTCTGTTAGTCTGCCAGTCTTTTAGACTGTTAGTCTGCTAGTCTGTTAGTCTGCTAGTCTGTTAGTCTGCTAGTATGTTAGTCTGCTAGTCTGTTAGTATGTTAGTCTGCTAGTCTGTTAGACTGTTAGTCTGCTAGGCTGTTAGTCTGCTAGTCTGCTAGTCTGTTAGTCTGTTAGTCTGCTAGTCTGTTAGTCTGTTAGTCTGCTAGTCTGTTAGTCTGCTAGTCTGCTAGTCTGTTAGACTGCTAGTCTGCTAGTCTGTTAGTCTGTTAGTCTGTTAGTCTGCTAGTCTGTTAGACTGCTAGTCTGCTAGTCTGTTAGTCTGCTAGGCTGTTAGTCTGCTAGTCTGCTAGTCTGCTAGTCTGTTAGTCTGCTAGTCTGTTAGTCTGTTAGTCTATTAGTCTGCTAGTCTGTTAGTCTGCTAGTCTGTTAGTCTGTTGGTCTGCTAGTCTGTTTGTCTGTTACTCTGTTAGTCTGCTAGTCTGCTCGTCTGTTAGTCTGCACACTGCATTGTTTGGCCTGTCTTTCTTTCTGTCTGTGTTTCAGTAAACAGATGTTTTTTTACTGGGAAAATGCAAACCCTTTCCCAGACAGGAACACAGCAACAGAGGGGGACATTTTTCTGCTTAAATATTGTCAGGGAAGTGACTGTACTGGAGATGTGTGAACGAAAGCCAAATGTCTCTTTGTGTTTCTTCGTGACTCCAGAGGAGCCCATAAAATATGTTGTTTTTCACCTCATATGTCACTCAAGAGTTATGAGTCTGAGGTTATAAACATCACTGTTCTTTTCACACTGTTCTGTTCTATTTGTCCAACTAGGGTATCATTAATAACACACGAAGACTATCAGCACACCAGGTAGGCCATTAATTATACTGTACAAGCTACATTAAGGGGCAATCTTACCCATATGGAAAACAATACATTCATTTCATGTGAACACACGTGATCTAGTGTGATGTTAATGTGATAACGTGTGACAACATGTGAAGCAAAATGTGATAACATAAAACTACACACATGATCTCATGTCAAATTAATGTGAAATAAATGTGACAACATGGAAAATGTCGACATGTGTTTTTGGAACACTTCACATGTGCTCACATGTTGTCACATATGTAGTAGTAATGTGTGTACCTACTACTGTAAGTCACTCTGGATAAGAGCATCTGTTAAATGACTAAAATGTTCAAATGTAAAATGTTTAATGTTGTCACATTGCTTTACATGTTGTCACGTTATCACATTAACTTCACATAATATCAAACCAACCCAAACCATTATAAGAAAAGTAATAAACTAGTATGGGGAATTTAAAGTAAATTGTACGCTGTTCAGCTAAAATGTAACCCCATCTGGAATTTGAACTCTCAACCTCTGGATTTGACATATGCTGCTCTTTCTGCTGTGCCACAAAGTCTGCAACCTTCCCCTAACACATTCATTACTTATAATACATCTCTGCACTTAGCAAAGGAGTGCCATCTGCACTGCTATTTTAATTTTCAGTTATTCTGACTATTCTCAATTTCAGGGTTTTCTGTATAGTTGTCTAATGTTGGTGAGTATTATTCTGTTTGAATGTTACTCCTGAATAACTCTGATAAGAGGGTCCTGGGTGGCGTATCGGTCAAATGCACTGCACTGCTGAGGTGACACTACAGCCTCGGGTTTGATCCCAGGCTGTGTCATAACCAGCTGTGACCAAGAGCCCCATAGAATGCTGCACTATTGGCCGAAGGGAAGGTTAAGTGACAAGTAGGTGGCCAGGCATGTCATGTTTTGAAGGAAACATGACTTGAGCTTCGGCCTCTCCTGAGCGCATTGAGGAGTTGCAGAGATGAGCCAAGGGACCTAATAAATCAAATACACTTGTGGCCATATATACCTTTTCACAGTCCAGCCTGGTTAGTACAGGGACAGGAGACCGCCTGGGGGGAAATAATTGTATCATTATGATAAATAGGATCGTTTTTCTATAGTGTGTTTTTAACAAAGCTGATATTTACTTTGAAGTCCAAAATGTAGGAATATTTGTGAAATCAGTTATTGACACAGACATGGTGGCATATCAGGAAGATCAGAACGCAGTGAACCAATAGGTTGTGAGTTCAAATCCCAGGTAAGGACATGTTGAATATGAATTACTGTATATATAACCATACATACACAATGTAGTCAAAGTCTATTTGATTATGTAAGCGCTAAACATGCTGTGTGTATCACAATGACTCATTTCAGTATGTGGGGCATCACCTAGGGAAATGTGATCATTTGAATCCACACGTGAAAGGTTATGTTATCATGCAAAAATCCACAAGTGAAATATCATCACGTGATGTGTTCCAAAAACACATGATTTTGCGAAATGTCACACGTTTTTTCCATATAGAGTGTGGTTAATTTATCCCTTCGTCTTCTTACACTTCGAGAAACGCTTAATGAAGAAACACGTTGAGCTTAGGATAACACAGAGGAAATGGTTTTGCTCTTGTTCATGTCTTCTTAAAGGTTTAAACAGCTGCCATCTCTTCGCAGGCACTTTTCTGAAGTTCTGTCGTTAAGGATGACAATAGCATGCTGCTCTGACAGTGTGCGGGCGGGTGGGGTGGAGTGTTTGGAGCTTTTTAGTGGACAGGGTGTTGGGTGAATTAAGCGATGTCTAAATACCGGATCCATAGCCCCGGCACGTATGAGCAATATAAATCAACATTACAAGCCCCAGCTTTCAAGACCATGTGTCTTGTCCATACCATCGCCTTTGATCTGGTTAAGCTCGTTATTTACATAGACATGAACCATGTGGCAATATCAATGAGAGGGCTAAGCACTGGGTAGGGCGCACAGGTGGTGGGTTACAGCGAAAGTGATAAAGAAGCATTGTTCAGTTAAAGGGCAATTCCACCACTTTTAAACCTCATTTTCATTATCTCCAGCACAATACATGTCAACATACTGTATGTGAAAACAGCACATTTCTACGTTTTGTAGAAAAAAAAAGAAAGTCAAAAAGTTCTACGCAATGACATCATCACAAGATAAAACATTTTAAAACAGAGATTGGTGTGATGGGGGAGCAGAAACATACCCTCCTTTGGGCTAGAAACTCATTGCAGGTTTTGAAAATCACCATTTTAACCCTTTAACCCTACACATTTTTTAGGACCTTTCTTCTTATCTTTTTAACCACAGACCATAAAAACACGCTGTTTTCACATATGTAGACACTGGTTTCGTGCTGGAGATTATGAAAATGAGGTTGAAGAGTGGCAGAATTGCCCTTTAAGGTGGACTTCAGAGACTGTTCTGATCCCACCATTGCCACCAATATAGTGATTGAGGTGAAGCAGTCAGAGCAGGATTTGAACCAGCAACTGTGCAACCATGTTCTGCTTATGTTTCATACAAATAACCTAAAATAACACTGAAGGGCAGTTGCTTCTTTGGATACAAAGTTATAAGAGAATCATGCTGACATACAAAGTAGGAAGTCAGACACATAATTACTCTCAGTAATCCCAACGTCTAAAGGTGTGGGCAAAGTCATCACAATAAAAGTATTGCAGGCCTCCACCTCCAAGTATAATCAATCAAAAACATTTAGTCACTATAAATCAAATGTTACCAAGCCTGTTCAGGTGGTTAAATAAGGTGTGGCTGTGTAAATGAATATGTATGATTACTCTGTGTAAATGAGTATGTATGATTACTGATGTTTGATCCAACTCATGATTTGATGACCTCTCACCTCTCATTTCCCTGTCTCTCGCTGCAGAACATCTGTCTAACATCTGCCTGCCAGTATGGCTGGTCCTACTCCTCTCTCCTAGATGAGTGAGGTGTCCTGGGGTGATAAACTATCCCTATCCTCTATCAAAATAGTCTCTCTGCTCTGACTTCTCCTCAAATTCACTCCAGAAACTCCCCTAGGAGCACGCACAGCTGTACTCTTCAACTTCATTAATAATTCAAGACCTTCCACAGCCATACATTCTCATATGGAATTGATCCCAGGCCCACTGAAGCAAATATGGGCTTGATTGAGAATTAAATCTAGTCTAAAGTAAGCGCTTGCATCTCGGCCAGAAGTAATGTAGACCTATAGTGCTGTGTGTGCAAATGCGTGCGTGTGTGCATGCACATTAGTGTGTATGTGTGTGTGCACGTGTACTGTATGAGTAAGCTTATATTTCCCTCCCTAAATTCCTGATAAATTACCCTGTACCTCTCCTCATCCTCCCCCTTTCATCCTTTCCAGTGTTAATGGTCTCTCTATAGTATGCAGGGCATGAGCAGGGCATGGACCATGAGATCTATAGCTCCATAGCAATATAAAGCAACCCGCCCTCCATCAATATCTTATCTGGGCCGTTATCTGTCCATATTAAATCAAAACCTAGTGATAACCCACAATGGGCTGTACTGTAAATCATACAACTCACAGAGAATGGCTTGCATCAAGTCAAACAACAGATGATTTCAACATATACAAACCATATGCTGCACTTCTACTGTACTCAGCCTCCGTGCTGTGCTTTATTTACAGTGACTGTGCTGCATATCCTTCCGATCTGTTGGCGAGCCATGTGAACAGAGGAGTATTTCACCAAGATTTAAAGTGGGCTTTCATAATAGTGAGAACAGAGGCCTGCTAATAAGAAAGAGCCCTGTCTCTAAAGTAAACGGCTCTGACAAGACACTTGACAGATAGTTTGGATGGCTAAATAGCTGGGTCTGGAATAATACTGCTTGACTCGTCCTTTGTAAGCACCATACACATCATACTGCACACGTTAGAAAATCTAAAGTGAATCATAAAGGGAAGCAAATCGTAAAGGGAAGCGAAAACACTTCACACTACAGTGCGAGCCAAGGAAAACACATGCTCTTCAGTCAGTCATGAAGCAGCAGGAGTGTGTGTGTTACTGTGTGTTACTGCAGTTCAGGCCAATCAGTGTGTATCAGAACCACTCTGAGAGAACCAAATGAAAGTCTGAACACATGCTGTAGAACCACATGGAGACTCTTGTCTGTTCTGAACTAATGCTGATGTACTATTTAAACCATAGAGGTATCACTCCATCTAGACTCTCGAGCCAGAGTAAATGTTATGACTGTCATCATAATTTCCCCATTGCTCAGTCTGGTAAGAAAGACTATGACATTTCATGAGGTGCAGAGAACCCCCATGTTAAACACTGTGTGAAGCCCGTGTTTATATATGCGTATGTGTCTGCCTGTCCCCCTGACTGAGTGAGCACATATCTGGATATATTAACCTGGTTCGTCTGCCAATCAACTGGGTCTACATCTCTATTCCTGAATTCTTTCTCATTTAATGTCTGAATAAAACATGCATTGTTCTGCATTGTGACTTTAATTGTAAGACATGTGTCCTACGTGTCATGATAAGCATTGTAAAAGCACTGTGTATGTTGCAGCTGTGCTTCATAACTGAACGGTTACGGATAGGATACAGGATCTAATTAAACGTTATAAATGACATTGTCCATTTATTGGCCACATAAAGTTTACAGTTGAAAATGTGTTTGGTTGAATGTGTTCATGCTAATGCACTCCAGTCAGAGCTGCCATACTAAAATGTGTCCTCTTGTTACTTTAATTAAAAGGCTCTGATTAAAGTAATAACACAACGCAAAAGAACTTCAGACACAAGATTCATTTTTGGTAAGTAACAAAATCCATAACATACAGTAAACACAAAACATCAATGGTCCTTTGCTTTCTCTTTCAATAATGACTGCTAGGATTGGAATTCTCACAATGTAACAGGATACATATGTATCCAATCAGATGACACTATAACTCCATGGCAATGGATCAAACAAAACATGTTTGTTACCACAGACAGACAGATATAGCATTGTATAACTCAATGTTTTTATCCATCATCATTTGGTATGGAACTTTGTGTGAGTCACACTGTTTTCACTATAATAGCAGGACTCGTGTCACAGAGTCAGTGACTTTCATTTACAAAGAGGCAGCTTCATGAACACATAGAAATTACTGATGTGAACTTCTGAATCCACAACATATGAATTACGATTAACAAAACTACAGATGTAGGATCTTAAATTGACCCGTTTGTCATCGCAACATTATCCCGCAACAACAGGATTTGAATGTTTAGTCCATAGTGCTTGGTCGGTGGTTAGGCTATTAGCTGGACATGTAGAGTGCAATACTGTTCATACAGTATATGACCCATTTCAAGAAGCTAGGCGTATGTCATGCATCACTACTTCACATAATAGGCATTTGAATTTGTATTTTTCGCAAAATGCGTTTTTTGTGTGAACTTTCATGTGCCTTAATAACAAATGTGTATGCCATCTGTAAATACAAATAAAATGGTTAAATTAAGAGCCTAGTTGTTTTAGCCACGGAAGAAGGCAGGAACCTTCCCGCTAGCGATGATTGGCTGAGATAATGGATGGGCTAGACATGCAGAGAAATTAGTAGCATGTAGCATGCTTCTGTCTATAGCATAAAAGTGTTGCTACTGCTCTCAACAACATTGCTGCCCCAAATTTATTAGGGGCTATCGACTAAGATCTGTGGAAAAAAATTGTGATGGACTACTTTCTGCACACGGTCAGTGTGAACTGGAGTGACACAATAACGGGCAAAATAAGCTGTAGTTAACTACAAACCAAACGGAAAAGACACACTGCCGTGAAGCGTTCATCCATTCATTTCATCTATGGTGGCTTGCTATGACAATCCGTTTGTACTATAGCTATGGGTGGGATTATGGTGTATTGTTTAGCTAATTAGCTAGCATTCTCACTTCGCAAGAGAATTATATCATGACCGATCAAGTTAGCCAGGTGTGTGTGGGGTTGATTTCAGACAACTATTGTATTTCATGAACAAACAGTAGTGACCCATCCACTTAGTTAGGCATGTCTGGGGGGTGGTTATAGCATTTATTTCACATGACCCTTCAATCTAGACAAATGTCTGGGCAATCTCTTATAATTATAAAATATCATTATCTGGACACTTTCAAAGTTAGGTTAGGATATAGACCAAGGACTAGATCAAGTGTGTATTTACCTGGAGTTTTTCCTTCTTTTTGGCTTCTACTTAAACCACTTTTAGTCTTGATGTCTTTTGTTGTTTACTTAACTACCTTACTCACCCTGTTTAGCACATGGCCTCACATGTGAATCTTTAAAGATGGGTGGGGCTAAGGCTTAAGAGGGTGTGAATGATGCTGAATAGGTGTAGACAAAGAAGAGCTCTGTAGTTGGTTTACCAAAACATTCAAGGGCCATTTTCTCAAAAGTGGGGTTACAAGTTCATCAACTTTCAAAGCAGAATTACTTCCCCATTGTTCCTCAACTGCAGTGTCTGATATACCATTTTATCCAATGTAAAAAAAAGTATTTTTTAAATGTTGTTACATAAGAATCGAGGCATATAACCATGTGTTAGTGGTTTTCAGTAGCTCTATGTAAATTAATATGTGGTGATTAAGATCCTACATCTGTACATAAACAATGCCAAATTTGAAAGTATTTTATAATATGTACAAAAATACAGTATATAGAAAGTTGAATAATAACAATCTAACAATTATAATATATGTATTTCAATGCCCTTCTAACTATTTACAAAGTGGATTTGAGGTGTCACACAATTACACACACACACACGCACTCACGCACATACACACACCTCTAGCAGTTATATAGGACTCTTCAGACAGACAAACTGGGATTGGTCTGTCTTGAAGTGGAGAGAGAGATTGAGAGAGAGAGTTTGTCTGTGTCGCCATGACTACAATGGCACTACTTCAGAAGCACTTTAAAACAGTCTGTTTGTCAGACAGAGAATCTACTCTTTCTTCCACTCAATATAAGTGCTTTTCTCCAGACATCATTAGTTTGAGTTGATAATGGCCTGCAACTGCAGTCCCTCACACCATCCTTATTAGGAACGCATGGTAGCAGGACAAATACACAGGTAGTTTCTGTGAGGGGAATGTTGGATTATAAATAATGTCTGGTTTGCTTCAGATGAGGGCACACAAACTTGAAGTTTGTGTACAGCTTAGGCTTTGGGAAAGGTTATTTGTTATTCTCTAGTTGTTAAGACACATATTTAATGTTGTTCTTTGTGATGGCCCAAATTTAGCCTATATAAGTTATCATGGGTTACTGCATTTGAGGTAATTTCAATAATTTTGGGTCAGGTGGACAGACTATGTTCTAGAGTTATGTGGTGTGTTCTAAGTTCCAGGGTGTGCTCTAGAGTTCAGTCTCAGATCTGTGGTGGGTTCTCCACGGCGACGGCAGAGTACTCTGTCTCAGAGATGTGGGGCTGCTCTATGAGCCTGGTCAGGCCTGTACGTGTGGAGTACTTAAAGATAAAAGCCTTCATCAGGTCATAGCGGTAGTTCCTGTTGAGGAAGTTGTAGAGGATGGGGTTGAAGCAGCAGTGGAGCAGGGACAGACACTGGGTGAGGTGCAGCGCCACGTAGAGGGCGTTCTCCAGCCCACAGCTCAGAGGAACCAGGCC
Source organism: Oncorhynchus keta (assembly GCF_023373465.1). Lineage (NCBI taxonomy): Eukaryota > Metazoa > Chordata > Actinopteri > Salmoniformes > Salmonidae > Oncorhynchus > Oncorhynchus keta. Next base: position 25,690,831 of record NC_068427.1, on the reverse strand, counting down.
CAGCAGGGAGAGGGCATCGGCCAGGAGCACTCCGTGGTAGGGCCCCCAACAGCCCAGGAATACCACGGTATAGGCCAGGATCACCCTGCGGCTCACACGACGCTCCTGCTCCATCGCCGAGGAGGAACAGGAGGTGGAGGAGAGGGCTTGGGCCAGGAGTGCATAGGCCAGAGCGATGACAGGGAAGGGTAGGACGAAACCAAGCAGGATGAAGCTCAGCTGAACTCCCACCATCCACTCCCTGGAGTGTTCCTCTGGGTACACCGGCCTGCACAGCACTACCTCCCCGTGTGATGACCTCACCGCCTGCAGGAAGTAGGTATCGGGCAGGGAGGCCACCAGAGCCAGGAGCCACACTCCTACGCACACGCTGCGGCGAATCAGCTTCCGGCGTCGTCCCCCATCCTCACTGTCGGCGGGCCGTGTCACGCTCAGGTAGCGGTCGACACTCATACAGGCCAGGAAGAAGATGGAGCTGAAGAGGTTAACAGAGAAGAGCAGGTGGGTGAGCTTACACGCCACCTCGCCGAAGGGCCAGTGGCCATGCTGCGCCAGGGAACTCACCCACACGGGCAGCGTGACGCACACGCACAGGTCAGCTGCCGCCAGGTGGGCGATGTAGAGGTGGGTCTCGTGGCGAGGGGAGGAGCTGGAGGTGGTGCGCTGGGAGCGGACATTGACCCAGAGGACGAGGCCGTTGGCGGCCAAACCGACCACGAAGATGAAGATGTAAAGGATGCACATGGAGTGGAGCAGGGCGCTGCGGTCGAACGCTGTTGGACACCCGACCATCTCCACACGCGTCACGTTCTCCAGGAGGCCCGTGAGGTTCAGGTCCTCCCAAGTGTCCAGCAGCTCAACCAAATCAAAGCTGCTCATCCTTCTGCTGGGAACGATCGCACACACCTCACGGACCTGGGATCTGTAGAGACAAGAAGGCAGCAGCCCATCATTCCTGATATCAGTTTGTCTGTTTGGAACTAAACATCAACATAAAGTGCCTTCAGAAAGTATTCATACCCCTTGAATTGTTCTACATTTTGTTGTGTTACAGCCTGAATTCAAAATGGATTAAATAGATTAATTTGTTTTCACCCATACACACACACACACACACACACACACACACACACACACACACACACACACACACACACACACACACAAAACCCCAAAATGAAAAAGCAAAAACATGTTTTTAGAAATATTTGCAAATGCATTGAAAATAAAATACAGAAATATCTTATTTACATAGAGAGACCAGTCAGAAGTTGACACACCTACTCATTTCATTTTTTTTTCTACATTGTAGAATAATAGTGAAGACATCAAAACTATGAAATAACACATATGGAATCATGTAGTAACCAAAGCAGTGTTAAACAAATCAAAATAGATTTGAAATTCTTCAAAGTAGCCACCCTTTGCCCCGATGACAGCTTTGCACACTCTTGGAATTCTCTCAACCAGATTCACCTGGAATGCTTTTCCAACAGTCTTGAAGGAGTTCCCACATATGCTGAGCACCTTTTGACTGCTTTTCCTTCACTCTGCAGTCCAACTCATCCCAAACCATCTCAATTGGGTTGAGTTTGAGTGATTGTGGAGGCCAGGTCATCTGATGCAGCACTCCATCATTCTCCTTCTTGGTCAAATAGTCCTTACACATCCTGGAGGTGTGTTGGGTCATTGTCCTGTTGAAAAGCAAATGATAGTCCCACTAAGCGCCAACCAAATGGGATGGCGTATCGTTGCAGAATGCTGTGGTAGCCATGCTGGTTAAGTGTAGTGGTTCTGACCGCTGTGTTTTTGTGCGACGCAGAGTAAGTTGACAGATGATCTCCGCATGTGTAGTTCCCACTATGAAGCATGAACGAGGAGGTGTGATGGTGTGGGGGTGCTTTGCTGGTTATTTAGAATTCAAGAAACGCTTAACCAGCATGGCTACTACAGCATTCTGTAGCAATACACAAGCCCATATGGTTTGTGATTAGTGGGACTATCATTTGTTTTTCAACAGGACAATGACCCAACACACCTCCAAGCTGTGTAAGGGCTATTTGACCAAGAAGGAGAGTGATGGAGTGCTGGATCAGATGACCTGGCCTCCACAATCACCTGACCTTAACCAAATTGAGATGGTCTGGGATGAGTCGTACTGCAGAGTGAAGGAAAGGCAGCCAACAAGTGCTCAGCATATGTGTGAACTAATTCAAGACTGTTGGAAAGCATTCCAGGTGAAGCTGCTTGAGAGAATCCCAAGAGTGTGCCAAGAATGTGCAAAGCTGTCATCAAGGTAAAGGGTGGCTACTTTGAAGAATCTCAAATATAAAATATATTTTGATTTGTTTAACACTTTTTCTGTTACTACATGATTCCATTTGTGTCATTTCACAGTTTTGATGTCTTCACTATTATTCTACCATGTAGAAAATAGTAAAGATAAAGAAAAACCCTTGAATGTGTAGGTGTGTCCAAACTTTTTACTCGTACTGTAAGTATTCACACCCCAGACACAATACATGTTACAATCACCTTTGGCAGCTATTACAGCTGTGAGTCTTTCTGTGTAAGTCTCTAAGAGCTTTGAACACCTGGATTGTAGAATATTTGCACATTATTCTTTTAAAAATTCTTCAAGCTCTGTCAAGTTGGCTGTTGATTATTGCTAGACAGCCATTTTCAAGTCTTACCATAGATTTGCAAGCCGATTTAAGACAAAACTGTAATTAAGCCACTCAGGAACATTCAATGACGTCTTGGTAAGCACTCCAGTATACAGTATATTTTTCCTTGCATTTCAGGTTATTGTCCTGCTGAAAGGTGAATTTGTCTGTGTCTCTGTTGAAAAGCCGACTGAACAAGGTTTCCCTCTCGGATCTTGCCTGTGCTTAGCTCTATTCCGTTTCTTTTTATCCCGTCCGCCCCAAAAGAAACCTTGTCTTTGCCGATGACAAGCATACCCATAACGTGATGCAGACACCAGCATGCTTGAAGATATGAAAAGTGATACTCAGTGATGTGTTGTGTTGGATTTGCCCCAAACATAACACTTTGTTATCAGGACATAAGGTACATTTATTTGCCACGTGTTTTGCAGTTTTACTATAGTGCATTCTTGCAAACAACAAAAATGTTTCCATTCTGTTATTTAGGTTAGTATTGTTGAGTAACTACAATGTTGTTGATCCATTCTCAGTTTTCACCTATCACAGCCATTAGACTCTGTTTTAAAATGTCACCATTGACCTCATGGTGAAATCCCTGAGTGGTTTCCTTCCTCTCCCGCAACTGAGTTAGGAAGGACACCTGTATCTTTGTAGTGACTGGAAGTATTGATACACCATCCAAAGTGTAATTAATAACTTCACCATGTTCAAAGTGTGATATTCAATGTCTGCTTTATGTTTTTTACCCATAGGTGTCCTTCTTTGCGAGGCATTGGAAAACCTCCCTGGTCTTTGTGGTTGAATCTGTGCTTGAAATAAACTCCTCGATTGAGGGACCTTACAGATAATTGTATGTGTGGGATACAGAGCAGAGGTAGACAGTCATTCAAAAATTGTGTGCAATACTATTATTAAAAACAGAGTGAGTCCATGCAACTTATTACGTGACTTGTTAAAGCTAATGTTTTACTCCTGAACTTAATTAGGCTTGCCACAACATAGGGGTTGAATACTTATTTACTCAAGACATTAAGGCTTTTCATTTTTTATTCCTTTGTCAAAAATACCTTTGATATTATGGGGTATTGTGTGAAGGCCTGTGCCACGAAATCTTAATTTAATCCATTTCAAATTAAAGTTGTAACACTCCAAAATGTTGTGTGAATTGGGTGTGAATACTTTCTGAAGGCACTGTACATCCCAGTTAGCACATAACGTTCTGGGAACCGTAGGTTTCTTAGAGCGTGGTTGCCCTATAATTTTTTTGCATACGACCTTCCCACAACATTCTGGGAACGGTGCAGGATTGATACCCAGGGAGTACATAACATTCTGAGAACTACGTGTTTCTTAGGTTGGAATTTTCGTACTTCAGCATAACATTTCCTACAGGCTTCCTCGTGGTTCTATTTAAATTAATGCTCTCAAATGGTTCCAATAACGACAAAAAACAACATTCTCTGTGGGAATGTTTTCTACAGGTTTCCTCATGGTTCAAATTAAAGTCAAGTTCTCAGAACATTCAGAGAACATTAAAAAACAATGTTCTTCTGTGGGAATTTCAGCACTTCAGCAAAAGGTTTTCCTCAGGTTTCCTCACGGTCAAGTCATGTTCTCAGAATATTAAGAAAACTTTCCAAAAAAGCCACAAGAAACCATTAGTAACATTCAAAGAATATTATTTAAAAACATATATATATATATATATATATATATATATATATATAACAGAAGATGTAATCACTGGTCACTTTAATAATGGAACATTAATCACTTTAATAATGTTTACATACTGCTTTACTCATCTCATATGTATATACTGTATTTGATTCTACTGTATTTTAGTCAATGCCACTCCGACATTGCTCATCCTGATATTTATATATTTCTTAATTCCATTATTTTACTTTTAGATTTGTCTGTATTGTTGTGAATTGTTATATACTACTGCACTGCTGGAGTTAGGAACACAAGCATTTCGCTACACCCGCAATAACATCTGCTAAATATGTGTATGTGACCAATAAAATTTGATTTGAGATCATAGGTTTGAATCTCGCTGATGACGTTCCACAATAAATAAATACATTGTTTGCCTAAGCTGATGATTAATGCCTAAGCAAATGAATTTCCATGTGTACTATATGTGCTTGGAGTTCAAAACACTTAACCTAAGCTATCAGTATGATTGAAATATTTAGTGAAAGTTAAGTTAGTTATTCAAAAACCTCCAAATTACCTTAACATTTCATTCAAAACGTTCACAACATTTAGAGAATGTTATTTAATAACCTTCAAATAACCTATAATTTCCGTTAAAAGAAAGTTAATAAAACCTCCCAGGAAAACCTTCAGGGAGCCATAGTAAAATGTTCTCAGAACCTCACTGCAACGTTAAATGCATGTTCCCAGAAAAGGCTATATTTTCTCTTCCGTTTAAAAAAATGTTATGTTTTACCGGTCAGGAAATGTACGGCTTCGTTCCCAGAACCAATGGGAAACCAAAAACGTGCGTTCCCACAACTTCAAAGGAAACAAAATGTGCTGGCTGGAGTGTCTCTGAATCTGTCTGTTTGGAACCAGGCATCAACATACATTTAACATGTCACAGTAAATGTTTGAATTATATTTAGTGAGTGCTGCCCCGAGTTCCCTTGGCTTTTCATTAATGAGACCTCAACCAATCAGTCTATTTCTGGGGCAGAGTAAGATCAGAAAATCAATTGACTTCTACACAGAGCCCTGCATTCTATGGTATTAAGTGCTACACAGAGCACTGCATTCTATGGTATTTACTTCTACAGAGAGCACTGTATTCTATGGTATTTACTTCTACAGAGAGCACTGCATTCTATGGTATTTACTTCTACAGAGAGCACTGCATTCTATGGTATTTACTTCTACAGAGAGCACTGCATTCTATGGTATTTACTTCTACAGAGAGCACTGCATTCTATGGTATTTACTTCTACAGAGAGCACTGTATTCTATGGTATGTTATGAGATCCAATAAGCATAACCAAATGAAATGTTAAAAAAAAGCTTTTTATGATATGCCACTTGATCCCAAATAATCTAAATGTAGTTACCTCTTTAAAAACTGCTTTATGAGTTCATAAAGACTGTTGTTTTGGGATGATTGAGGAATGACTAAAAACTCTATCTTTTTAGGTCCAGTCAGAGGGCACCAGCTACAGTATGTTTACATTAGTCCCAAAACAGATTAAATGTGAGGCAATTAGATCTGGTACCCAAACATTGTGTAATTCCAAAATGTTCAGAGATCCAGCGTCAGTCGGAATGGTAGACCTGATGTCGCTTTAAATCATGTTTTCCATTGATGTGCATGCAAGAAAACATTTTCCTGTGTGCCACTGCTCCTCCAGAAATAAAGTGAGGGAAGGAGAGAGAAGACAGATTTGTTATAACCACAACATCATCTGAAAACATCTGAGGCTAATCATATACACTATACAAACACACGCAAAGGGATCCTGCACACTCATGCATGCACATCATGTACACATATGGACACACACTGCTCTCTGTTTTATGTACACCAGGGTCACAACACAACCTCTGACCTCTCTGTACAGTATGTCTGATTGGTCATTTTACGCTCTAGCTTGATGTCTCTCTTCCCATGACAGACACAACATGACGAGTGAGAGGTGAGGGGTTAAAGGTGAGAGGTCAGACATGAGTCATCAGTGATTTAATCCTCCTGTTCCTTATGATTGACATGCATGTCCACAGACTGTGAGACATCAGAGCGGGGTTACCAAGGGGTTTAACTACTTTAGAAACGGTCCAGCCACGGTCAAAGACAGGTCGGCGACCGCTGGGCAATACAGCGGGTTAAAGTGCATTGAAACGTGACCCGCTTAAGCAGCTGTACGTGTGAGCTCAGTGAGTGTGTGACCGCATGGCCCACGCCAAACTGTCTGTGATTCCACAGGAGACCATGTTGACAGTGGAGAAGGGAGGGCCTATCTGTGGCTGAATGTGTTGTTGCACATGTCTGTAGCAGTGGCCCATAGGCGTGTGTGTGTTATGACTGCCTCTAGTTTCAGCAGATTCTATCAGTGATCAAGAAGCTATTTAATTGATTGCTCTTTTCATTTTTATTTGGCCCTTCACCCCTGGCACACAACCACTTGCCCTTTACTACAGTAGAATTTTAATTTTCTGTTTTAGAGGGATGGTGTAGTCTAACTCGGGCCCTCATACATAAGTGTCCCTGTAATTCACCTCTATTATATGGTAAACAGAAACACCTGAGGTGCCAGCTCACGTCACATCTCTCTGATCCATTATCCCCTTCACACTCAGCCCATCTGATAACACACACACACACACACACACACACAAAGAAACACACATGCACACACGCACAGCAGCAGAACACTGCACTGATAAGCAGTCCTTCTCCCCCTTTCTGTCTGTCTCTCTCTCTCTCCTCATCTCCCTCTCTCTCATTATCTGCCCCTCAAACTCTCATTACAAGTAACTGGGGAATAATCAGATCACAAACCTATAGTTTCACCATACTCCAAATACCCAATAAGGCCGAGCTGGTTGCAACATAGAACATGAGAGGCTGTATGAACATGAGCATTATATGTTCCCCCTTACTAGCTCTGATTGTGCTGATTTACTAAGGAAAAATGTATTCTATGACTGTGAATGTGGTTGTCCCACCTAGTTTAAGATGAATGCACTAACTGTAAGTCGCTCTGGATAAGAGCATCTGCTAAATGACTAAAATGTAAATGTATGATATTATACCTCGAGGGCTGCAGGTATAGATGTTGGATCATAATTGGAGCCACTTTGCTACAGCAGAAAAATAATCCTGCAGCAACAGGAAATGTAAATTATTATGTGGATTATAATTAATTTTTTAAGGGGTTGATACATTTTTCGTAAGGGAAAATCACGTCTGAAATTTCAATGTGGAAATGACAAACTTTAGAAGCCTTTTTAGACCTCAAATACACTACAAATGTGCATTTCCTGCTGAGCAGGAAAATTCTCAGCAACAACATAGTTATCCAATTCAGATCCTACATCTGTATTTGATTATCCCTGGTGATTCCCTATCTGGTTACACATTAGCCAAGCAGCATGCAGGGCAGATGATGCATGCATTCCAATACTGGACAAATAGGGAGCAATGTTTTCATGTGTTAATCCAAAACCAGAGAATGCTGCAGGTGTGACAATAAAAGATCGGAGCTCTCTCTCGCTGGAAGCGCTCTCTCCTGTTGGTTTAGGCTTTTGTCTTGCAAAAGAAAAGGACTCAATGGAGAGGGGTCAAGGGAGGGCCCACAAACATCCCTATAGCTACCAGAACCCTATATGAGATGAGGAAGATAAACGTTTTCGTTTTGTTTATATATTTCAATATGGGGAAACTTCTAACCCAAGCGCATTTATTTGCACTTTTCTAGCGCATTTGCACTTTTCTATGGTATTACATTATCCATGCGTCACAATGCTTATATTTAAAATATACAATTGAAATATAAGAAAATATGTATATGATAGGGAACGGATGAATTTACATAAGTGAGAAACACACACTTATGTAGAGTTACAATACCGAGTTGATCTTTATATCCGTACATTGCCATTACGCGCGAGAGAGCACTGAAATAATCTGACGTGAAGCTCTTGTAGCCTATCTGAGAACACATTCAATTCCGTAAACCATGTTTAAATCTTCCCTGAAAACAAACCACATTCCTTATCAAATGCCAGGGGACTCCGTGTGTAACCTGGCGACGTTTATTGAACATGCACTACTAATCCGCGCGCCACGCTGCGAAAGCCGATGGCCCTTTCTATGGATAGAACGACTTGATGACATCATAGGCAAGTAGTCACATTAGGATAATGTTTTAGCCAAAACTCAACAAGCAACAATGCACCATTAGCTGAAACGTAAAATTGACTGTCGGCTGTCCACGAAACCGAAATGTTAGGAGTGCAGCTGTTTGGCCCGCAACCTCTTGTTATGGAGATGCTCCTGTCAACTGGTTTACTTAGAAACTAAAATTGATGTAAAATACAATGTCTTACCTGTAATTGAGAAGAAAATGCTTTATGCGTGAGCTCTTCGATGAAATTGCACCGCTTCTCCTGGGCGAAGGGATGTCCTGTTATGCTTTGTCCAAGATAGGGAGAGGTGGTGGTTGTGAGCTCTCCGCTATGTGATTCGAATGCGTGGGTGAGTACCCAGTGTCTCTCTCCTCCCTGCTATAGTGAACCTGGCCTCGTGCCTCCCACTGCACTTGTTAAATAGGCCTAACCTATTGCGTAGTGATACGCCTCCCAAGGCAGGTCCCAAAACACATTCATTGAAGTTTCTGCCGAGAGCGAAACAAAAGCGTATGATTTTCACTTTGTCCCACAAACAATTGCCCTATAGTCGAAACACGTTTGTGCTTCATACAAACAGGTGGATCTATTGTGTGCAGACTGCCAAAGACAGATGATAATACATATTCACTTAGTAGACAGTAATTATCTGAGATAGGTCTATGATAGAAATCAATAAGCTACTATTTTGCACATACAGTTGAAGTCGGAAGTTTACATACACCTTAGCCAAATACATTTAAACTCGTTTTTTAAAAACAATTTCTGACATTTAATCCCAGTAAAAATGCCCTGTCTTAAGTCAGTTAGGATCACCACTTTATTTTAAGAATGTAACATGTCAGAATAATAGTAGAGAGAATGATTTATTTCAGCTTTTATTTCTTTCATCACATTCCCAGTGGGACAGAAGTTTACATACACTCAATTGGTATTTGCTAGCATTGCCTTTAAATTGTTTAACTTGGGTCAAACGTTTCAGGTAGCCTTCCACAAGCTTCCCATAATAAGTTGGGTGAGTTTTGGCCCATTCCTCCTGACAGAGCTGGTGTAACTGAGTCAGGTTTGTAGGCCTCCTTGCTCGCACACGCTTTAACAGTTCTGACCACAAATTCTCTATAGGATTGACGTCAGGACTTTGTGATGGCCAATCAAATACCTTGACTTTGTTAAGCCATTTTGCCACAACTTTGGAAGTATGCTTGGGGTCATTGTCCATTTGGAAAACCCATTTGCGACAAAGCTTTAACTTTCTGACTGATGTCTTGAGATGAGATGTTGCTTCAATATATCCACATAATTGTCCTTCTTCACAATGCCATCTATTTGGTGAAGTGCACCAGTCCCTCCTGCAGCAAAGCACTCCCACAACATGATGCTGCCACCCCCGTGCTTCACGGTTGGATGGTGTTCTTCAGCTTGCAACCCTCCCCCTTTTCCTCCAAACATAACAATGGTCATTATGGCCAAACAGTTCTATTTTTGTTTCATCAGACCAGAGGACATTTTGTCAAAAAGTACGATCTTTGTCCCCATGTGTCAAGCCCTGACCTTAGAGACTTTTTATTTCTCTATTAGGTTAGGGCAGGGTGTGATTTGTGTGGGCATTCTAGTTTTTCTATTCCTTTGTTGGCCGGGTATGGTTCCCAATCAGAGGCAGCTGTCTATCGTTGTCTCTGATTGGGGATCATAGTTAGGCAGACTTTTTTCAACCTTTAGTTTGTGGGATCTTGATTTTGTATTGTTGCTTGTTAGCCCAACAAAGCTGTACGTTTAGTTTTGTTACTCTTTCTTGTTTTGTGCCGGTTATCATAAATATTCAATTATTAACCTACCCCATGCTGCATCTTGGTCCGACCATCCTTCCAACAACGATCGTGACAGAAGATCCCACCACAAATGGACCAAGCAGTGTGGCCAGGAGGAGCAGACATCCTGAACATGGGAGGATATCTTGGATGGTAAGGGATCCTGGACACAGGAGGAGATCCAGGCCGAAAGGGAACACCTTCCATGGGAGCAGACGGAGGCAGCGAGGGAGGAACAATGACGACACAGGGGTTCGCGACCACGAAGGAAGCACGAGAGGGGGGGCACACAGAGTGGTTGGCGGAGCCAGGTTTCAGACCAGAGCCAACTCCCACACTCGCTTTAAAACCTCTTTAGGCTAGGGGGTAGTATTTTGATGTTTGGATGAAAAACGTGACCAAAGTAAACTGCCTATTTCTCAGACCCAGAAGCTAGAATATGCATATAATTGGCAGATTAGGATAGAAAACACTCTAAAGTTTCCAAAACTGTCAAAATATTGTCTGCGAGTATAACATAACTGATATAATAATCCATCCAGGAAGTGCTGTTTTTCTGAAACTACTCTTTTCCATTGCAAGCCTATCCTCCATTTAAAGGGGATATCAACCAGATTCCTTTCCCTATGGCTTCCACAAGGTGTGAACATTCTTTAGACATAGTTTCCGGCTTTTATTCTGAAAAATAAGCGAGAATGATCACATCGCGTTAGTGGATACCCAGATGTCCTCAGATTTGTGCATGCGCGCGTGCCTGGAGCGAGACCTTTTCTTTCTCTCTTCTATTGAAAAGGCTACCGTCCGGTTAAAATATGATTGATTATTTATTGTAAAAACAACCTGAGGATTGATTATACATTTCTACGAACTTTATGGACACTATTTGGAATTTTCACCTGCCCGTCGTGACCGCACGAGCCTGTGGATTTCTGAACAAATTGCGCCAACCAAATGGAGGTTTTTGTATATAAAGAGAATCTTTATCGAACAAAACAAACATTGTGTAACTGGGATTCTCATGAGTGCAAACATACGAAGTTCATCAAAGGTAAGTGATTCATTTTATTGCATTTCTGACTTTCGTGACCAATCTACTTTGCTGCTAGCTGTTTGTAATGTTTTGTCTGCTGAGGAGCTGTCCTCACATAATCGCATGGTTTGCTTTCACCGTAAAGCCTTTTTGACATCTGACACGCCAGGTGGATTGATCCATGGCAGTCCAGAGCCTCCACTGACGGTCTTCAGTACAGAGCCTCCAGCGACGGTCGGCGGTCCCGAGCCTCCAGCGACGGTCTGCGGTCCAGAGCCTCCAGCGACGGTCTGCGGTCCAGAGCCTCCAGCGACGGTCTGCTGTCCAGAGCCTCCAGCGACGGTCTGCGGTCCAGAGCCTCCAGCGACGGTCTGCGGTCCAGAGCCTCCAGCGACGGTCTGCGGTCCAGAGCCTCCAGCGACGGTCTGCGGTCCAGAGCCTCCAGCGACGGTCTGCGGTCCAGAGCCTCCAGCGACGGTCTGCGGTCCAGAGCCTCCAGCGACGGTCTGCAGTCCAGAGCCTCCAGCGACGGTCTGCGGTCCAGAGCCTCCAGCGGCAGTCTACGGTCCACAGGTACACCTCCAATTGACTCAAATGATGTCAATTAGCCTATCAATTATGTCAATTAGCCTATAAAAAGCTTCTAAAGCCATTACATAATTTTCTGGATTTTTCCAAGCTGTTTAAAGGCACAGTCAATTTAGTGTATGTAAACTTCTGACCCACTGGAATAAATGAAATAATCTGTCTGTAAACAATTGTTGGAAAAATTACTTGTGTCATGCACAAAGTAGATGTCCTAACCAAAACTATTTTATATATGAATGCTTCCGCTCAGTGTTTGAGATCAATTGACACTCTTTACCATGGCACTTTGAGATTTATTTTAAACTGCAAAACCCTTACGGACCACTGCACTTTGTATACCAGGGTTGGCTGGCCTTCTCTAGTCACTCGTAGGCTCAGTCACTGGTATACTTTGATTTACAAAGCCATTTTGGGTTAACTACCTTTTTATTTGTGCATTTTTATTGTTCAGAAATGTGGTGGGTACTCTCTTCGTTCGCTGGACTTTATCCTGCTAACTGTTCCAAATGTCCCAACTGAATATGGTAAAAAGGGCTTTTATGTACTCTGCACCATTGTCTTGGAACACCTTACAAAATACTTTTAAACTGGAAGAACTTGTCCCGATTGGTGTTTTTAAATCAATGATGAAGGATTTTGAGGCTGATTCCGTGACCTGTCAATGTTTTTAATTTGCTGTTTTATACTCTTGTGAATTCAATGTTTTTTACTTGTAGTTTTTCATGTTGTCTGTCTGTAATTTTTTTTAAATGACTTGGTGCTGCCTATCTTGGCCAGCACACTCTTAAAAAAGAGATTTTAATCTCAATGAGCCATTCCTGGTTAAATAAATAAAAAAAACTATAGTTTGTTAATAAGAATTTTGTAGAGTGGTTGAAAAACGAGTTAATGACTCCGTCATTTTAGAGAATTTTGCAGTACTTCCAACCGGCCTCATGACTGTTGTGTGGGCGAGCGGTGTGCTGATGTTAACAATGTGAACAGAGTGCCCCGTGGTGGCAGTGGGGTTATGGTATGGGCAGGCATAAGCTACAGACAATGAACACAATTGCCTTTTATTGATGGCAATTTGAAAGCGCAGACATACCGTGACGAGATCCTGAGGTCCATTATCGTGCCATTCATCCACCGCCATCATCTCATGTTTCAGCATGATAATGCACGACACCATGTCGCAAGGATCTGTACACAATTCCTGGAAGATGAAAATGTCCCAGTTCTTCCATGGCCTGCATGCTAACCAGACATGTCACCCCCTGAACATGTTTGGGATGCTCTGAATCGACGTGTATGACAGTGTGTTCCAGTTCCCGCCAATATCTAGCAACTTCACACAGCCATTGAAAAGGAGTGGGACAACATTCCACAGGCCACAATCAACAACCTGATCAAGTCTGTGCGAAGGAGATGTGTCGTGCTGCATGAGGCAATTGGTGGTCAAACTAGATACTGACTGGTTTTCTGATCCACGCCCATACCTTTTCTTTTAAAGTATCGATGACCAACAGATGCATATCTGCATTCCCAGTCATGTGAAATCCATAGATTAGGGCTTAATACATTTATTTAAATGAACTGATTTCCTTAATTGAACCTTAACTGAAATTGTTGCATGTTGCATTTATATTTTTTTGGACTAGTAACCGGAAGGTTGCGAGTTCAAACCCCCGAGCTGACAAGGTACAAATCTGTCGTTCTGCCCCTGAACAGGCAGTTAACCCACTGTTCCCAGGCCGTCATTGAAAATAAGAATATGTTATTAACTGACTTGCCTGGTTAAATAAAGGTACAATTAAAATAAAAAAAGGTGCCGTGTTCTTTTTTTGTTGGAATTTATATTGTTTTTCACCAGCATTCAGTCTCATTCTGAGCGCCAGCGTATCCTCTTGGAACCGGCACAAAGCATTGTGGGAGCCGAATGTGTGTTGACTGAGTGCTCACCTGCTCCTCTGTCCCCCATAGAGCAGCGCTATCTGTCTAAACAACCAATCACAAAGCATTTAGGCCCCAGTCCATTGTAATAGCCCAGTTTGAGACATTGACTGTGAAGGGAACTGTGTCTTGAAAGGATGTCATCGTTCATTAGACAAATAAGACTGTCGGATAGAGAGATATATATATATATTGACCATCTGATCAAATATGAACTTCTGTCATGAATCTTACAAACAGGCTGAGAAGATAGATGTCTGTAAACAAAGCTTATTATGCAGTATAAGTCTATGAAACAAAGTACAAAGGAATACTATCGTCCACATTGACCACATCATCAATAAACCATCCATAAACCAAGCAGACCTAGATATTTAACACACGCTCTCATTACGATACAATTAGTCACAGATTTCAGTTACTCTCAGTACATGACTAGACTAATGATACCAATAAATAGTCAAAGCTACAACAACAACATTCACTATGATAATACGCCCTCTATTCAATGATCTCTCCTCTGAAATATGACTATAGGTCACATGGCCACTGATCTCTAATCAGGGAGTACTCTGACCTCATAAAGGACCAATAGAGTGGATGCAGTAATATTGTTTCTGTGCGGGTTGAAAGGGAGTCCCCAGTGCTCACGCATATCCATTGTCCTCGGTATCAGGAGCATCAGGGGGGATATGGGAAGTGTATTAGATAAGCATCCGTGGTCCTTAAACCGCTGCCAACCTCTGTTCTGTTCTACAGCAACCCTCATACAGAGTGTGAGAGAGGGGGAGAGAAAGAGAGAGAGGGAGAGAGAGCGAGAGAGAGAGAGACAGAGACAGAGAGACAGAGAGAGCGACCAGCGGACGAAGTGGTTCCTCTGAGACCCCGGCTGCCAGGCTGGATGTGTTTGTGTTTGTGTGTGTGTATCTGCACACGTCTATGTGTGTGTGCGTGTATGTGTGTGTGTGCGCATCCGTGTCTGTGCGTGCAGCTGCAGAGCTAAAATAACAATTCCCACAGTACTGTGTATTTAAAACATTCCAAGCAACAGGTGTATTAATACCTAAAGTCTAATGGACTAAACCGACCTCTGATATTAGAAGGGTAGGCCTACCATACACAAACAGCAATCAGGGACACAGAGAGTTCCTTTTCTCCTTTAGAAGACAAAAGCCATACTAATTTGTCACTGATTATTGGTTAAAGGTTAAACACAGCATGTACAGTTGTAGACCTGTTCCTGTAAGGTTTCTTTACCAGTCTTTAATCTAGTACAGGAGGTGACTGTTATGAGTCCTGTAGGGGGGCTAGATTACTGTAATACGTATTTAATTATGTATCCTGGGAAACCAAAGCTGCTCTTTGTGTAATAATAACCGTGTGTGTGTGTGTGTGTGTGTGTGTGTGTGTGTGTGTGTGTGTGTGTGTGTGTGTGTGTGTGTGTGTGTGTGTGTGTGTGTGTGTGTGTGTGTGTGTGTGTGTGTGTGTGTGTGTGTGAGAGAGACAATCAGAGACAGAATAGGAGACATAGACAAAGAGAAATAGAATGTGGTGTCTCAGTCTGAGACATTCTTTCTGTTTGGGTTTACTTAAATAGGAGCTGTTCTGATCTGTGGTCTCGTAGTTTAGTTATGTTCAACCGTGGACAGGGTGGTCACTGTAAACAGTCCTCATGTTGCATTGCTCAGGGTCAGCATGGACTGGCCTCACACAAAATGAAAACAAAGATTTAGAGATAGGGAGAGATGGAGGATAGAACGCAAGACCCAGAAACCAGAAAAAGAGGCAGAAAGAGAAAGAGAAAAAGTGAAGAACCCTTCATATTAAGTCCTCTTCAGTGTGGCATTGTCCTCTTACCCTGTACCCAATAGGAGGGTTGAGAGAGAGGTCCCTCTCTCCAACCCCAAGTACATTATTCACACTGACCCTCTCTTTCCCCTTCCTAAACCCCACTCCTCACACTCTTCACCCTGTCTCCACCCTCATTATGCAACTACCTCACCACAAAAAGCCTCACCCCCTCTCTTCCTCCCCATTCTCCACATCTTCTCTCCCTCTCCAACTTCACTCATTCTCTTTCGTCCTTGAGATGAGAGACAACATAATTCCATGTTTTTGTGTGTTGAAGAGATGGGAGGTACTATCCTAGAAATTCGATATCTGTAGGTGTGATGTTGTTGTTTGTGTTTCATAAGAAAATGTAACACTGTGTTGATGTTGTTGTTGTTGTTTAGCGTGTGTAGGAGGATATTCATTTGATTCCGTGTTCTGGGTCAGGCTCATGCAGGTGTGTGTGTTTGGCAGAGAGTGTTCCTATCAGGTAGCACAGTCATAAAGACATTCCACACTGAGTGTCCCTCACAGCAACCTTGAATGGGCCGCAGCTGAAACCTGATAACTGACTAAATGTCAAACATGCCGGAAAGGCCAGCCTTTACCCAGATGCTTTGTTGTAGAGGTATACAGGTGTGAAATGCTTAAGGAAAATGTCTAAGTAGTTGCTTTCTCTCTTTCTCTCTCTCATTCTTTCACCTTCTCCATCAGTCTGTCGACTATGTTTACTTGTTCAGTCACTCATAGCCCCTATGTACTGCTGTCCTAAAACATCTCATCCAGCCTAGGGACCACTCTAGGGATATCTATCAGTCTACCATCCCAGTGAAATAACTGGAGAAAGCGGTTTCATTCATCTGAATATGACCTCTATGATTGAGTGTTTACCCAGGGTGTATTCATTACACCGATTCTGTCGCAAAAAAATGTTGTCTGTTGTAAAACGTTTTGAAACAGATTAAACGTTTTGCAACAGAACTGGAGTAATGAATACACCCCAGGCTGTGCCTACCACAGGCTCTGCCTACCACACACACGCACACTCACACGCATGCAGGCAGGCACACACACGCACGCATCCACGCACACACACCTTTATGCTCTGTAACTCCATATGATATATAGCCCATTAGGTCCATGTAGATAATAGGTAATAACTCTGAACAGGTGTTCCCTGAGGGCTCAGAGTGTGTCCACTACGGATCAGTGAGTGAGCTCTGACAGGCAGACTCTCTCAACAGAGGACAAGACAGGGTGTACACTTCAAAACCGTTCCCTATATGCTAACAGCGCTAATCCCGTAATCCTATCCCGGCGTTCCTGACGTCTGCCCCGGAGAATGCCGGTTTTAAACGCTGCAGACAGAGAGAGTTCACAGATAAGGTGGCTGACTTTTGGCTCTTTTGTGCTGTCAAACAGCGAATGAAAAATGAACCACCTCAGGACTCTGCAGGAATGTGCAGTCTTTTTAAAAACCTCTTGACAGAGATGAGGGAAACAAAAAAAGCCTTGCTCACAGCCACAGGTACCTTGTCACCACAGCCTAGAGGGCTCAACGTTGTGTTACATTGCCTGGTTAAACTAACCAGCCACTGGTGAGTTATGAACATCTAAACAGGCATCTTAACAGACTGTCTATACTGTCAACAAAAAGACCATCCAATCTTTGCGATTTGAATCGACTACATTCCTTATTCAAACTGAAAAAAACAGAGTTTAGCAACAGCAGACATAAACATACATGGGGGAGTCAACACTCATCTTAATAGGATACAACGAATGACTCAAACAGCTTGATAGAATAAATGACATGAAGAAATGTATACACCCAGCTATGCGGACGGATCATACAGCTGGGACATAAAACCTGCACTATAATACTCAGAAGTATCTAGTCCCCTAGCTAACACATTTAGTTCCTTGGAAGTTGTGGGAACGTATGTTTTTGGTTTCATATTGGTATGTGCTAGCTGGGCCCTTACTCCAATGATAGAGTACAAAGGTTTTGAGTTGCCAGGGTAAAATCACGTGATGGAAAGTTACCTCTGGCTATTTCTCTCCATCCCAGGTGGTTCCCATTCATGGTTTTACCCTCCGATGGTCCACAAGGGTGAACACAGCGCTACGGGGCGATTACGGCCAGGATGTGGCAACCCAACCGCCATCTGGAGTTGAGCCCTGTGCGCCTAGAGCTCCTAGTGAGGGATAGGAGTGCTAACACTCCCATTCATCCATCCTCCCTCTCTCTACTCTCTGTTCTCTCCATTCCTCCCTCAGGGCTTGTTTATGACCAAGTGCTTAACTTATGTTACATTGTAAATACAGTAATATCACTGTGTGCACCCATTACTCACAGACAAGGGATATGACGGATGATGTAGTGTTTTGTAGTTTTATACTATGTGGTGATATACATCAGCAAAGCTACATGTGTAAGAGAGAGAGAGAGAGAAAGACAGACACAGAGACAGAGACAGAGAAAGTGAGAGAGTGACAGGGACATAGAGGGAGAGAGGGCGGGAGAGAGAGTGACAGAGACAGAGGGAGAGAGAGACAGGCACAGAGACAGAGAAAGCGAGAGAGTGACAGGGACATAGTGGGAGAGAGGGCGGGAGAGAGAGTGACAGAGACAGAGGGAGAGAGAGACAGGCACAGAGACAGAGAAAGTGAGAGAGTGACAGGGACATAGAGGGAGAGAGGGCGGGAGAGAGAGTGACAGAGACATAGAGGGAGAGAGAGACAGGCACAGAGACAGAGAAAGTGAGAGAGTGACAGGGACATAGAGGGAGAGAGAGACAGGCACAGAGACAGAGAAAGTGAGAGAGTGACAGGGACATAGAGGGAGAGAGAGACAGACACAGAGACAGAGAAAGTGAGAGAGTGACAGGGACATAGAGGGAGAGAGAGACAGGCACAGAGACAGAGAAAGCGAGAGTGACAGGGACATAGAGGGAGAGAGAGACAGGCACAGAGACAGAGAAAGTGAGAGAGTGACAGGGACAGAGGGAGAGAGAGACAGGCACAGAGACAGAGAAAGCGAGAGTGACAGGGACATAGAGGGAGAGAGAGACAGGCACAGAGACAGAGAAAGCGAGAGAATGACAGGGACATAGAGGGAGAGAGGGCGGGAGAGAGAGTGACAGGGACATAGTGGGAGAGAGAGACAGGCACAGAGACAGAGAAAGTGAGAGTGACAGGGACATAGAGGTAGAGAGGGCGGGAGAGAGAGTGACAGAGACACAGAGAGAGAGAGAGTGTGCAGTTCTGCCTGTTTCTCCCATCAGTCCCCAGACTCTGCTGTAGATAGTGTGGTAGTGGGCTGACGAGATCTGCTTCTCATTACAGCATAGAGGGGCTTTAGAGAGGATTCTAATGGCTGACTCCAGTCTTAACCCTGTCACTCAACCACCAAGGCTGCACTGAGCCTCCCAGTTGCACTCACACTCTACCATTAAATATGAAACAGCCCGTCACTGTCTCATGTCAGCCTGTTAGTGCCTGGCACTCTATTCATCAGGCATTTATTAGAGCCGGAATGGAGGCCTCACCATGTGAGTGTACTCTGAGCTGTATCGATCTTAATCCATGGTATAAAGGATCGGTCTGGGGTCTGTCCTGAGAATGTTTGAGTCCTTAGAGGATAAAATACAGTTCATTCCCTAAGGAATCCTGGGCCATTTAACCTTAAACACACTGTAATGACCAGAAGGTGTGTAGGAAGTCCCACTGTTTTCAGTGAAAATGGCTTCCTGTACGCTCCCACTACAGAGAGAGGATATTTTCACAGTGGTAGCAGAAGTAGAGGAAAAATGAAAGGATGAAAGACGTGGAGTCCAGTAAGTGGAGGAAAGAGGGGAAGGAAGGAGCTGGTGTTTGTTTGCTGTGATATTTTCTCCCTTAGGGTTATGCTTCCTCAATTCAAACCATTTCAAATAGAGCACTTTAGTGATTCGACACAGCTTATTTGTTGCAGTGTTCCTCTCCAGCTGGTGGTTGAGAATTTCTGATGGCTGACTGAGTTAAATGCAACATTAACCTTAAGAGCTGAGGTCACAATGTGTGTATTTGCCCACCGCCTTACAGGATCTTTCTGACTGTTCTCTGGGGCTAACACACACACACACACACAATGTGCGACAGGAGGAAAATAAGCCCACAGGACCGTCTCTCTTAGAGCAGATCCCAGTAAATCTGGCAGGCTAAAATGTGTCGGCTGGCGGGAGGCGTGTGTCTGCATTCACCACAGTAGAGTGTGGGTCAGAGGTGAGACATAGCTAATGATTACAGTCACTTCCACAACTGATGAGAGGCATACTGTGTGTCCTCTCTGTCTGTATGTAGGTTTAGCTCTCCACATGTTGCGCTTCGATCAAAAGGTGCTGTGTTAGAATTGCGCTCAATAACAAAGACTAAGGGTGGAAGTCAAAACGTAGTTAAGTCTATAAGTGCTTTAGGAGGGAGTACATTGCTATGTAGACTAATGGAGGAAGTGAAGTTGGGAGCTATGATTGGTCCATCAGGAGGGGGATTGGACTCCGACATCAGACTGACTGAATTCCTTGGTTCAGTAATGACAAGGTACCATACAAAGGACATACTGTTAGTTTTGAGGTGTGTGGAGGGGGAGGGGATATTCATGCTGTACCTCTCTCCTGTGTGGAGGGGGAAGTGGGGGGGGTTGTGGCAGGAGGGCAGGTAGACATTGGTGGTTGATTACACACTTTTCCTGCCTGTCAATCTCAATCCAGCTGCTCTGTTCTGAACCCTGTCTCACTCTCCCCTAACACACTGTACACACATTGCAGGCACACACACACACACATTGCAGGCACGCACACACACACATTGCAGGCACGCACACACACATTGCAGGCACGCACACACACATTGCAGGCACGCACACACACACATTGCAGGCACGCACACACACATTGCAGGCACGCACACACACATTGCAGGCACGCACACACACATTGCAGGCACGCACACACACATTGCAGGCACGCACACACACATTGCAGGCACGCACACATTGCAGGCACGCACACACACATTGCAGGCACGCACACACACATTGTAGGCACGCACACATTGCAGGCACGCACACACACATTGCAGGCACGCACACACACATTGTAGGCACGCACACATTGCAGGCACGCACACACACATTGTAGGCACGCACACACACATTGCAGGCACACACACATTGCAGGCACGCACACACACATTGTAGGCACGCACACACACATTGTAGGCACGCACACACACATTGTAGGCACACACACATTGCAGGCACGCACACACACATTGTAGGCACGCACACACACATTGCAGGCACACACACATTGCAGGCACGCACACACACATTGGACCCCCGTTTTCTTTCTCAGGAGGTAATTGATTGTTTTTTAACGTGTGTTCTGACAGCGTGAAAGGATAACACATGGATCATATAAATCTCCTTCAGTCTACACCTCTTCTCCATTTCTCACCCTCACTATCTCTCACTTTCTGTCCCTCACTTTCTCTATACCCCTCTATACCCCTCTTCCCAAACTTTCTCCTTTTCCCAAACTATCCCCCTCTCTCCCCCTCCACCCCATCCAACTGGGCACACGCTGGTTGAGTCAACGCTGTTTCCACGTCATTTCAATCAAATTACCTTGAACCAACGTGGAATAGACGTTGAATTGACATCTGTGCCCAGTGGGATCTCTCCCTCACTCTATTTTTCTCCATTTCTATCACCCTCTGTCTCTCTCCTCGTACCCTGCTGTGGGTCATCATTTTTAGTGACTGACCCATCGTTAACCCTGTCACGTCTGGCTCAAACAGAGACTCATTTACTGCCCCGTGGCAAGAGGAAAACAGATCAATCACAGCACACTTCAATGGCTCACCGCTGCATTATCTAATAAACAGACATTCAAACCTCTCCCCTGATACCTAGGCAGCCTTTGGGATGTAAAAATTCAATGTCATATTATTCAAAGTCTTTCGAACTGGTAATATAATATAGTAACTGATCTTAGAAGTGTCATATCCATTTAATTCAGTGAATTGGCTTATTGTAAGTGGTCTAATGTCATTTTTGAGTCAGTTAAGGTGCCTACTTTTCCCCTTACATTATGCAAGTCTTAGTTACTCTTGGCCTATATCGGATATTTTTAACCAGTGCCTTTAAAAACATATGTTGGTTTGCGTGTGTGTTTCACACCTGTCTGTCCAGCTTCAAACACTGTGCCAGAAAGGTTTTTCTCAATGGATGTGCGTATTTTGGCTCCCTGAGAGATCCAGATCTGCTCTTCCGGACAGCCGGGCTCTGGGCCTGGGAAGAGAGTGCCCACTTCCTCCCATTGATTGTGTGGAGAATGGCCTTCCTTAAAGTGTGGGAGAACCAAGGAGGACAATAGCAGAGCAGGGGTTTTGACTAGGTAGTATACGGGAACTTTTTCATAGCAGGTTAGGAGAACTAACATAGTAGGTTAGGAGCATTAGGTGAATGTTAGGAAAATAGTTACGGTTAGCTAAAATGCTCTCCTAACCTGCTACGAAAGTGACTTCTGGTCATAGCTGCACTCCATCTAGTCACAACCCAGAGCAGGGTGGGCACAGGACTGGAGACCAGGATTTCTCTACACAAACATACCCTGACCCTTCAACTATTTCTGCTCTTGACTTGGCGAATGTTAGATGTCAGAAACCTCAATTAGAGGGATAGGAGTGCTACGTCATAACTATACTCTCCCTCACATAAACACTGTACCCCTTGACCATTTAGCTGTGCGGTTTTGCTTCCTGTGTTCTGTAACAGCCATCCCAGTGAACTCCAAGCATTCTAACCATGTTCCCAGTGTGCCTCTGTCGTGTGGTGAACCACAGAGGGGCGTGTGGCAAGGGGTGCGTTCAGCCAAAACAAGAGTGCTCCCACTGGCTCCAAACACCACATGGGAACCATCGAAGAGATTCTTCTCACACACCAAGCAGCCACAGATACTAGGTCACTAAGGTACGTTCAGGATCACTGAACAGTTTCAAATGGTTTTGATAGCTGCAAAAAGCCTGAACTGGAATGAACAGAAGCAGAGAAGTTTCATAACACAATGTAATAGCTTGTAGTGCTGATGTAAACAAAGCACCATGCAACCTGGTGAGATCTTGCCTGTAGAAAGCCTTCTCTTAGCTCCTATATGTCAGACTTCAGTCTACATCTGACTGCATGGATCCATTTCCTCTCTCAGTCTAGAGACTGATGGCTTGGAGTGGCAGGGTACAGGCTCCTTTTCCTGTCGACCCAAACAAAAGCCTATTCTCTAGGAGAGAGGGAGAAAGGTCTGAGGCCTCAAGCTGCTGCACAGTGGGAAACTGCATAAAGTTCACCAGCATGTCTTTGTGGGGAGGGTATGAGCTGACAGACTTGAACTCCTAAAGGCCAGATGGGATGATGTAGATTCAACAGAACTGAATTTAATGCGGTTGCTTTTGTGTCCATAGCAAATTAGTGAGCCTAAACCCAGGAGTTACCATTCAAGATTAGTAAACTAGGGGAGAGTGGGGTAAGTTTCCCTCCCGGCAACCAGAGAAAAACCCACAAAATAGTGAACAGTTGGGAGTTGGGGACAATTAATCGTAAAACTTTTCCTTGGTGTTAAACACAGTCTGTGAACAAACTTAAAATGTATAAATTGATGGTTCAAATTATGAGATTCCAAGGTCAAATTCTTTCATATTCTGTTCCAGTTAAAGTGTTCAGATTCACTTAGATCAGTGGACCATACTTTTTTAATTGCAAGCTCAGAATAGCAGCTTTCCCAAAGTTGCTATACATAGAGATCAGTAATTTTGGGAGCCCAAATCATTTATTTATAAATTCCTTCATTGGATGGTTTGGTAGTTGGGTTTCTCAAGGGATTCCATAGGCCAACATAGCTGACCTAAGTTGTAAATCTAGAAAACAATCAGTTGCCTGGTAATGAGTATGTGTCTTTTAAATCTTGGAATGTTCTCAAACCATTACTGTCCATAATATCGCTAAGGGTACGGATTCCACATTTGGACCATTGGGGTATGCAAAAGGCTGCCCTCCAGATCGCAAGGCGTTATTGTGAAATTTTGGAGTATGGGCATGCATTGTTTTTCAAATTTGTGCCCAAACAGAAATTGTGTGAGCAATAATAGGACCAAAGTGTCATTTATATTGTTTAAGGAATATATCAGTTTAAGACCACGTCTTCCAGGGCAATAGGAGACACTATATTTCTTTCCACACTCAGCCAGGGGGTGGAAGAATAATTTGTAAACCAATTTAGGATGGGACAAAATGCTTTTGTCTGGAAATACAATTGAAAGTTTGGCACGGATAGTCCTCCTATGTCCTTCCCTCTTTGCAAGTTTGGTCATTGATAATATTTTCTGACTACACTATGGATTGTATCCCAATAGCCAGAAGGGGGAGACAAGGGAAGCATTGAACTACACAAATTCAGCCGTGGCAATATATTATTTTTTACGATAGATATTCTGTCGGTCAAAGTAACTGGGAAATTAGTCCATCCACTGAGGTCGGGTTGAATTGATTTTGGCGTTCTGTTAAAGTTTCTGGCAATGGTTTTATCTCAGGAAAAAGATATATATTTTCCCAAATATTTCAATTGTAAATAATTAAAGAGAGTAGAGATGGAGTCCTCCATCGGGGTCTTGAGAGGCAGTCAAGCTGATTTGGTTTGATATATTTCATAACTTGAGATGGAGCTGAATTTGTTTACAATCTTTTGGGAGGACTTGAGATACGTTGTCTAGATAAAGTAAGACATCGTCGGCATATAATGAGATGACATGAGCCGTAGAATTAAGATATTGGTGTCATTTCTTTCGATTGTTGAATTGCCTGGGGCAGGGGCCCCAAAGACAAACATAGCACCTTGCTGGCTACTTTCTTGTTATAATGAACAGAACAGAGCAGGTATGGCCTGTTATTCCTATGGCTGAGGGGTTGGCATATGGTATTTTAACCATATGAAATTGGAGCAAAGGTCCCGTATGTTCAAAAACTGACCAAAGCTATGACCATTCTAATCTATCAAAAGCTTTTTTTGCATTGAGAGATAGAACTGTCTAAGAATCTTTGGTTTCTGATTAAGCATATAAGTAATACACGACAGAGGTTATCTGAGGATAATAGTTGATGAACAAACCCGCTTTTGTCCAGATGTCTCAATTTAGGTAAGTAAGTTTCAAACGAGACAACAGAATTTCTGAAAGTAATTTAATATCTGTGTTTATCAAAATAGGGGGTGATAGTGACAGCACTGGGTGGTGTCCTTAGCTTTCTTAAATTAAAGCTACATTTGTGCTGTATTTACATCCCTTCCAAATAAACCTTTGTGAATGGCGGTGTTAATCGTCAAAGTAATGGACCTAATTGGTTCTAACATTTTAAATAGACCTCAGGAGGAAAACAGTATTCTAGCAAAGATATCTACATGTATTGTTGTGTGTCCCTGGAAATAAATCAGAATTCATGTAAACATTGCAGTTTGAAAACACAGCTTGCTATTTTGGCACAACAACTTACTCTGGGGGTATGGGGTAAGTTGAGCCGCAGGACAGGGTAAGTTAAGCCGACCTACACATTTCTGTACTGAATTAAATATTACCACTACCTTTTTAAAACCATGTCCATCTTTATTTCCCAAACACAATTCAGCACAATCACTTTGTATGTTAATAATTGAAAGCATATTTTTAACACAGGCTTAAAGTTGATATTTTTGAAAAAACGTAACATAGGAAAGGCCCTGCCCATTTGCTCATCTTTATTGGCTCAACCATTGACTCAACTTACCCCATGGCCATTGGCCCAAACATGGTCACTATATTAGCCCACACAGCTACAAGGATGCACTTGCATACTAGGTTTAGGACTTCTGTTTGAAGCTTACATAGACACCAACTGATGTATAGAACACTCTATCCTAGAAACAAGGGTGGCCCAACTGACTCATCCCTCCCCTCCACTACAGACCTGAATGAGTCAGAAACTATTATCGTGAAAGTTGAAATTACTCAAAGTGTCACATCCTGATCTGTTTCACATGTCCTTGTGCTTGTCTCCACCCCCTCCAGGTGTCACCCATCTTCCCCATTATCCCCTGGGTATTTATACCTGTGTTTTCTGTCTGTCTGTGCCAGTTTGGTCAAGTCAACCAGCATGTTATGCTGGGCTCCTGCTTGATCCCGGTTTGCTGTTTTTTGGGCTAGTCCTCCTGGTTTTGACACTTGATTCTGAACCCGCCTGCCTGACCTTACTGCTTGGCCTCAAGCCTGCCTGTCACTCTGTACCTCCTGGACTCTGACCTTGTTATGATCTTTTGCCTGTCCATGACCATTCTCTTGCCTCCTCCTTGGATACTAATAAATATCAGACACTTGAACCATCTGCCTTCTGTGTCTGCATCTGGGTCTCGCCCTGTTCCTTTATAGAAAGTTAACCAATTAAGCAACTTAAGTTCAATCAAATGTATTTATAATGCCCTTTTTACATCAGAACATGTCACCTAAAACAGCAAGCAATGCAGATGTAGAAGCACAGTGGCTAGGAAAAACTCCCTAGAAAGACAGGAACCTAGAGAGGAACCAGGCTCTAAGGGGTGGCCAGTCCTCTTCTGGCTGTGCCGGGTGGAGATAAGAGTACATGGCCTTTAAGGCCAGATGGTTCTTCAAGATGTTCATAGATGACCAGCAGGTTCAAATAATAATCACAAAGGTTGTAGAGAGTCAGCACCCTCTACAGTTAAAGCCATATACTACCATAATTGTTGATAAAGTGAATAAACCACTGACTTTAAGATAACACAATTTGAGGAAACCAATAAGTTATGTGATTAAGAGCATAAACAGCATGTGGATAGTTGCCATATGGCTAAAAAAGTTTATTCAAAAATTCAAGAAAGTTGCAATAAACTTAACTGTTATATGGCCACCTTAAATCTTAAGATAAGAATTGAATGAACCATGTAATGCTTAGTCTCTTGAACTTGTCCTCTAGTGTGACACATGATTATTGAATAAACATTTTATTCATTAGTTACTTCTGTAACTAATATTCCAGGAAATAAATCTTGCATTTAAATTTAAAACATTTCCTTTAATGTGAACCAAGTGTCTTGCCATTAAGTTTTGGGTAGGAATGTCATTTTTGTAAACCTAGAAAAAAAGCAATGCGCTTACTTGTATACTGTGTCACCTGCGTAACAATTTTTGCATTTTGTCCAAGACAACGCATGTTTTTCTTATCGGCATCACACAGGACATTATCACCCCGATGGACAAAACACTTGCAATCATGCTTTCAGAAGTTTCTGACAAATGGAACAAAAAAAAATGCTTCCAATCGTTAAAAAAATATCAGTAATGGATCCTCATAAGGATTTAAATTTCCCAAAGGGACCATTGTTTTGTCACTACCTCCGAGTAGGGAGTGGAAAATTGCAGGTGTTTTACAAGCCGACTACATTGCATGCATAAAATAAATGTACACACAGTACCAGTTGAAAGTTACCCTACACATTCAAGGGTTTTTGTATTGTAGAAAACATTCAGGTGTGCATTGAGAGATACTGTATTGCTGGCACTAGGAACAAGCATTTCACTACACCTGGTAAATGTGTATGCAACCCACACAATTTGAAGTCTAAAAGGTTCCTCATAGGTTAATGGATTCTGTCCCCTGGAGTGACAGCCATTTGCTTTGGTACATCATACCAATAAGTATTTAGATATCTCATTGTCTCTGTTGGAAATTTCAGGCTACATGGTAATTTAAAAAGTAATAGTTACCCCAAAGGACTAAGAAACTGACCCCTTTTATCACAATGAGAGTGCAATACTTTGATAAATATCTTTCTAATAAAGCTTCCCAGGCTGTGCACCAGCAATATCTTCTGTACGTCATTGCAAGAGACCCCTCCCCTGCGCAATAGTGCCCAAATGCTTGAGTAATTCAAACAGAAGTGTGTCACACCAAGTGGACATTACTTTAGTGAACAAAATCAACTATTTGGAAATATGAGTAGACTTGGGACTATTGTTCCTTGACATAAACTATAAGAACTACAAGAGCAGGTGAAGGGAATTTTATTAATTAGGTGCCTTCACAACCTTAATGAGAACAGTCACACCAGTAGACAGTTGTCATATTAGGTTCAACATTAAGACAAGATGCATGACTTTACTCATGATTGAAGCTTTTAGTAATATCACAAGCTACCCAATTTAAGTTATTAATTTGCCATCATGAAAAAGGTTGTTCCGTCAACAACCCAGGTACAGAAGAGCAGGACATTATCCATGAAGCCTTCACACCCCAGCTGGCTGTGGGTTCCAACAGTAAGGCCGAACTCTTTGGCTGCATGCTTCTCCTGGATATCCTCTTTAAGCTGAAAGCCCCCACCCACCATCAAAGCTGTCTGAGGTGGTGAAGGAGAGCGGAGTTTCTCCCAGAAGCCCTTCCAGTCGTGTGCGCCATGCCTCCAGCATACTGCAGCGATCCTCAGAGGGGATGTGGGTTGGAGCCCAGAAGATCTGAGGAGCCAGAACCTGGAAGCCACAGTAGTGCAGGTTGCCATTCTAGAGGGAAAGATAATTAACTGGTTTAGTAAACATGCCCAAGGTGAATAAACATGAATTGTCCAATGAAGAAATCCTCCCATCATTGAAATGATCACTAGCCAATCTGGAATTGAAATGCTTGAAATAAAAGCAGACGTCAAGTGGGGATAACATTATGCTACAGCAGGCAACATGCTGGTAGTGTCAGCCAAGTCTAACATACCTGCAGTGGTCTCCATTAGCACGGAACATGGACTCATGGGATCCAGTGGTAAAAGACAGCATGGCTTTCTTGTCCTGGAGGAAGACAACCAGGTGAATGATCTGGAGGGACCAAAGAATAGGAGCAACTATTTGTAACAGTGACTATGTGCGATCGTCTCCCTTACCTTGAAGATGCCCTGGCTGTACCGCTTCTGAGGTGTATGCAAACCCCAGTGTGAGGACCCGGTCCATCCAGCCCTTCATGATGGCAGGAACAGTGAACCAGTACATGGGGAACTGGGACAGAAAATGGCAGACACTAGTCAACCTGGAATGGGTGCATTTCAACCACCAGCCAAAAAGTAAAGCAGTCATTGTAAGAGCTGAAGGTTCTATACTATTAATAGGCCAAAGCCAAATTTTCATACATTTAACAGTACTGCTGGAGAGCTTACCTGGAATATGACAACCGCCGCATCAGGGGGTTTGCGGTGTTCCTCAGTGATGTCAGCAGAGAGTCGGCCCTCCTTCCATTTCAGCATGGTCTCCTCTCCATACTAGAAGTGTTCAGCATCCTTCACCTCCCTTGGGAAAGCGTGGCAGAACCAGTCAAGGTTAAAAAAAATACTTTTAAAAAACACACATGATCATTCACAACTGTAATTACGAAACTTGAGTCAGACTTACCAGTGACATCTTCAGCAGTAGCAGAGGCTTTGAACTTCATGGCATAGAGGTCTGACACCTCCACCTTACAGCCCTGAGATGTCAGAACTTTCACAGCCGCGTCTTTGGCTGCAGCATTAAACGACCCAGCACTCTGGTGGGCGTACACAATCACTATCTTCTCAGCTGCAACACAAGACCACAGATAAGCCACACAAACACTTCAACAAGCAAAGTATTGTAGTTAATTAAACAATGCTTTTCTTACTCAAAATAGAAAACTACAGTACTTTCTCTAGCATAAAGACAAAGTCAAAACAGGACCCAGTCTGAAACACACAAAAATATTTAAGACTGTTAGCAAACTCTCACCGAGTGTTAATGCTGCACTAAGGGTAAAGCTGGTTTGGATGGAAACTAGCACATACTGACAGAGGGCTGAGATGGCTGCTTTTGTACTGCTCTCCTGCACCAAACATTAATCTCACATAGCTGCCTGTCAATCAGAAATCAAGCTAATCATTTGTCAGTCAGTCAATCAATCAGTCTGTCGTCTCTCTCTCTCCTTCTCCCCCTCTCTCACGTTCACACACTATTATATAGTCAACCTGCCAACTGCTTAGCCAATGTACTATTGTGATGCATACAAGTTAAACTAATCCCAGTTTTGGACAGTGTTTCTTATTGCCGGTGAAACATGCCAAGTAGTGTTGAAGCTATTCTGGACAATATTTGTATCCTGTGGTGCAGGCCAGTGTGGGACCCCTGTCCGAGCCCAACCCAGCGTGTGTATGTGCATGTGTACGTGTACAGGTGTGTGTGAGCTTACATTACTTGCATGCTGGCATCAATGTGTGGTTGCGTATAACATGGCTATAGGCACTATGCAGATGCGGTTGAGTAGCTCTGTGCTGTAGTTCTGTTAGACTTCCCCTCACCAGGCAGTGGTGTCTCTGTTGTTGAACTGACTCACGGGTTGTGGTCTCATGAAAAGGAACCCTGTCCAAACGGGCATCAAAGCCAGCCTCGGAAACACACATGTACAAGTACACACACACACCAACCCGGTCCCCACAGGGTTACTAAGTAACTACTGCTACACGTTAATCACATGGGTATGCATGCATGCAAACACAGCATGCACCAGAACATGAGTGAGACACGTGTTCAGTTTGTCACCCCGTTCTCTCCTTCTCTCCTTATCTCTTGTCTGCATGACATCAGAATCAGAATCACCTTGATTCGCAAAGTACATTTACACATACCTGGAAGTTGCCTTAGTGAGAAGGTGCTGCCAGCAATAGATATACAAACCATCAAGCACTATGACGAAACTGGCTCTCCAAAATCTCCAATTTGGACTCATCAGACCAAAGGACAGATTTCCACCGGTCTAATGTCCATTGCTCGTGGTTCTTGGCCCAAGCAAGTCTCGTCTTATTATTGGTGTCCTTTAGTAGTGGCCTCTTGGCAGCAATTCGACCATGAAGGCCTGATTCACGCAGTCTCCTCTGAACAGTTGATGTTGAGATGGGTCTGTTGCTTGAACTCTGTGAAGCATTTATTTGGGCTGCAATTTCTGAGACAGAGGTAACTCTGGGTCTTCCTTTCCTGTGGCGGTCCTCGTGAGAGACAGTTTTATCATAGCACTTGAAGGTTTTTGCAACTGCACTTGAAGAAATGTTCAAAGTTCTTGAAATGTTCCGTATTGACTGACCTTCATGTCTTAAAGTAATGATGGACTGTCGTTTCTCTTAACTTATTTGAGCTGTTCTTGACATAATATGGACTTGGTCTTTTACCAAATAGGGCTATATTCTGTATACCCCCCTACCTTGTCACAATACAACTGATTGGCTCAAACGCATTAAGAAGGAACAAGGCACGCCTGTTAATTGAAATGCATTCCAGGTGACTACATCATGAAGCTGGTTGAGAGAAAGCCAAGAGTGTGCAAAGCTGTCATCAAGGCAAAGGGTGGCTACTTTGAAGAATTTCAAATATAAAATGTGTTTTGATTTGTTTGACACCTTTTTTGGTTACTACATGATTCCATATGTGTTATTTCATAGTTAATCTACTTTTGACTGGTACTGTACATGTCATTCAATAATTTAATCCAAAACTGCTCATGGGCGTCTGCATAGCCCATGATCTTTGACAGCCATGAGTTCACATTTATTCATGTTAAGATATAGACCAGATGCTTTGAAAAGGATTGTATCACATTGATCAATATGGGAATGTGGTTAGCGTCTTTCAGAAAAAGTGTAGTATCGTCAGGCTTATAATAATGCTGGCAATGGAAATACCTTGTACATGCCTATTATTTTAATAATTTGTAAGAAGTTGGGTGATTAATGTAAACAGATATGGAGAGATAGGATAACCTTGCCTAAATCCTCTCTTTAACTCAAATCTAGCGGAGGTGCCATGTTTCAGTTTGATAGAGCTGTTACCATTTGTATAGAGAGCCTTACAGAAAAAAATCCCCAAAGCCAAATTTCTCAAGGGA
This sequence comes from Oncorhynchus keta, assembly GCF_023373465.1. Lineage (NCBI taxonomy): Eukaryota > Metazoa > Chordata > Actinopteri > Salmoniformes > Salmonidae > Oncorhynchus > Oncorhynchus keta. The sequence goes on along the minus strand of NC_068427.1, from coordinate 25,659,091 downwards.
GTGGAAGAGGAACTGATGCACTACTGTGTCAAATCCTTTATAGAAATCTAAGAATAATATGAAGCCATCCTCAGTTATTAGGTCTGAGTAGTCACGTATGTCTAATACTAGTCTGTTATTGTTATACATTTACCTGTTCCTCATAAAGCCAGACTGAGTTTCATCAATGATTGCATCCAGGAAATGATTTTTGCAAGTAGGAAGGCTAATATCTTATAGTCATTATTAAGAAGACAAATTGGATGCCAGTTATCGATGAGCAGCACTTCTCTTTTAGGCTTAGGTGTCAGTGTTATTAACCCCTGACTCATTGTAAGAGGGAGAACATTGTTTTTAATACTCTCTAAAAAAATACTTCAAGTAGGAAGGGAGTAACTTGTTCAGAAAATAATTTGTACAATTCTGACGTAATTCCATCAAAACCTGGGGAAGTTTTGTTCTTTAGGTGTTTGATAGACTCAATAATCTCTTCAACTTTGATGGGTTCATCACACTGTTTAGATTCTGTATCACTGATAGAGTGAACATTATTCAGTGAGTCAAAAAACATATCTGTGGATTCCTGATGGAACGTAGATGTAATGGGTGCGTGTCGGTGGCAGGGAAGTCAGGTGCAGGAAAACGAACTTGATATAAACGGAGTCGTTTAATAAGTGCTCATAAAACTATATACAAAAAATAATACAAGTGGGTACAAAACCCGTCGCACACCGACACATGACTTGCACATAACATACAATAAAACAGTCTCCGACAAAGACATGAGGGGAAACAGAGGGTTAAATACACAACATGTAATTGATGGAATTGGAACCAGGTGTGAAAGAAAACAAGACAAAACCAATGGAAAATGGTCCTTCTGTGGCTCAGTTGGTAGAGCATGGCGCTTGTAACGCCAGGGTAGTGGGTTCGATTCCCGGGACCACCCATACGTAGAATGTATGCACACATGACTGTAAGTCGCTTTGGATAAAAGCGTCAGCTAAATGGCATATATTATTATTATTATTATTATGAAAAATGGACCAGTGATGGCTAGAAGGTGGGTGACGTTGACCGCCAAACACCGCCCGATCAAGGAGAGGGACCAGAAGTCGTGACAGTACCCCCCCCCCCCCGGCCTGAGGAGAGCCAGCCACCACCGGCCTGAGGAGAAACACATGGAACGAGGGGTTAATGCGGTAATCGGGGGGAAGCTGTAACCTGTAACATACCTTGTTCCCTCTCCTCAGGATTTAAGTGGCCCCACAAACCGCGGACCCAGCTTCCGACAGGGCAGGCGAAGGTGCAGGTTTCGGGTCGAGAGCGAACACCGGGGCCTCACTGCGGCGACGGTCTGTGCCAACTTTGTGGCGCAGTGTGGTGCGCTGAAGATGGACATGGGCAGCGTCCCATGTTTCCTCCACGCGCTGGAACCAGTCGTCCACCACAGGAGCCTCAGTCTGACTGATGCCAAGGTGCCAGAACCGGCTGATACCCCAATACACACTGGAAGGGAGAAAGGTTAGTGGAGGAGTGGTGGAGCGAGTTCTAGGCCATCTCTGCCCAGGGCACTAACGCTGCCCACTCCCCCGGCCGGTCCTGACAATAAGACCTCAGAAACCTACCCACATCCTGGTCAACTCTCTCCACCTGCCCGTTACTCTTGGGGTGAATACCTGAGGTAAGGCTGACCGAGACCCCCAGACATTCCATGAATGCCCTCCAAACCCTCGACGTGAACTGGGGACCCCGATCAGACACTATATCCTCAGGCACCCAGTAGTGCCGGAAGACGTGTGTAGATAGAGTCTCCGCAGTCTGTAGGGCCGTAGGGAGACTGGGCAAAGGGAGGAAACGACAGGAAAGAAACGATCCACAACGACCAGGATCGTGGTGTTACCCTGTGAAGGAGGAAGAACAGTCAAGAAATCCACCGACAGGTGCGACCATGGCTGTTGTTGAACTGGTAAAGGTTGTAACTTACCTCTGGGCAGGTGCCTAGGAGCCTTACACTGAGCGCACACCGAGCAGGAGGAAACATAAACCCTCACATCGTTAGTTAAAGTGGGCCACCAGTACTTCCCACTAAGCCTGGTCTATAGGAAAGGGTAAATACAAAACGGGTGAAAAACATGGCCCACCTTGCCAGGCGAGGGTTCAGTCTCCTTGCCAGGCGGGGGTTCAGTCTCCTGTCGCCAGGCGGGGGTTCAGTCTCCTCGCCGCCCAGATGTACTCCAGATTCCGGTGGTCAGTCCAGATGAGAAAAGGGTGTTTAGCCCCCTCAAGCCAATGTCTCCACGACTTCAAGGCCTTGACGACAGCCAACAGCTCCTAGTCCCCCACATCACAGTTTCACTCCACTGGGCTGAGCTTCTTCGAGAAGAAGGCACAGGGGCGGAGCTTCGGTGGCGTACCTGAGAGAGCACCGCTCCTATCCTAGCCTTGGACGCATCCACCTCCACTATGAACGCCAAAGAGGGATCCCGATGGGCCAACACGGGAGGTAAACAGAGCACTCAGGTGACTAAATGCCCTGTCTGTCTCAGCTGACCCCTGCAAGCGCACCAGGCCCCTCTTCAGCAGTGAGGTAATGGGAGCCGCCACCTGACCAAAACCCCGGATAAACCTCGGGTAGTACTTGGCAAACCCTAAGAACCGCTGCACCTCCTTTACCGTGGTGTGAGTCAGCCAATTACCCACGGCTGCAATGCGGTCACTCTCCATCTCCACCCTTGAAGTGGAAATGCGATACCCTAAGAAGGAGACGGACTGCTGGAAGAACAGGCATTTCTCAGCCTTGACGTACAGGTCATGCTCCAACAGGCGACCAAGCACTCTGCGCACCTGCAACACATGCTCAGCGCGTGTAGCGGAGTATATCAAAATGTCATCAATATACACCACTACACCCTGCCCGTGCAGGTCCCTGAATATCTTGTCTACAAAGGTATGGAAGACTGATGGTGCATTCATTAACCTGTATGGCATGACAAGGTACTCATAGTGCCCAGAGGTGGTACTGAAAGCCGTCTTCCACTCGGATACGTACCAGGTTGTAAGCGCTCCTGAAATCCAGTTTGGTGAAGAAGCGCGCCACGTGCATTGACTCTATCGCTGTGGCTATGAGCGGGTAACTATACCTCACAGTGATCTGATTCAGACCCCAATAGTCAATGCACAGGCGCAGACCCCCCTCCCTCTTCTTCACAAAAAAGAAACTTGAGGAGGCGGGTGAAGTGGAGGACCGAATGTACCCCTGACACAGGGATTCGGAGACACATTTTTCCATTGCCTCCGTCTCCGCCTGTGAGAGAGGATACACAGTGTCTACCAGGAGGTCTATCGCACAATAGCCCCGTCAATGAGGTGGTAATTGAGTCGCCTTCTTTTTGGAGAAGGCGAGAGCGAAATCGGCATATTTAGTGGGGAAGCGCACAGTGGAGACCTGGTCTGGACTCTCCACTGTTGTAGCACCAACGGAAACCCCTAAACACCTACCTGAGCACTCTCGCGACCACCCCATGAGAGCCGTCTGTGGCTAAGAAACTGTGGGGTGATGACAAGCTAACCAGGGTAGGCCCAGCACCACGGGAAACGCAGGAGAGTCATTCAGGAAAATACTAATTATCTCTGTATGACCCCCCTACGTCACCATGCTCAAAGGAGCGGTGACCTCCCTACTCAACCCTGACTCTCATCCTCCCTAATCCACCCTGACCCTAATGGTCGACTATCTAAGGCGTGAACGGGAAAGGCAAATCCACAGGAACGATCGGGATCCCTAAATTATAGGCTAAAGCTCTATCAATAAAATTCACAGCCACGCCTGAATCGGCGAGCGCCTTATGCTGAGAATGCGGGGAAAACTCAGGGTACGTGACAGACACAAACATATGAACAACAGAAAGCTCTGGGTGAGAGTGGTGCCGGCTCACCTGGGGTGACGCTAGAGCGCCCTGCCTGCTGCCTCGCTTCCCAGAGGAACAAACCCGGAACCGACCGGCAGTGTGAGCTCTGCGACCAAAGATGGTACACGAGCGTGAACCCCCTCCGGTCTCTCTGCGCACCGCCCCTCCCAGCTCCATGGGTATCGGAGAGGGAGTGCGGGTGGATGGAACCACCAGACCCCGATTCGAGAATAGCCAGCAGGTTGTCCACCAGCTGGTCAAACATGAGGGTGGTGTCTCTGCAGGCCAGCTCCCGACGGACATCCTCGTGCACACTGCAGCGGTAATGGTTGATCAGGGGCCTGTTGTTCCATCCCGCGCCGGCAGCCAGGGTCCTAAACTCCAGGGCGAACTCCTGGGTGCTCCTCGTCTCCTGCCTCAGATGGTAGAGGCGCTCATCCACTGCTCTTCCCTTGGGCGGGTGGTCGAAGACTGCCCGGAAATGGCGGGTGAACTCCTCAAACTGGTCCAACGCTGCATCTCCCTCTCTCCACACGGCGTTGGCCAGTGAGGCACGAGATGAAGGCTACACCCTCTCACGGTCTGATGGAGCCGGGTGGACGGTGGCCAGATAGAGGTCTAACTGCAAAAAAAAACTGGCTGTTCGCAGCCCTCCGGTCGTACTCCCGGGACAAGGAGAGACAGATGGGTTCAGACGGGAAAGGGGCGCTCAGGACAGATCCCAGTTGTGCTGGTGGAGGCGCTGGAAGAACTCCCTGTCTCTCCCAGCGGTCCACTTTTTGGATCCATGGCGGCGCCAAGATGGTTGAGCATAACTACATGCTTCTGGATGCGCTCCTCCACCTCAATGGTCGGGGTACCCTCTCCTGCTCCATAGTTTACTTCGACCTCCAAACACCACTTCGGCGGAAGTCTTAACAGAGAGCTATACAATTTCCTGTAAAAATTGCTACAGTATTTGGCGATACATTTCTGGTCATCTGTATTAACACCATCCATGTTTAACTTATGGATAGTGTTATTTGTAGAGTAAAATGTCTCAAGTCTAAAGAAATAGGATGAATTCTCTTCTCCCTCAAGATAGTTTTCCTAGATCTGATAAAGGCTCCTTCTGCTTTTAATCTATATATATTATCCAGTTTATTTTGTAACTCAATCAGTTCCATCTTCTCCTCCCCCGAGAGGCCGGCTGGGAATCTCTGAGAAAGGCAAGTTATCTTAATGATCACCTTTTCCTCCTCTCTTCTGGTCTTAGCAAGATTACTACCATATTTTCTAAGGTACTTGGACACCTCAAATTCAAAGTGCTCCCAGTTCTTGCAATAAGATTTTTCTTCACAAGCCCTTTCTCAAAAGTGTGAGAGCAGAGCTTCTATCTCGAATTTGACTATACCATTATTTAATATCAAGCTATTTAACTTCCAGTAGGATACTCTACCAAGGTTAGTATCAGGGGTAAATATTTTGATATCAATGTAAATTGCCCTATGGTCTGTGAGGGGAGTAGTACAAATATTTGTGGTAACACACTCGCTATCAATACATTTGGATATAAACCAAAAATCTATTCTGGATATCGTTAGCTTGTCCATACATGGCTATATCCTTTGTAGATGCAGTGTTTCCTGCTGAAAGATTAGTAATTTCCTGACATTCGATTGGTTACTGGCAATTAAAGGCCCTTTCCGGCAACCTGATTGGCTAAAAGTGCCGCGCAGCACTTCCTTGTTTGAAAATATCTCCCGCGAAGAATCAACGTAAAGAGAGACAAAATGAGAAAATCTCGAAGAATATACCTACAGTATGTGAATAAAATAGGCGATCTCAGTTAGCCAATGCGATAAAAGCAGTGAATGAAAGAAAATAATTTGCCTGATCCGCCGATCGAGGCAGTGGCAGTACAGTGCCCTAAGTGTCTACTAAACACTGGACTGAAAATCACCAGACTTCACCAACCAGATAAAATGTGCAGACTGTAAAGGTGATCGTGATGCATTTAGGAGGAGTGTATCACTTCATCCAGGCTGCATGAGTGCTCCAGGGGAGATGTGGCATTTGATATAAACGTGAGGATGGTTCTTCTAGCCCACGAACTTGGACTTGGTTATGCAGCTCTAAAGAAAATAAGCAAAGTCCTAGGGATTCATTGCAGAGAAATGACAGGAGAATGACAGGTAAATAAAAGGGAAGAGTGGCCCATTATTGCCAGGTGACTTGCTGTGTATAGATAATATTTATTTCAAATTTTATTTTAAAAAAGAGTGATAAGAAAACATAACTATACAATGAGACTGTCACATAGGCCTAATGTCATAGGGCTGTAGCCTAATGTGATTAGTGAGAAATTAGCATTACATAAAATAAATGCTTATATGCTAATATTTGGTGAAAAAATGTTGGTACCCTTAACCAGATCTGTGCCTCGACACAGTTCCAATTCCTTCGACCTCATGTCTTGGTTTTTGTTCTGACATGAACTGTGGGACCTTATATAGACAGATGGGTGCCTTTCCAAATCATGTCCAATCTATTGAATTTACCACAGGTGGTCTCCAATCAAGTTGTAGAAACATCTCACAGGTGATCAATGGAAACAGGATGCACCTGGGCTCAATTTTGAGTTTCATAGCAAAGAGTCTGAATAATTATTGAAATAAGGTTTTTATATTATACATTTTTAATAGATGTGCAAAACATTTCTAAATGTTTTCACTCTGTCATTATGGGGTATTGTGTGTAGATTGATGAGGAAATCATTTTATTTAATCCATTTTATAATAAGGCTGTAACATAACAAAATGTGGAAAAAGTCAAAGGGTTTGAACACTTTCTGAATGCACTATATATAAGCAGAAGGAGGGATGCTGCCGTGGCAAATATATACAGTGAGAAAGCACTGTACATCAACACAGGCCTGCTTTTTGGGGAGTCTTGTCAATCTTTTGGTATTTGGTACGTATGGAATGTGTATGGACTTGTACAGGACATTACAAGATGTTAGCAGTCCAGTGTGAAGATATACTGTATATTTTTTTACCAATGCTGGTATGTTTTCAGGCTGTTGCGTGATGGTGTATAATGTGTTGCTCACACTGGAATTTTTCACAGTCCACTGTAAAGGCATACACTGAGTGTACAAAACATTAGGAACACCTTCCTAATATTGAGTTGCACCCCCTTTTGCTTTCAGAACAGCCTCAATTCATCAGGACATGGGCTCTACAAGGTGTTGAAAGCATTCCACAGGGATGCTGGCCCAATGTTTCCCACAGTTGTGTCAAGTTGGCTGGATGTCCTTTGGGTAGTGGACCATTCTTGATGCACATAGGAAACTGTTGAGCCTCAAAAACCCAGCAGCATTTCAGTTCTTGACACACTCAAACCGGTGCACCTGGCACTAATAGTACTACCATACCCAGTTCAAAGGCAGTTCAATTTGTCTTGCCCATTCACCCTCTGAATGGCACAGATACACAATCCATGTCTCAATTGTCTCAAGGCTTAAAAATCCTTCTTTATAACCTGTCTCATCCACCTCATCTGCACTGATTATTAACATAGATTTAACAAGTGACATCCATAAGGGATCATAGCTTTTACCTGGATTCACCTGGTCAGTCTATGTCATGGAAAGAGCAGGTGTTCCTAATGTTTTGTGAACTCAATGTATGCATTATGCTCAATATGTTCTGAAGGTAAGGTATGTCATATATTTTGCTTGGGGATATGTTTCTTGTGAGTCTTGCTTATATCATGTGTTGTACTGGAGTGGTATTTGTCTCACTCTGTTGTGAGGGTGTATCCTGTTGGGTATGGTTAGGTGTCAGACTGGGGCACACAAAGGAAACATCTGCATCCCACCTTTAAACATCTTAAGGATTGGTGGGTCCCCCAGGGGACAGTTGAGATAACGTAGGCTAATGTGATTAGCACAAGGTTGTAAGTAAATAGAACATTTCCCAGGACATAGACAAATCTGATATTGGCAGAAAGCTTAAATTATTGTTAATCTAACTGCACTGTCCAATTTACAGTAGCTATTACAGTGAAAGAATACCATGCTATTGTTTGAGGGGAGTGCACAGTTATAAACTTTAAACGTTATTAATAAACCAATTAGGCATATTTGGGCAGTCTTGATACAAAATTTAAAACAGAAATGCAATGGTTCATTGGATTAGTCTAAAACTTTGCACATAAACTGCTGCCATCTAGTGGACAAAATCTAAATCGCGCCTGGGCTAGAATAATACATTATGGCTTTTCTCTTGCATTTCAAAGATGATGGTACAAAAAAAGTTTTTTTTTCTTTGTATTTTTTTACTTCTAATGTGTTATATTCTCCTACATTCATATAACATTTCCACAAACTTGAAAGTGTTCCCTTTCAAATAGTATCAAGAATATGCATATCCTTGATTTAATGCCTACAGGTAGTTAGATTTGGGTGTGTCATTTTAGGTGAAAATTGAAAAATGGGCGGATCCTTAATTAAGAGGTCCCCTTGTATAATTAAGACCATACAGTTTACAGGGTGAACAGACCACACGAACTCACATGAAAAAACTTTAAAGTATACACATATTCATTCTGATGACACCAATAATGCTCAAGAATGGTAATAGGGCGGTATTATCGCCATCTTGTGGTCATTGTATAGTGTTATAGTGCACTTTATGAAAATTAAATAAATGGGTTTATGTTTGATGAAGTACAAATAAGTGGAACAAATTTAAAACAAGATAAAGACATCTAGATTGATGAGTATTTCAAGGTTCACTCTTTTAATTTAAAATCCATTTGCAGAAACAAAAATGCAGATAAACGGCTGCATTTAAACAAACGTCCCAATTCTGATCTTTTGCCCACATATTGGCAAAAAAGCTGATCTGATAGGTCAAAAGAGGCCAGTTAATGAAACAAATAACAGAATTGGGCTGCCTGTGTAAACATATTGGAGTATTTGTAGTAATCACTGATCTGACAGGACTGAATTGGTAAAAGCTAGTAGTGGAACCCTTGTTTTCAGCCATCGTACTTGTATAGTGTGTTATTTCAGTAATAACTTCAAGGAATAGAAGGAATAATTATTTTTCTATGTGTTGGAACAGGGCGAATCAGTGTGTTCAACAATGCTGACAGGTGTGTGTAATAATCCAAGCTGGTAGGCAATTCACTAAATGAGAAACAGGGAGGAGTCATGGACAGGATCTTTGGCTGCGTTTACACAGGCAGCACTTTTTTCCACTAATTGGTCTGTTGTTTCTCTTTGCTTATTTGAGCTGCTTGCCATAAAATGGACTTGGTCTTTTATCAAATAGGGATATCTTCTCTGTACCAGCCCTACCTTGTCACAACAAATGATTGGCTCAAACACATTAAGGAAAGAAATTCCACAAATAAACTTTTAACAAGGCATACCTGTTTATTGAAATGCATTCCAGGTGACTACCTCATGAAGCTTGTTGAGAGAATGCCAAGCGTGTGCAAAGCTGTATCAAGGCAAAAAAAAGTTTCATTTTACTAGACAAGTTAGTTAAGAACAAATTCTTATTTGCAATAACACCCTACCCCGGGCCAAGCCCTAACAACACTGGGCCAATTGTGCACCACCTTTTGGGACTCCCAATCACAGTTGGTTGTGATACAGCCTGGACTCAAACCAGGGTCTGTAGTGACGCCTCTAGCACTGAGATGCAGTGCCTTAGACCGCTGTGCCATTCAGGAGCCCAGAGGTTGCTACTTTGAAGAATCTAAAATATATATTTTTAACACTTTTTTGGTTACTACATGATTCCATATGTGTTATTTCATAATTGTAATGTGTTCACTATTATTACACAATGTAGAAAATAGTACAAATAAAGAAAACCCCTTGAATGATTGGGTGTGTCCAAAGTTTTGACTGGTACTGTGTATGTATGTGTGTGATGGTATTGGGCATGATCTGTGTGGTCATCCTGGTAACAGTCCTATACAGGAAACACTAGCCCACTACCTGCTCCTGTGATTGACCCATAGAGATAGAGGACTCATATTTGTATCTGTGCCATTATGCCGTCTCAGACAGCACGGAAGGTGCCATTGAAAGTAGTACATTTTCTTCTTCTTTTGTGTTTGAAAAAGGCGTAAAGTTCATATTGAGTCACTGAATACATTTTCAGATTGCCAGCATGATGCATGTCATAGCCAGTCTCTCTATTTCACCACTAGATGGAGACCAATGTTAGCCTCTCATACCACAGCCTCCTATGCCAGTCATGAGTGATTTGGGACTTTCATCTTAGAGTTTATGGTTTAATCACTGGGTTTCAGATTGTCTGCCATATCTCATTGAGGTTAAATCCAAAGTGAATAATGAGCATCTCAAATGGTGGAACATGAATTTTGGCTGTATTTTGGAAGGACACAGTGCCTCTAAGCCAGGGACGCAAACTCCAACCATAAACAGATTGTCACTGTTCTAATCACAGTAACGACCACAAGTAAACACTGTCAGGATTTACTGTTAAGTCTTTGGCACTGGCACAACATTGCTAATTGTGTGGCAGACAGATTAAAATGACCTACTGGTAAATGCATGTCTATAGGTGTGATGGGTATGTTTTTCACCATGTTTCTTTATATCATTCATTGATGACCCGAGACTGAGGCTACCATAGGCTACCTTCAGATGTAGAGGCCTTGCTTTTGAGTCCACAACTTAAAAATAAATTTATTTAGGTTGCCTTACTGTCACTCAGCTCTCTCACACAGCGGGGTATTCACTAGGAACCAAGCAGAATGAAACGGAACATAACGAGGAATTCGTCCAATAGGATCTCTTGTCTTCGTTTACAAAAAGTTTTCAGTTTGTAACTGTTTGAAACTGTTACCAAGGTGTGCATTCTGCACTAATGATTACACTCCTGTTGAACTGACTCCTGTGCTACAATTCTCAGCTGCACTGAGGTGTCATTTCACCATTTCACCACCAGGCGGAATAATTCTGCATGCACTCAGAGCCCATGCTCAGACCACCCACCCCCAAAAACTAATATTACGGGAGCATCTGGGACCCAAGATAGATCATAGTAGGTCTATCTGATCCCAAATGCTTTATTAACATGGCTTGTGATGGTAGCAGGTGCAGCGTAGATTAATGTTAGCCAAATTGTTAATTTGTATTTTATAAGCATGTATGCTGTTCTGAGCCATCATCCATTGATCATTTGTAATGATTCTGATGCTGGCAATATGGCACTAAGGGATAATACTGTACACAATATAGGCCTGTGTATTGGGAACATACACAAGCTACATTATGAGATATGTTCTATGAAACAGATGGGACTTCCAATAGAGACGCTAAATGTTATGTCTCGTTCCCTTGCAATGCTGTCAAACAGTGTTAAATTATCGGTTTTATTCGAGACAGATTCCAACATTATTTGCGCGGCTTTCAGGCTACACATATACATCCTTCTCGTTTCGCAAAACTGTCCAATAATATCGACCTGCTTGCAGACAACACGCCGTCCTGAAGGAATCATTGATGAGAGAAATATTATTGAAAAACAAATCAATGCAATATGAGGCCTATATCTGAGTAAGGCATTGTAAGGAACCATCATTTGAGTTTTTCCTGTCCTAAACTTAACTTTAACTTTTACAAAAAAAAAAGAAAAGTTAAATCATTAAATCTGGTCAAAGATTTAATCGCACTGAACAAATTGAGCAATCAATTTGGATATGTTACACCACAGTGTGTGGGACTTCGACAATAAAAACGTCCTAAACAATCTTACTTTTCCATCTTTGTCTATAGCTGTGGGTTTATAAATGGCATGACTGGTTTTGGGGCAGGTTCGGGTCCGTCCACCCTCGAATGGAATGCTTCAGTTCTGCCGCTAGAATCTATTAATTCCCGTTCTGTCACTCTTCATTCCCTGACCCCCGGTTGCATCCATTAGCACCGTATAATATTATAACAACAATCAGCCACGGCGAGGGATGGAGAGGAGTTGGGCAGATGGCGAGTAAATTGGCTCCCGGCGCAAGCCAGGGGAGTCTACGCTTGCGGGTCTCGAGGGAGAGAACGTTTCAAAAAGTGCAGGTGCATTGGGTGTTGATTTTAAAAAATGGCCCGAGGAAGTGTCCGAGATTTAAAACATCAAAACGATCCTCTTCTGAGGAGAAACTTCTCAAAAGCACTTTTACTAAATTACAGAAGGCAGGGTGCACCTGGACTCTCCAATTACATCCATGGAGTCGAAACAACAGGGAGATTGGTTGGTTCCACTGCTTTATAGAGCCCCACAATGGGGATGTCATTATACCATAAAGCCGAGCAGTCAAACAGGGAAATGGTTCCAATCGTTTTTCCACCATTCATTTTTCTCATAGGGAAACACTTAAAATAAGGGCTGTGATTCATGTAGGCTTACCCTGGCATGACTTTTTGATAACTATGTAAGTGTCTCTCGGACAAGGTGACTTTTATCAATATATTCCGCTCTATTTACTCTCGGATTTGAAAAGACTACAAATCCCTGCAAGCTCCTGCATGTCATCTCTAGCTGACACCTTTGCTAACAGGTATTGTGTCAATTTAAAACTTGCACAGGACAGTTCATAGAATGGTCCATTAAATGTTTTTGTCTAATTTATTCATAACTACATTTAGCTAACATTTGATAGTTAATCCAGAAATTCTTACCTTTACCTCGAAATTAAGCTTTGAAAGTTGATCAACTTCTACCCCACTTTTGAGAAAATGTCCCTTGAATGTTTTGTTACACCAACTACAGAGCTCTTCTTTGTCTACACCTATTCAGCATCATTCACACCCTCTTAAGCCTTAGCCCCACCCATCTTTAAAGATTCACATGTGAGGCCATGTGCTAAACAGCGTGAGTAAGGTAGTGTAGTAAACAACCAAAGACATCAAGACTAAGTGGTGAAAGTAGTAGCCTACATTAACTTATATCAAATCAAAAAAATGTATCACATGAGCCGAATACAACAGAGAAATACTTACTTACAAGCCCTTAACCAACAATGCAGTTTTAAGAAAAAAAAGTTGTTGTTTTTTACTTTTAAAAACTAAAGTAAAAAGTAAATAAAGAAAAAGAAAAATAACAAATAATTAAGGAGCAACAATAAAGGGCTGTATACAGGGGGTACCAGTACAGAGTCAATGTGCTGGTTAGTTGAGGTAATTGAGGTAATATGTACATGTAGGTAGAGGTAAAGTGACTATGCATGGATAATAAACAGAGAGTAGCATTGGTCACATACACATGGTTAGCAGATGTTATTGCGAGTAGTGAAATGTTTGTGCTTCTAGTTCTGACAGTGCAGAAATATCTAACAAGTAATATCTAACAATTCCACAACAAATACCTAATACACCCAAATTTAAGTACGGAATGGAATAATAATATATAAGTATATGGATGAGCAATGTTATAGCAGAATAGGCTAAGATGCAATAGATAGTATTGAATACAGTATATACATATGAGATTAGTAATGCAAGATATGTAAACATTATTCAAGTGACGAGTGTTCCATTTATTAAAGTGACCAATGATTTCAAGTCTGTATGTAGGCAGCATCCTAGTAGCAGGTAGTTTGCCCCTAGTGATGTGTTGTGCAGACCGCACCACCCTCTGGAGAGCCCTGCGGTTGTGGGCGGTGCAGTTGCCGCACCAGGCGGTGCAGTTGCCGTACCAGGCGGTGATACAGCCCGACAAGATGCTCTCAATTGTGCATCTGTAAAAGTTTGTGAAGGTTTTAGGTGACAAGCCACACTGTCTGTGCTGGTGGACCATTTCAGTTTGTCAGTGATGTGTACGTCGAGGAACTGAAAACTTTCCACCTTCTCCACTGCTGTCCCGTCTATATGGATAGGGGGGTGGTCTCTCTGCTGTTTCCTGAAGTCCACGATCATCTCTTTTGTTTTGTTGACAAGGTGAGAGGTTATTTTCCTGACACCACACTCCCAGGGCCCTCACCTCCTCCCTGTAGGCTGTCTTGTTGTTGTTGGTAATCAAGCCCACTACTGTTGTGTTATCTGCAAAGTTGATGATTGAGTTGGAGGTGTGCATGAATGCTGAGCTATAGTCAATGAACGACATTCTTACATAGGTATTCCTCTTGTCCAGATGGGATAGGGCAGTGTGCATTGTGATGGCGATTGCATCGTCTGTTGACCTATTGGGCCAGTAAGCAAATTGAAGTGGGTCTAGGATGACAGGTAAGGTGGAGGTGATATGATCATTGACTAGTCTCTCAAAGCACTTCAAGATGACAGAATTGAGTGCTACGGGGCGATAGTCATTTAGTTCAGTTACCTTTGCATTCTTGGGTACAGGAACAATGGTGGCCATTTTGAAGCATGTGGGGACAGTAGACTGGGATAGAGAGAGATTGAATATGTCCGTAAACACACCAGCCAGCTGGTCTGCGCATGCTCTGAGGAAGTGGCTAGGGATGCAATCTGGGCCGACAGCCTTGCGAGTGTTAACACGTTTAAATGTCTTACTCACATCGGCCACGGAGAAGGTGAGTCCACAGTCTTTGGCAGCGGGCTGCATCGTTGACACTGTTTTATCCTCAAAGTGGGCAAAGCAGGTGTTTAGTTTGTCTGGAAGCAAGACGTCGGTGTCCGCGACGTGGGAGAATAGGCATTGTCGTCCGCTCTTCACAGCTGTCTTTGTGTGTTTGAGCATGATAGTTTGTTGGTGAAGCTCTCAAACTGCTCCACTACAGCCCCGTCGATGAGAATGGGGGCGTGCTCAGTCCTCCTTTTCCTGTGGTCCACAATCATATCATTAAGGAAAGGTAAAAAATACACTTTATCTCGTCCTTGGCCTATACCCTAATCTGACTTTGGTGCAGGACATTAACGTCTCTGGTAAACACACACTAAATCAAATTAAATCTATGTTTATTTGTCCCATGCTCAGGATACAGGTGTAAACGGTACAGTGAAATAGTTACTTGAATATTTTAATAGTAGCAATATCAAAACTAAGAAAGTGTCCAGATATTGTGTAAATATTTTATAATTATTAGATGATGCTTACCCAGACACAATTGCCTAAATTCATGGGTCATGTGAAATAAATGCTATAAACACCCCCCAGCCACATCTAGCGAAGTGGATGGGTCACTATTGTCTAAACGTACACATGTTCATGAATGTAGGGCGTTATCTCAGCCAATCATGGCTACCGGGAAGGTTCCTCCCTTTTTCTGTGGCTAAACCAACTAGGCTCGTAATGTAACAATTTTATTCGTATTTACAGATGGCATACAAGTTTGTTATTAAGGCACATGAAAGTGCACAAGTTCCAGAAGGCATTTCTGCCAAAAAAACGCATTCAGATGAAAAAATCTAAGTAGTGACTTGCAACATGCAAGTCTTGAAATAGTAGGTAACCTTTGGAGTTCTTTATGATAGCCACATTAGCAGCTAATTAGCATTTCATTTTGGGGGGGTAAATACAGGTGAACACATTGATAAAAGTCACCTTGTCCAAGAGAGATTTACATGGTTATCTAAACATCATGCCATGGTAAGCCTACATGGAACACAGCCCTTATTGTTTTTAAACGGGGAAAATGAATGGTGGGGAAACTATTGAAACCATTTCACTGTTTGCCCGCTGGGATTTAGGTATTATGACTCATAATATGGTACTCTATAGTGTAGGCCTAAATTAATCTTTAGTAGGCCATACACATTTCCAAATCTCCAAAAATAGATGGATGTCACAGAATGACACTTTTAGGAGCTGTCTGATATTCCGCGCCATGGACAGCTTTGTGGATTCCACAGCCGTGGTGCTGACTCTACACTCAATTTTCGCCACTCTTTCACTAGCACCAATTACAGTGTGCTGTCCACGGTGCTGAATTATTTGGGGCTCCTGTGGGTTATTGAGACATAATAATCTTACTTGCGGCCTCTCCCCTACTAAATCAGCTTGAGGTAGGTCTGTGTGTGTAAATACACTGAGAAAAGGGATGAAAGAGGGCATGAAGCCCTGAACTGTCCCTGACTTCCTATGTGGGGGTGTCACTGGAGGTTGAGTTCCATATTACCCCCAATGCACTCCTAAGCTTAATTAAATCATTGTTTCATCATCCCTCTAAAACACAAATTTACTACACACATGGGGTATGTCCTCATGGCACAAACACCTAACCATGCTAACAACATTACCATGGGCGCTAGGTTAAAGCATTTTGACTAATTGGTCTTTCTACCAATTACATCAGATGTTTTCACATCAGATCTTTTTCAGAGCTAATCTGATTGGTCAAAAGACCAGTTAATGAAAAAAATAAATTTGATATGCAGATATACCTCATCAGTATGGTAGCAGGTCCAATTTACCTACAGAAATAGTCTGTATGAAATAGAGAAATGCAGCAGAAATTGCATATGGCACTGAGTTGTGCGGTAGAATTTTGCAAGGCCCTACTCCTGTACGAGCCCCTCATCCTGCCTATATCAGACTAATAAATTAGTCCCAGCTCCGCCATAACAGGAGAATAAGAGTCTGACTTAACCAACAGCTGTGGCCCAGGGTTACCTAGCAACAGGTTGGGCCCAGAAAATAGTGCATAGGGTAGGTAAAGATACCTCATGCACGTCTGAGAGAGATGGAGACAGAAGAGCGAGCGAGACACACATACAGAGGACAGATTATGTCTGAGTAGTTATGTCTAAGGGTCGGTTTCCCAGACACATACACTATATATACAAACGTATGTGGACACCCCTTCAAACTAGTGGATTCTGCTATTTCAGCCACACCTGTTGCTGACAGGTGTATAAAATCGAGCACACAGCCATGAAATCTACATAGACAAACATTGACAGTAGAATGGCCTTACTGAAAAGCTCAGTAACTTTCAACATGGCGCCGTCATAGGATGCCACATTTCCAACAAGTCAGTTCGTCACATTTCTGCCCTGCTAGAGCTGCCCCAGTCAACTGTAAGTGCTGTTATTGTGAAGTAGAAAGGTCTTGGAGCAACATCGGCTCAGCCGTGAAGCGGTAGGCCACACAAGTACACTGAACGGGACCGCGCGTAGCATGTGAAAACATCGGTTGCAACACTCAGAACCGAGTTCCAAACTGCCTCTGGAAGCAACATCAGCACAATAACTGTTCGTTCGGAGCTTCATGAAATGGGTTTCCATGGCCGAGAAGCCACACACAAGCCTACGATCAGCATGCCAATGCCAAGCGTCGGCTGGAGCAGTGTACAGCTTGCCGCCATTGGACTCTAGAGCAGTGGAAATGCGTTCTCTGGAGTGATGAATCACTCCTCTCCATCTGGCAGTCCAACGGACAAATCTGGGTTTGGCGGAAGCCAGGAGAAAGTTACCTTCCCTAATGCATAATGTCAACTGTAAAGTTTGGTGGAGGAGGAAAAATTCTGTGGGGTTGTTTATGGTTCATGCTCCTTAGTTCCAGTGAAGGGAAATCTTAACGCTACAGCATACAATGACATTCTAGACAATTCTGTGCTTCCAACTTTGTGGCAACATTTTTCTGTTTCAGCATGACAATGTGCACAAAGAAGTTCATGCAGAAATGCTTTGTCGAGATCGGTATGGAAGAACTTGACCGGCCTGCACAGAGCCCTGACCTCCACCTCATTGAACTCCTTCGGGATGAATTGGAACATTGACTGTGAGCCAGGCCTAATCACCCAACATCAGTGCCAGCCCTCACTAATGCTCTTGTCGCAGAATGGAAGAAAGTCCCCGCAGCAATGTTCCAACATTTGTGATAGCCTTCCCAGAAAAGGGGAGGCTGTTATAGCATCCAAGGGGGGACCAACTCCATGTTAATGCTCATGATTTTGGAATGAGATGTTTGATAAGCAGGTGTCCACATACTTTTGTCATGCAGTGTATGAAGACGGTTCTGGACTAAAAAGCTCCATTAATGGGGAATCTCCATAGAGAATGCTTTTAGTCCTGAACTAGGCTTAATATGTGTATGCGAAATTGGATAGATCCCTTAGAGAGGGAGAGACATAACAGACTGTTATTAGACTGACTCTGGGCCTACAGGCAAACACACATCTGTGGAAGTGAGCAAACAAGCAAGATGAGGTTGTCTTATCACGCACACAGATGCATACACACACACACACATTCTGCATGTCCTGGAGAAGCCAACATAAGTGATATCCAGCCTGTATAGATTTGTACTGTGCTGGGTGAAGACCTTCAGAGCACAGTGTTTCACAGTCAGGCCTGAATATATATATATATTAGACCCTGAGTATACTGCACGGTCATAGAGTGGAAAGGTCACATTCTCCAAGGGTGTGTGTTATCTTTTTATTCTCCTCTCCTTTTCTCTCTTCTCCTCTCTCCCTCTTCCCCTCCTCTCCTTCTGTCTTCTCCTCTCCCATTTTCTCTCCTCCTCCTCTCATCAGGGTCATTGGGCACTCATTTTGGGATATTTTTGTTTTCTTTACCTCTACTCCCTCAGGGCAAGCGGGCTGAAGTGATGTTCACTCATCCATAACAGAGAGAGCCCCGACACACGTAGAGGGCGTGTACTGTATAATAGACGTTCTGTTGGAAGTCTCTTGCATGGGTCTGTACATTACTGTAGCATGTTACAGATAAATCATACACTAGTTCATTGAGCCTGACAGATATTGTTCAGAATCACTCCTTGGGACACCATGGGTCTATGGTAGGGTAGAGGCAAGTGGTAATCTCTCTTTCTTTCTCTCTATCTCTTTTTCTCACTCTGTCTGTCTTTCTCTCTACCCAATTCTGTGGATTACAGGTATTACTTGTTTTCTGTGAATTTTTCATAGGGACCCCTGTCACACTGACATACCCATCCAGTGCCCTCTCGGTCACTGTAAAGCAGAAACAGGTGTCCTGTCTGATGCTTATTTCAGTACATCACTAAGATTCTCATGGCATTTAGCTGCTTCGTGTGTCACTAATTGAAGTGGATGTTTTTTATGTGGAAGCTAACTTTAGTGTTTCACCAACAGTCATACACACATGGGGATTCCCAGCAGTGATGCTCTCAGTCTCAGGTGTGTGCTCTGCCCACAGCGAATGCATCTCCTCTGATTTTCCATTCACGCTTCTCTGAACCAATTACACATTTGCTAAGAGTTTGTTTTTCTGCTGATTTGTTTTTTTCCCCTCTTGCTTGTATTTTAATTACTGTTCAGTGTGGGAATTACAGTTGAAGTCGGAAGTTTACATACACTTAGGTTGGAGTCATTAAAACTCGTTTTTCAACCACTCCTCAAATTTCTGGTTAACAAACTATAGTTTTGGTAAGTCGGTTTTGTGCATCTGCTTTGTGCATGAAACAACTCATTTTTCCGAACAATTTCACTTATAATTCACTGTATCACAATTCCAGTGGGTCAGAAGTTTACATACATTAAGTTGATTGTGCCTTTAAGCAGCTTGGAACATTCCAGAAAATGATGTCATGGCTTTAGGAGCTTCTGATAGGAAAATTTACATAATTTGAGTCAATTGGAGGTGTACCTGTGGATGTATATCAAGGCCTACCTTCAAACTCAGTGCCTCTGTGCTTGACATCTTGGGAAAATCAAAAGAAATCCACTAAGACCTCAGAAAAAAAATTGTAGACCTCCACAAGTCTGGTTCATCCTTGGGAGCAATTTCCAAACAGCTGAAGATACAACATTCATCTGTACAACATTCATCTGTACAAACAATATTATGTAAGTATAAACACCATGGGACCAGGCAGCCGTCATACCGCTCAGGAAGGAGACACGTTCTGTCTCCTAGAGATGAACGTACTTTGGTGCGAAAAGTGCAAATCAATCCCTGAACAACAGCAAAGGACCTTGTGAAGATGCTGGAGGAAACAGGTACAAAAGTATCCACAGTAAAACAAGTCCTATATCGACATAACCTGAAAGGCCGCTCAGCAAGGAAGAAGCCACTGCTCCAAAACCACCATAAAAAAGCCAGACTACGGTTTGCAACTGCACATGGGGACAAAGATCAAACTCTTTGGAGAAAGGTCCTCTGGTCTGATGAAACAAAAATAGAATTGTTTGGCCATAATGACCATCGTTATGTTTGGAGGGAAAAGGGGGAGGGTTGCAAGCCGAGGAACACCATCCCAACTGTGAAGCACGGGGATGGCAGCATCATGTTGTGGGGGTGCTTTGCTGCAGGAGGGACTGGTGCACTTCACAAAATAGATGGCATCATGAGGGAGGAAAATTATGTGGATGTATTGAAGCAGCACCTCAAGACATCAGTCTGGAAGTTAAAGCTTGGTCGCAAATGGGTCTTCCAAATGGACAATGACCCCAAGCATACTTCCAAAGTTGTGGCAAAATGGCTTAAGAACAACAAAGTCAAGGTATTGGAGTGGCCATCACAAAGCCCTGACCTCAATCCTATAGAACATTTGTGGGCAGAACTGAAAAAGCATGTGCGAGCAAGGTGGCCCACAAACCTGACTCACTTACACAAGCTCTGTCAGGAGGAATGGGCCACAATTCTCCCAACTTATTGTGGTATGCTTGTGGAGGGCTACCTGAAACATTTGACCCAAGTTAAACAATTTATGGGCAGTGCTACCAAATACTAATTGAGTGCATGTAACCTTCTGAAGCACTGGGAATGTGATGAAATAAATAAAAGCTGAAATAAATCACTCTCTACTATTTTTCTGAGATTTCACATTCTTAAAATAAAGTGGTGATCCTAATTGACCTAAGACAGAGAATTTTTACTAGGATTAAATGTCAGGAATTATGAAAAACTGAGTTTAAATGTATTTCAGGCGCAGGAGAAACAAGTTCCGAATGAAAAGGCCGTTTATTAAACCAGCTCAGAAATGACAGGACACCGGACTACAGCAGTAGCCATGAAACCATACTCAGACACAGTCCAGGGAAAAACCACCTGTAAAACACGAACGAACGAAAACGCAACCAAACTGTCAGTCAAACGAAAACAATCCCGCACAAAAACCCGAAGGAAATGTCAAGGTAAATACCCTCCTAATTAACCAAAATGAAACCAGGTGAAACACAAAACAGACATAACCAAAAGAAAAAGAAAAGGGATCAGTGGCAGCTAGTAGACGACGACCGCTGAGCGCCGCCCGAACAGGGAGAGGAGCCACTTTCGGTGAAAGTCGCGACAGTATGTGGAAGCTTGGGTGAAAAATTGGAGTGGATTAACAGCTAGCTTGGAATGAATAGACTATTGCATTGTATTCTTATATTTTATATATTATATTATATTACTGACAGTCTCATTAGAGAGGGTGGGAAATGTTGTTCCAGGGGAGAGGAGATGAATGAAGGGAAGCGTGTGGACACACACACACACACACACACAATATCTGTATGTCTCTTTGATCTAGCAGACCCCGCAGGTGGGCTAGTATTATTATTAAAATACCCCTGCCTGTAAAATAATATTCAGATCAATATCATATCAAATCAAATGTTATTTGTCACATGCCCCGAATACAACTGGTGTAGACCTTGCAGTGAAATGCTTCCTTACAAGACCTTAACCAACAATGCAGTTTTAAGAACCCCCCCAAAAAAAAGTTAGATATAACAAAAACAAATCATTAAAGAGCAGCAGTAAATGACAATAGTGGGGCTATATACAGGGGGTACCGGTACAGAGTCAATGTGTCAATGTGCGGGGGCACCGGTAATTGAGGTGAATATGTACATGCAGGTAAGGTTATTAAAGTGGCTATGCATAGATAATAACAGAGAGTATCAGCAGCATGGGGGGGTGAAAATATTCTGGGTACCCATTTTATTAGGTGTTCAGGAGTCTTATGGCTTGGAGGTAGAAGCTGTTTAGAAGCCTCTTGGACCTAGACTTGCCGCTCCGGTACCGCTTGCCCGCTCCGGTACCGCTTGCCCGCTCCGGTACCGCTTGCCGTGCGGTAGCAGAGAGAACAGTCTATGACACGGAAGCTTGACCCCGGTGATGTACTGGGCTGTACGCACTACCCTCTGTAGTGCCTTGCGGTCGGACCCCGAGCAGTTGCCATACCAGGCAGTGATGCAACCCATCAGGATGATCTCAATGGTGCAACTGTAAAACATTTAGAGAATCTGAGGACCCATGCCAAATCTTTTCAGTCTCCTGGGGGGGAATAGGTTTTGTTGTGCCCTCTTCACGACTGTCTTGGTGTGCTTGGACCATGTCCGTTTGTTGGTGATGTGGACACCAAGGAACTTGAAGCTCTCAGCCTGCTCCACTACAGCCCCATCAATGATAATGGAGGCATTCTCTGTCCTCCTTTTCCTGTAGTCCACAATAATTTCCTTCGTCTTGATCACTGTGAGGGAGAGGTTGTTGTCCTTGCACCAGACTGTCAGGTGTCTGACATCCTCCCTATAGGCAGTCTCTTCGTTGTGATCAGGCCTACCACTGTTGTGTCATCAGCAAACCTAATGATGGTGTTGGAGTTGTGCCTGGCCATGCAGTCATGAGTGAACAGGGAGTACAGGAGGGGACTGAGCACGCACCCCTGAGGGGCCCCCGCGTTGAGGATCAGTGTGGCGGATGTGTTGTTTCCTACCCTTACCACCTGGGGGCGGCCCGTCAGGAAGTCCAGGATCCAGTTGCAGAGGGAGGTGTTTAGTCCCAGGGTAGCTTAGTGATGAGCTTTGAGGGTACTATGGTGTTGAACACTGAACTGTAGTCAATGAATAGCATTCTTCCTTTTGTCCAGGTTTGAAAGGGCAGTGTGGAGGTCAATAGAGATTGCATCATCTGTGGATCTGTTGGCATGGACAAGCTTGGAATGATTGTTAATGATTTCTTGGAATAATTTTTCTTGACTTCTGCAGACATTTTTCCTGAGCTCAGACTCTCTCAGCATGAACCTAAAAGCAGGGGATTAATTATTACCCCAATTATTTTCAGCGCAAATGCAGCACAGGGGAATTTATTTAACATTATGGGGAATGTGAGTGGTCCTGCAATTGAGTTCTCACTCACTCCATCCCTCCTTTTAGTTCCTTTATTCCCTCCCTTACTCCACATCTCCTGTTGGTCCAGTAGCCATGGTTACAAAGCCTATCGATTAGATGCCATCTGATTCCAGACCAGCAGAAACAAAAGATGACAACAGATGGCAACCAGACAGAAAGAGAGAACAGATAAATGAACTGAGTTTCACTCTGCATGTTGGTCAATTACTGTGCTTCACAATCTACTGTGGATAAGATTCACCATTAAAACAATTGAAGATACAGAGACAAGCAAACAGTCAGAACATGGGTGAGTAAGAGAAATGGGACAGCTTCAAAACCTTGGCAATTCAAACATTTGTGATATAAACCTTGGATTGAAAACACTGTAGGGAGGAAGAGACGAATGAGAGAGAGGGAATTGTGAAAGGAAGGAAAAAGAAAGGTTAATATAGAGAAGCAGACGTTCCTCAAATGCATCCTGGACTCAAGGGTGACAGGGAGTGTGCACACGCACTGACAGGCACAAACACACAGAATTACACATACATTTTATTGGAATTCACAATGGAACATTGAGCCTACAAAGGAAGGATCCATATTTTAAGGGGCCCAGATTGACGTGGTTTCACACACACAGAGACAGATGAGAGAGGAGGTGATGGTTAGAGGTTTGAGGCTCCCTCATTCCGTTTCCATGATGGAACAGATGGTGTCCAGGCTAGAGCAGACCAGGGGTACACCCAGGAGAGAGGGGGGGAGAATGAGAGAGCGAGGAGAGAAGGAAGAAGAGAAGGAGGAGAATCTTACTTTGATTCAGCCACACAGAAATGATCTTCACAACAAAGTTGACATATTATTTATCTTGTACTATACAATTAGCACAGATGTCAGTTCAACGTCTAGTTTTGATTTACATTTGGTTGAGTTGTCAATTATCGTGAATTCAATGTGAGATGATCACCATGTCATTGGATTTAGGTTAAAAGTTGGGTAAGAAAAGTACGACCTGACCTTACGTTGATGACTTTTTGCAAATCCAACTAGTTTTCCAATGTTGATTCAACGCCATCCAAAAGATTTTTGGGGTTGAAATGATATGGAAACGATGTTGATTCAACCAGCTTTTGCCCAGTGGGTACGGTTATTCTGGACTGAGCACAGTTTGGTACAATTGATCTCCATTGATTCAGTGTTTAAGGTGAATTAAGCTGTTGAAAGGATTCCCAATTTGTCCTCCTGTCAAAAGGAACCACAGAAAATCAATAGGTGTGATCTATCATTCCCGTCTGGGTGATCGGCAACTGAATATACTGTTGCACAATTACAGCACCACACCACGAGGACAACATGGAACTGAGACACTTCCTTTTCATAGTACTCAAAATTACTTCCCACACAAATCTAGTGGGCTTCGTAATGCAGGCATTTTTCTTAATCTGCATAGTATTTATAAAATCCTACAAAAGTAGAATCATTAACAAAAGTATATCACAAATTAACTTTCATGTGGTGCTGCCGTATCATGTAGAGTAACAGGGAAACTGTGTGTGTGTGTGTGTGCGTGTGCGTGTGCGTGTGCGTGTGCGTGTGCGTGTGCGTGTGCGTGTGTGTGTGTGTGTGTGACGACCCAAGGTGAGGGGTACAGCAGTCTATGGACCAATTACTGTAGACAGGTGCTTTATTGTGGAACACACACTCAACACACACACACACACTGTCTCTATTTTTTCTTACCTACACCCATGCACACACATACCCTTCCCCTGTGACAGTGTAACAGTGTGTGTTACGTCTGACAGTATGGCGGCTGGCCCTATGGCCACCCTATTCCCATGACACCCCTACACAATCTGATTGGGATGGGGCCACAACATGGGTCCATATGTCCCTTTTGCAGCTATGTAAGAAGGGGCATATTTTACATGTAATATGGTAGCATTAGCTTAATATCATGATATTTGGGTAATTGGTCCAAGTAAAAGAGTAACCTCTATTGAGCTTGCTATTGATCTGTTTATGTCTCTCATTGGTTATACAGTATAACATGTGACTTCCAATATACCCTCCATCGCTTCTCTGTCTCACCCTCCCAACCTTGTAGAGTGGCTTTATTAGCTCCCCAGGCCAATTACAGTGACAGTGATAGCTAAGCAGGTGTTTTGCTGTAGTTTTACAGTGATAAAGCCCTATATTCTCTCCCATTTTACTGCTCCCAGATCGTCTATAAGCTTATTGAACTGTTAAACATCAATTTCTCATCACCATGACCAGGTCCACCAAGGTGCTGGGTTGCCTGGGAACCATACACCTTGTTATTTACTCAATAATAAAGGTGCTTGTGAAGCAGGCTGCTGTGGTGGTCATCATGGTGTGTGACTGGATGGTGGAACAAGATAGCATGTGTTTCAGTTAGATTCAGTGATGGAGGTTATTTGTGTTTTGGAGATTACATATCCATACAAAAACCATTACCGGAACTATTGGTAATCATTGCATCAATCAATTGATTAAGATATATGTTATGTGTGGTGTCACTGATGAACATCGTGATCATCTCACTAGCACCTTTACCCAATACGATATGTCACCATTAGTGTCTATATATTATCGCAGGGGAGAGGAGGAGGAGGAGGAGGGAGGGTGAAAGAACAACGAGGCAGACAATACCATTCCTCATGTATTCCTCATGCTGCAGTCACTCCCCGCGAGGCTTTATTATAGGTTCGGCTCTTCTTATCTCTCACACAATCTGGCACTCACAAGAGAGTCAGCACGCGCGAAGGTGAGACACGAGCAGGCGGAAGGATTCCCTGTAATCGTTCCCCTCACAGAAGAATGGTCCCTGGCATGCAGTTTACTAAAGCGCGTCATAATATCACGGAAAAACAAGGCGGACTACAGGAGTCACTCTCTCCACGAGCGCACCCTCTCCTCACAACAACCTCATTTGTTTTCTTCAGCGGAGGTCAAGAGACAACACTTAAGAAAATCTGTCCTCAAACAATCAAGTGATGCTCAAATGAAAAGAACGAAAGAACGACAACAGAAACACCTGTCGTCCGCTTATAATTAGTTAATGGACACGTAAAATAGTTGTGAATAGACTAACATCTAATTTGAAGTTGGTATCACCTATAATCAAATAAATGTTGATGAGAAGGGTTGGAGATGTGTGACCGTGGGTGACACCAACGAGAGTTTTTACAGTGGAAATAACTCCTCAGGGGTGCACCTTTGGATAAAGTTGAGCTAATTAAAATTGGTGAGTCGAAACATTCCTCAAAGTGAAACTAATAACTGATTTATGCTGGTTGGTTTTAAAGCATATATTTTTCCATTTTATAAGTGGCATTTATTTTACTATAGAAATAGTTACAGTGGTTTATGATCATTTACGTTATCCCCTCTAAACGTTACATGATGAGGCGGCAGGTATTCTAGTGGTTAGAGCGATGGGCCAGTGCACAAAAGGTAGCTGGATCGAATCCCCGAACCGATATTTTATAACAAAAATCTGTCCTTCTGCGGCTGAACAAGGCAGTTCAAGGCAGTCATTGTAAATAAGAATTTGTTTTTAACTGAATTGCCTAGTTAAATAAAGGTAAACTTATTTTAATGAATCATGGTTCCTTTATATGACCCAACATATAAAGGATATCCCGTTTGTGTCTCTGCGTATTTCAAACGCGCGTCATTCAACCATACAGCGGGTGAATCGTCTGCAAGACAGATGGGCAGCTGCTCACGTGAATCCAGAGCTCTCCCAATAATTAATTTCAATTAAGTCAGATGATGATTTAATGTCTGCTGTGTTCGGTGGTCTCTGTTCGCAGCTATAGGATTAAATTAAATGCAGCCTGTGGAAATTTGATTCGATAAAATGGGCAGATGAGACCGTTTTAAAAGGGTCAAGACTAGACAGAATTGCAAAACTTTATGAATAAGCTATTTTCGAAAAATATTTTTAAGGGCTTTTTAATAATACAGATACTCCACATTGTATCAACAGGGAAATAAGCAACTACATCAGACCATAACAAGCATAGACGAAAGTGATTTGTTAGAATCAGCACAAAGGACAGCGCAGAACAGGTTTGCGAACATGCGCATCTTGCAAAAATATTCTCTCCGTTTTTAAAAATCGAAAATCTAATTGTCCATAGAAACTTAACATATTCTCTCACATATACTTTGTTATAATACTAAATCCTATTTTTCCCACAGGGGTTGAACCTTTGATCTGAAAAGAGACCACAAAACAGACGGCCTGAAGATGATGCTGAGTCCTGACCAGCCAGACGTTGACCTGCCCTGGGGGCAGCCCGACACAGAGACCCTGCTGAACAGCATCAAGATGGAGTGCGCCCCCCTGGCCGCGGAGCCCGCAGAGGGCGAAGGCAAGGCGCGCTCTCTGTCCATTCCTTCCCTCAGCAGGGAGGAGAAGAGGAGGCGGAGGCGCGCTACAGCCAAGTACCGGTCCGCGCACGCAACAAGAGAGCGCATTCGCGTCGAGGCTTTCAACGTTGGGTTCGCCGAGCTGAGGAAGCTTCTCCCGACACTTCCGCCAGACAAGAAGCTGTCTAAAATTGAGATCCTCCGGCTCGCAATCTGCTACATCACCTACCTCAACCATGTGCTGGATGTGTAGGTCATCAGTCAAGGATGGACACCGTCAGTGAAGGAGAGAAGAAGACTGAAGATGGAGACTGTGTAGGGTGGACTGCATACGAATGCTTGATAGACATTGTTGACATATATCTGGCCTGGGAGCACTGCTGTGCCTGTAGTGTGTGCCCAAGTGCCCTGTGTGCTGCCACTCTAGGCCAGAGTCACACAGTAAAACAGGACCTAATGTCTTTCTCTTTCTCAGTGTTGTGAAGGAAAGAAACTGCTGCCCCACTGGACTTACCCACAGACTTACCCAATCGAATCCAAATTTGCAGTGTCAGAAAACGCAATAATGTCGGGTGATCCTACTTCTTATAGGTTTATTAGCCTAGTATTGAAAAGCTGTCCTGTTAGCCAATACTTGCCATGGCGAAACTTCTCTCCGGACAGGGCTGATTTAAAGGATCTGTAGCTGTAGAGATTCGCTAAAATCAGTGATGAAGTTCAAAGTAGAATATAAGTGCCACTTATTTACAGATATGATATGTTGTATATTATATTCGTTATTTGTTTTTGTATTAGGCTTAGTAACTTATGTATTTATCAATTCATGTTTACATTGTAATGTCTTATGTCTGGTGTTTGCACATACATATGTATTTGTAATATATATAACAATTATTTATACTCTGACAACAGAACAAATACTGTTGCTCTTTATTGCACTTTTTAATCGGATTTTATCTATTAAACATTTCCCAAAATGTTTTTGAAATCCCTGTTAAATCCAGAGGTTGCAAGTGAGATTGCAGTGTTTTGTTTGGTAGGGTGAGACACAGTTTCAGCTTTAGGCCTACAATTTCATTATTAGCTTTTTCTTAAATGTTTGTTGTTGTATGGGCATTCTGGCAAACGTTCAGGTGGAAATTTGACTAAAACATTTCTAAACTAAAGATATCTGTGACGCCAGGCTATTTCATCATTTCCCCAGATTGGAGAGGCGATCTGAGCTGGGGATTCGCTCTGCAGCGGGAGGACAGACGCTCTCCCCACGGAAGGGGCAGGTGTTCCTGCAGACGAGCAGAGACAACCGCATTACAGCCCATCCGTCTGACAAATCCCCCGGGACGGGCGCGGGCGCGGGCGCACACACACACACACACATACATTTAGGGAGAGGTGACATGGGAATCATGGACAAACGAAAAAAAGCATCATATTGGCTGGACAAAGAGAGCTTATTCGATGGATAAATAATACGGACAATAATTGTAGGCTGTAGGCCTAATATTATTTGGATAGCCCATTGATAAATAATGCAACATAAAGCAGCACAGCAAATGCTACATGAAAAACATTAAATATTTATAAACAAACAAGATTTTCTACATGCAAATTCATGTCAGTTTTGTGAATACAGAAGAAGCATGTTGTGGGTCTAATTCGTAAAACAAAACAACCTATTGAAACAAACTAGGCTAATACTTTGTTCAAGCTAATTATTTACAATGAAATAAACTATAAAAAAATATACCTCAAGTAAATTTGGAGAGCTAAAAAGCTTGCATCAACTAAAGCCACAAAGCAAAATTAGAAGGAGAAAATGAAGGAAATGTCACATAGGGGAAAGTGGAGTAAGTTGTGCCAAATGGTTGGTTGAGCCGTTACAAAGGTTATACATCAATTGGAGTCTCTATAAGCTACAATATGAGGTCCTAAACCTAGCAGAAAGTGCAGCCTTGTAGCTGTGTGGGCTTATATAGTCAAAATGGTGGCTTTGGTGTAAATTGTGAAATTCGGCCAGGTGCAAGTTGAGGAAATGGTTAATGACAACACTTTGTCAGTTTTATGCACAGTACTTTGAAGACACCACACATTTGTGTGCTTAGTCAAGTTCAAATGATGACAAATGCCTCCCTGGGTCTCCCGAGTGGCACAGCGGTCTAAGGCACTCTAGCGCAGTGCTAGAGGTTTCACTACAGACCCAGGTTCGACCTCGGGCTGTATTCCAACCGACTGTGATCTGGAGTCCCATAGGGCGGCACACAATTGGCCCAGCATTGTCCAGGTTAGGGGAGGGTTTGGTTGGGGGGCTTTACTTGGGTCATCGCACTCTAGCAACTCCTTGTGGCGGGACGGGCAGTTGGGTTTGCCTCCCTCTAGGACAGAATTGAAATGTTTTCTTCCCAATGTGTTAAAAATGTGTCCCTCTATGCCTACCCTGTCCCTATGTTCATCTACCCTAAACCTGGGGTAAATTGTGCCAAGAGACCACTTTCTTTTGGATAAGCTAAGTTTTCAAACTGTTATGTTTACATGAATTCTGAATATTTCCAGGGATACACAACATCCTGAAATATATGTACAGTGTCTTCAGAAAGTATTCATACCCCATAACCCAACATTTTGTTGTGCTACAGCCTGAATTCAAAATGGATTAAACATATTTAATTCTCACCCATCTATACACAATACCCTATAATGATCAAGGGAAAACATGTTTTTATACATTTTTGCAAATTTACATAGGTATTCACACCACTGAGTCAATACATGTTAGAATCACCTTTGGCAGAGATTACAGCTGTGAGTTGTCTGTGTAAATCTAAGAGTTTTGCACACCTGGATTGTACAATATTTGTCCATTACTCTTTTCAAAATTCTTCAAGCTTTGTCAAATTAGTTGTTGATCATTGCTAGACAACCATTTTCAGGTCTTGCCATAGATTATATACATATCTCAGCTACTCCGGAACATTTACTGTCTCCTTGGTAAGA
Organism: Oncorhynchus keta; assembly: GCF_023373465.1. Lineage (NCBI taxonomy): Eukaryota > Metazoa > Chordata > Actinopteri > Salmoniformes > Salmonidae > Oncorhynchus > Oncorhynchus keta. The sequence goes on along the minus strand of NC_068427.1, from coordinate 25,628,813 downwards.
AACTCCAGTGAAGATTTGGCCTTGTATTTTAGGTTATTGTTCTGCTGAAAGGCAAATTAATCTCCCAGTGTCTAGTGGAAAGCAGACTGAACCAGATTTTCTTCTTGGATTTTGCCTGTGCTTATCTCCCTTCCATTTGTTTTTTATCCTGAAAAACTCCAGTCTTTAACGACTACAAGCATACCCATAACATGATGCAGCCACCACCATTCTTGGTAATATGGAGAGTTGTACTCAGTAATGTATTTAATTACATTTACCCAAACATAACACTTTGTATTCAGGACAAAAAGTTAACTGATTTGCCAAATAGTTTGCAGAATTACTTTAGTGACTTGTTGCAAACAGGATACATGTTTTGGAATATTTTAATTCTGTACATGCTTCCTTCTTTTCACTCTGTCAATTAGGTTAGTATTGTGGAGTAACTACAATGTTGTTATCCTTCTTCAGTTTTCTCCTATCATAGCCATTAACCTCTGTCACTGTTTTAAAGTCACCATTGGCCTCATGGTAAAATCCCTGAGCGGTTTCCTTCCTCTCCGTCAACTGGGTTAGGAAGGACACCTGTATCTCTGTAGTTACTGGGTGTATTGATATACCAACCAAAGTGCAATTAATAACTTCACCATGCTAAAAGGGATATTCAATGTCTGCTTTTTTATTTTTATCCATCGACCAACAGGTGCCCTACTTTGCGAGGCATTGGAAACCCTTCCTGATCTTTGTGGTTGTATCTGTATTTTGAAGTTCCCTGCTCGACTGAGGGACCGTACAGATAATTGTATGTGTGAGGTACAGAGATGAGGTAGTCATTCAAAATAATGTTTAACACTTATCACACACAGAGTGAGTCCAGGCAACTTATTATATTACTTGTTAAGCACATTTTTACCCCTGAACTTGCCATAACAAAGAGGTTGAATACTTATTGACTTAAGACATTTCAGGTTTTCATTTTTAATACATTTGTAAAAAAATAAATAATAATAATAATAATAATTAAGAACATTATTCCACTTTGACATTATTAGTATTGTGTGTAGGCCAGTGACAAAAGAAATCTCTCTCACTCGGCCCTAGGGGGGGTGGGGTATTGTCTGTGGCCACTCCAGCAGCAGGGGCTTGGGCGAGAGCTGGGCCTATAGGCCCTTTGTCTCCACACACAGATGGGCCGTAAGAATCCCACAAGCTTCGAGGTGGGGGGACAGAGAGTGGAGAAAAAAATATGTTTGACTCTGGTATAGGATACAAAAACACACATAAATAGGTAGCCGAGTGGTTAAGGGTGTAATTGCTCCAGGGTCAATGTCAATCATGGCTGATCCCTGGTTGTGACCCCACTCTCCAGGGGTGTCTCGGGGGTAGTTGGCATGTGAAAAAAACACATTTCCAATTCACATGCATATAATAAAAATGTGTACATGTGTGAAATAGGACAACAGTACCAACCTAAAAAATATAGAAACACACACACACAGAATCAATGCCAATGGGTGTTAAATAATTCTGTGGTGCAAGGCTGCCCTCTGTTGGTCTATAACACTATAGACTATTGTAGAAATAAGCATATCAATGATCAGCAGCCCTTCAAATGTGAGTGCATTAAAAAGATGGGAACACACACAAACAAACTGAGGAAGGAGAGTCTGGCCATTCTCAATGTAGATATTTAGCCACAACTACTCTTTAATATTCACAGATCTGAAATAATTGGACAGGTAAAAACAGGCTATCCTTTCACACTTACTGCAAACACAGTAAGGGTTTAGTTTAATAAGACGAGTGGCTAGGGACTGTAATAACACAACGCTTCTGGGGGTCCTTATTTAATATACAGCAGAGTGTAGCCCAGACTACAGTGTCATGGGCTACACAGCTGACTGAATTTGACTTGTGTGTGTGTGTGTGTGTGCAGGCAAACACAACTGCAGGGGTTCCAGGATTATTTCCAGCAACATTGCTAACTGTTTAAGAGACTGATGGACAGAGTCTGGTAGTGCTCTAGTCCTCCCTATCAGACTGATGGACAGAGTCTGGTAGTGCTCCAGTTCTCCCTGTCAGACTGAGGGACAGGGTCTGGTAGTGCTCTAGTCCTCCCTGTCAGACTGAGGGACAGGGTCTGGTAGTGCTCTAGTCCTCCTTGTCAGACTGAGGGACAGGGTCCGGTAGTGCTCCAGTTCTCCCTGTCAGACTGAGGGACAGGGTCTGGTAGTGCTCTAGTCCTCCCTGTCAGACTGAGGGACAGGGTCTGGTAGTGCTCTAGTCCTCCCTGTTAGACTGACGGACAGGGTCTGGTAGTGCTCTAGTCCTCCCTGTCAGACTGAGGGACAGGGTCTGGCAGTGCTCTAGTCCTCCCTGTCAGACTGAGGGACAGGGTCTTGTAGTGCTCCAGTCCTCCCTGTCAGACTGAGGGACAGGGTCTTGTAGTGCTCCAGTTCTCCCTGTCAGACTGAGAGACAGGGTCTGGTAGTGCTCTGGTCCTCCCTGTCAGACTGAGGGACAGGGTCTGGTAGTGCTCCAGTTCTCCCTGTCAGACTGAGGGACAGGGTCTGGTAGTGCTCTAGTCCTCCCTGTCAGACTGAGGGACAGGGTCTGGTAGTGCTCTAGTCCTCCCTGTTAGACTGAGGGACAGGGTCTGGTAGTGCTCTAGTCCTCCCTGTCAGACTGAGGGACAGGGTCTTGTAGTGCTCCAGTCCTCCCTGTCAGACTGAGGGACAGGGTCTTGTAGTGCGCCAGTTCTCCCTTTCAGACTGAGAGACAGCGTCTGGTAGTGCTCTAGTCCTTCCTGTCAGACTGAGGGACAGGGTCTGGTAGTGCTCTAGTCATCCCTGTCAGACTGAGGGACAGGGTCTGGTAGTGCTCTAGTCCTCCCTGTCAGACTGAGGGACAGGGTCTGGTAGTGCTCTAGTCCTCCCTGTCAGACTGAGGGACAGGGTCTTGTAGTGCTCTAGTCATCCCTGTCAGACTGAGGGACAGGGTCTGGTAGTGCTCCAGGTCTCCCTGTCAGAATAAGCAACAGAGGAATTGAAAACCATTTAAACTCCTGTAGAAGTGGCACTATGGTTATTGTGAGTATGTATGTTCCTTTTACTCCTCCTTCTATTGAGTTTACACAAACTGCAATCTCCTACCATTCTGATAGATTGGAGACTGTCAGAAAACATGGTTGTAACGTTAATAATTTGGTTGTTATTCCATTGGTTACCACGAGGCAGATGCTCCATGGGCAGAGTGGCCCACACTCATTGAATATGGCACTTTTAAATGTTAGATCACAAATAAAACCTTTCTTGTGAATGACCTCATTACTGAGCTCAAAGTTGATTGCATGTTTCTCACTGAAACATGGCTGTCTTCAGACGGCAGTGTTGCTCTTATTGAAGCAACTTTGGGTCTTTTGAGCATCATGCTATACTGTTTAAATGTCAGCCATCAGTGCTGGCCATAACCTTGTATAGGCCACCAAAGCACTGTCCCACTTTCTTTACTGATTTCTCAGAACTATTGTCTACTATCCTTGAGAACTATGATAACATCATTGTGTTGGGCGATTTTAATATTCATGTTGACAAAGAGACTTACTCCAAGGTCATTGAATTTATGAATCTGTTGAGCTCTATGGACTTTATCCAACATGTTAATGGGTGCACCCATAACCACAGCTATACTCTGGACCTGGTTATTACCAAGGGACTTCTATTGACATATCCTCCATTGTCGATGTTGCTTTATCTGATCACCACTGTGTGTTTTTTACTAGCTTGTAACCCACAGCACATGGTAATACTGAACACGTTATTAAGAAATGCTATCTTACCTCTGAAGTTGCTACAGATTGCATTGAGTGTATGAACAATACTCATTCACCTATTCTGCCTTCCTCTTGTGATGATTTAGTTGACAACTTTAATAGCAAATAAGGACGACCATTGATACCATAGCTCCAGTAAGGTTGAAAAAAGCCACATCCAAACAGAGAGCCCCTTGGATGAGTGAAGAAACTAATCAATTCAAGAGAAATTGCAGAAAGGGAGACCGAAAGTATAGAAAGTCAAAGTTGCAGGTCCATTATGATATTCTGAGAGAGAAACTTGACATATATAAGGCAATTAGAAATGCCAGATGGGCTAATTTTTCTAACTTGATCACTAATAATCAGAATCATTCGAGAGTGCTTTTCTCAGCCATTCATGGCCTGATAAATCCTAAATGTGAATTTTCCTCCACATCTAAATGTGATGAGTTTGCAGTAAATTTCAGAGATAATATAATTAACATTAGGCTCAGTCAAGCAAGACCTGATGAGAAGTTTTATGATATGTGCCCTAGCCTAACACGCAAAGGCACTATGGATTTATGGATTTATTTTCCCTGCCGGCAGGGTAGCCTAGTGGTTGTGTCAACCAGGGAAACCACCCGGTAGCCTAGTGGTTAGAGCGTTGGACTAGTAACCGGAAGGTTGTGAGTTCAAACCCCCAAGCTGACAAGGTACAAATTTGTCGTTCTGCCCCTGAACAGGCAGTTAACCCACTGTTCCCAGGCTGTCATTGAAAATAAGAATGTGTTCTTAACTGACTTGCCTGGTTAAATAAAGGTAAAAATAAATAAAAATTAAATGTTCAGTAATGTGATATCACAAATTAAGCATTCTAACTTCCTTCTCGATCCTATACCCACCACCTCCTTCAAAACAGTTTTTAATTGCAGATCTGAAGAAGTGCAAGCTATTGTTAATCACTCCCTGTTCACAGGCACAGGGTCACAGTGTCCAGTATTTATGCTGCAATAGTTTGTGTCGGGGGGCTAGTGTCAGTCTGTTATATCTGAAGTATTCCTCCTGCCTTAGCCAGTGTCCTGTGTGAATTTAAGTATGCTCCCTCGAATTCTCTCTCTCTCCTTTTCTCTCTTTATCTCCCTCTTCTCTCGGAGGACCTGAGCCCTGGTACCATGCCTCAGGACTCAGGACTGATGACTCCTTGCTGTCCCCAGTCCACCTAGTCATGCTGCTGCTCCAGTTTCAACTGTTCTGCCTGTGGCTATGGAACCCTGACCTGTTCACTGGACGTGCTACCTTGTCCCGGACCTGCTGTTTTGGACTCTCTCCACTGCACCTGCTGTTTCTAACTATGAATGATCGGCTATGAAATGCCAACTGACATTTACTCCCAAGGTCCTGACCTGTTGCACCCTCTACAACCACTGTGATTATTATTATCTGACCCTGCTGGTCATCTATGAACGTTTGAACATCTTGGCCATGTTCTGTTATAATCTGTTATAATAATCTTGAGTCCGGTACTGTTCAGTATATATGTTACCCCTTGGCAGCGTTATCAGAAAGCACAGCAGACGATACACAACTTTACATTTCTGTGTCACCAGAGGATTTTAACGCCACTGATTAAATTATTAGACTGTGTTATTGATTTAAATACTTGCATGACTCACAACTTCTTCCAGCTAAATCAAGACAAGACCGAGGTAGTTATTGTTAGCACAGAGAAAGAATCTTGTCGCACATTTTAATTCATGGGCAATAATGATAAAACAGTAGGTAAAAAAACTAGGTGTCATTTTAGATTCTGAACTCAATTTAGAATCCCACATTAGGAATGTGACCATGATAGCTTTTTAACACCTGAGGAATATTGCCAAGGTGCTGCCATTTCTCTCTCAGGCTGATATAGAGAGGCTCATCCATGCTTTTATTACAAACAGGCTTAACTACAGTAATGATCTCCTGTCTGGTCTACCCAAGAAAGCCATTGGTCAACTGCAAAACATACAGAAAGCTGCAGTGCAAGACCAGACAGAAAGCACACATTACACTGGTTTTAAAGTCTCTGCACTGGCTGCCTGTGAGATTTAGAATGAATTTTAAGATTATTTTTAAATCAATCCACGTTTGCGCACTGAAATAAATGTCAGACATGCTTTTAAGTTATGTGCCCAGTAGGTCCCTCTGATCCTCTGGTACTGGCCTTGTAACTATCCAAAAGCCTATGACCAAGAGGCATGCAGAGGCAATCTTTAGTTATTATGCCCCCAGCCTCTGGAATAGCCTGCCAGAGAACCTGAGGGAGGTCAAAACTGTGGACATATTTAAAAGAGATCTTAAACACACCTTTGTAGCTTTGCTTTTCCTTAGGGTGCTTTTTAGTCATTCAGTTTTTGTTATTCTTTTGTTTTTTTATCCTGTTATGTTTGTTGTGATGGAAATATTTCAGTTTTTATTTTTCTAGTTTTTTTCCTGTGAAGCACATTGTGTTGCATACCCTGTCTGAAATGTGCTGTATAAATACAGCTCGATTTGATTTATAATTCTACAGAAAAAAAGAAACCAATCATTTTGAATGGTAAAAATAAATCTCATCACTGCATCAATTGCTAATTAATTAATGAATTAGATTCTAAATATGGGGCATGCTGATAACTGCCTACACACTAATGCCCCCTATTACACACATCTCTCGTTTCCTCTATCTCCCCCCAGAATCCATTCCCTGTCTGTCCACCACTGAGCCAGCAGATCCAAGCTAGCACTGGAACGAGCTGCAACAAACACTCAAACTGGACAGTTTTATTTCAATCTCTTCATTCAAAGACTCAATCATAGACACTTTTACTGACAGTTGTGCCTGCTTTGCGTGATCTATTGTCGTCTCTACCTTCTTGCCCTTTGTGCTGTTGTCTGTGCCCAATAATGTTTGTACCATGTTTTGTGCTGCTACCATGTTGTTGTCATATGCTGCTGCCTTGCTACATTGTTGTCTTTAGGTCTCTCTTTATGTAGTGCTGTCTCTCTTGTCATGATGTGTGTTTTGATCTATATATATATATATACAGTGAGGAGAACAAGTATTGGATACACTGCCGAATTTGCAGGTTTTCCTCCTTACAAAGCATTAGAGGTCTGTAATTTTTATCATAGGTACACTTCAACTGTGAGAGGCAGAATCTAAAACAAAAATCCAGAAAATCACATTGTATGATTTTTAAGAAATTAATTTGCATTTTATTGCATGACAAAAGTATTTGATACATCAGAAAAGCAATCAGAAAAACCTTTGTTTGCCATTACAGAGATTATATGTTTCCTGTAGTTCTTGCAAATTAATTTCTTAAAAAGCATACAATGTGATTTTCTGGATTTTTGTTTTAGATTCCGTCTCTCACAGTTGAAGTGTACCTATGATTAAAAAAATTACAGACCTCTACATGCTTTGTAAGTAGGAAAACCTGCAAAACCAGCATTTGCCTTTTGGTAGGCCATCATTGTAAATAAACATGTGTTCTTAACTGACTTGCCTAGCTAAATAAAGGTAAAATAAAAAAAACGAACTTAAACACTAGCAGTAGTTCAAACTTTTCAGTTTGGATAATGGAAAAATTCGGTGTACAACACATTTCTCATACCTCGATTTAGGTACGTTTTCCGAGCAGTTACTCGCTCCAGCACCGCCTTGATCTAAACAGGAAGCCTGTTGGACCTTAGTGCAGCTGAAAGCAAGCCCTTTGGACCCTAGTGTAGCTGTAAGCAAGCGGGTCGGATCTGCTAGCTATCTGCTGGAGAAGCAGCAACACCGCCTCTGGATCAGTTGGATTTGCAGCCTAGGTGTGCCCAGCTGTCAGCATAGCGGCTTGTATTTCACGCCAAAACGCAAGTGAAGGAATGTCGCCAACATAAAAAGGTGAGTTATTAGCGATGCATGTGCGCATTGTAGATGTCATGTTGCCAATTAATTTGTGCTTTGCATCGGAATTCAGCGGTATTCGGGGGCTCAACAACGGAAGTTCAGTACCGCTGCCGCGAGTTCAGTACACTTTACATTGACGCGGATGTTATTTCTCACTGCTATGATAAATGGCTGCTTTTCATGTAACATGCTACAATGTCTGCCGTACATTCATGCATGCAGTTATTTGTCACAATGTAGGTAGGCCTGACTGCGTAACCTTTGAAATTCGCCGACTCCTCGGTGACATGGGGGCTGGCATGTAATTTATGAAACACTCGAAACCAGAGACAGTGCATGTGCCTGTCTGAAACTGTAGCCTACCCAGTGCAACAGATATTCGGCCCGTGTTATAGCTTTCCGTGGTTATTATATCTAAAGAGTCGTCTATTTTATTTGAACTCGTGGGTTGGATCGATCGGATACGGGTTCATTTGGGTTAGATTTACCGTTCATCACTACTGACTATTGGTGGCGGTAGTAGTATTGTACAGATGGAAGAGCCTGCTATAGTCCCTTTTTGAAGGAGGTCTATTTACACCAGGGTTCCCCAATTGGCGGCCCGTGGTTTTATTTAGCCCCCCAAATTGTCTGAGGAACAATTGTTATATTTTTATTGTTGGACATAAAATACTAAAAACACCAGGAAAGCCGATCCAAGTGATTTACATTTTGGATATCTGTATCAAATCAAGTATTCCCACGCATAATAGAGAGACAGGTGATCGTATTCAAACGTAATCAAGGTTGGAAAATGATGAGGTTTTGTCAAATACCACATATGTTTGGGCTTCTTGCGGTCAATTTGCAGTCTACAAATTATTTTATGTTCCGGCCCCCTGACCGATGCTCAAGAAAAATCGTCCCGCGGGCTGAATCTAGTTCATGATCACGGTTTACACTGTTGTTGGCTAATGCTTATCCATCCTGTATAGCCATGCTGCATACTGAAGGGACCAGAGGAGGCTGCTGAGGAGAGATCGGTTCATACTAATGGCTGAAACGGAGTATTATGGCTGGAATGGAATGGTATCAAACACATGACCACGTGTTTGATACCATTCCATAAATGCCAGTCAATCCATTATTATGAGCCTTCCTTCCCTCAGCAGCCTCTACTGGAAGGGACCTGCCCTTTCCTATCCTTATTCTCACTGTGATAAACACACACGTTTATTGAATAAGGTTGCTGGAGACCTTATCTTGCCCATATATTTTTCTAGACCCTTATTGCCCACTGGCAATGCAGGAGAGTTTGTGGCTGCATGTCACCTGCCATGCACTCATAATGGATGAGGTAGCCTACTACACTGTGTGTTATTTTGGGAGGCATCACTGAGGCTGAGCTGCCTGCCATCCAGGACCTCTATATCAGCCAGTGTCAGAGGAAGGCACGATTTGATTTGAAAATTTGCCGAAGACTCCAGCCAAAGACTGTTCTCTCTGCTACTGTCAAGCAAATGGTACCGGAGCATCCACTCTCGGACAACCAGGATCCGAGACAGCTTCTACCCCCAATCCATAATACTGCTAAATACCCAGATTGCTAAATAGTCAATTAATGGTACCTAAACTATATGCACTGACCTTAAGAACACTCACCTGACTATATATACACACCATATGCACACTCACACACTACATTAACACTCCCACACAAAACCCATACAGACAACACACACACACGCATACCGACACAACACAAACATACATTCATACACTTTACAAACACACACACACACACACACACACTCTCATTAATACACGTTTACACTCATCATTTGCTGCTGCTACTTTGTACTTTATTTTACTTTTATTATTATCTATCCTGATGCCTAGTCACTTTAACCTGCCTTCATGTGCATATCTACCTCAAATACTTCATATCTCTGCACATTGATCTAATACTGGTACTCCCTGGATATAGCTACATTCTTGCGTATTTTAAATGTTTTAACTGTTACTAAATATATATATTTTTAAGCAAATGTTTCACTGTAAAGTCTACACCTGTTGGGGAAAGAGAAGGGAAGGGGGATACCTAGTCATTTAACAAAAATGTATCTTCCGCATTTAACCCAACCCCTCTGAATCAGCTGCATTAAACGGGCAGCAGTTGTTGTGGGGGTTAACTGCCGTTCTCAATGGCAGAACAGTGGTGAGCAAAGGCATGTCCTGAGCCTGTTACCTGTTAAGAAACATCCAGTCAGCCATTCAACCAGACAAGTGTTAGTTCTCAAGCCTCACAAGCCTTCCTTCTCTCATCCTGAATCATGATGCACTGTACTTGGGCTATTTCATGAAGGGGTTTGGAACGACGGAGGTTGGATTGCGTAACAGAAAAGTGTGTCGGCTCGCTTCTCTCTCTTTACATTTGAGGTTTTGGGTGTTTGTGACCATTATCAACTCTCTCTTCTCTTGTGTGTGTACAGTTGAAGTCAGAAGTTTACAAACAATTAGGTTTACATACAATTAGGAGTAATCTAAAACTCGTTTTTCAACCACTCCACAAATTTCTTGTTAACGAACTATAGTTTTGGCAAGTCGGTTAGGACATCTACTTTGCATGACACAAGTACTTTTTCCAACCATTGTTTACAGACAGATTATTTCACTTATAATGAACTGTATCACAATTCCAGTGGGTCAGAAGTTTACATACACTAAGTTGAATATGCCTTTCAACATGGCTTTAGAAGCTTCTGATAGGCTAATTGACGTAATTTGAGTCAATTGGAGGTGTACCTGTAGATGTATATTATGGCCTACCTTCAAACTCAGTTCCTCTTTGCTTGACATCATGGGTAAATCATAAGAAATCAGCCAAGAACTCAGAAAAAAAATTGTAGACCTCTACAAGTCTGGTTTATACCTCGGAGCAATTTCCAAACACCTGAAGGTACCAGGTTCATCTGTACAAACAATAGTACGCAAGTATAAATACCATGGGACCACGCAGCCATCATACCGCTCAGGAAGGAGAGGCATTCTGTCTCCTAGAGATGAACGTGCGAAAAGTGCAAATCAATCCCAGAACAACAGCAAAGGACCGTTTGTCTCAGTTGTTGAATCTTATATTCATACAAATCTTTACAGGTGTTAAGCTTGCTGAAAATAAACGCAGTTGACAGTGAGAGGACGTTTATTTTTTTTTTCTGAGTTTACATGCATTACATTTAACCATATGTATCCTGAGCTGTATATGTTTTAAAGGTTATGCTCTATGCTTCTGGCTTTATTTGACTCACACTGGTAACCCACACTGTCAGACATGTCTGGCTTCATGGTGTGAACTCTTTCTCTGTCCCCACACTGCCCAAAGTGTGAGGATTCTGGAGCAAACAGGTACAAAAGGACCTATATCCACAGTAAAACTAGTCCTATATCGACATAACCTGAAAGGCCACTCAGCAAGGAAGAAGACACTGCTCCGAAATCACTATTTAAAAAAAAAAAGCCAGACTACAGTTTGCAACTGCACATGGGGACAAATATCGTACTTTTTGGAGAAATGTCCTCTGGTTTGATGAAACAAAAATAGAACTGTTAGCCATAATGACCATTGTTCTGTTTGGAGGAAAAAGGGGGAGGCTTGCAAGCCGAGGGATACCATCCCAATTGTAAAGCACGGGGGTGGCAGCATCATGTTGTGGGGGTGCTGCAGGAGGGACTGGTGCACTTCACAAAATAGATGGTGTCATGAGGCAGGAAAATTATGTGGATATATTGAAGCAACATCTCAAGACATCAGTCAGGGAAGTTAAAGCTTGGTTGCAAATCAAATTTATTTATATAGCCCTTCGTACATCAGCTGATATCTCAAAGTGCTGTACAGAAACCCAGCCTAAAACCCCAAACAGCAAGCAATGCAGGTGTAGAAGCACGGTGGCTAGGAAGAACTCCCTAGAAAGGCCAAAACCTAGGAAGAAACCTAGAGAGGAACCAGGCTATGTGGGGTGGCCAGTCCTCTTCTGGCTGTGCCGGGTGGAGATTATAACAGAACATGGCCAAGATGTTCAAATGTTCATAAATGACCAGCATGGTCGAATAATAGTAAGGCAGAACAGTTGAAACTGGAGCAGCAGCAAATGGGTCTTCCAAATGGACAATGACCCCAAGCATACTTCCAAAGTTGTGGCAAAATGGCTTAAGGACAACGAAGTCATGATATTGGAGTGGCCATCACAAAGCCCTAACCTCAATCCTGTAGAGAATTTGTGAGCAGAACTGAAAAAGCGTGTGTGAGGAAGGAGGCCTACAAACCTGCTCTGTCAGGAGGAATGGGCCAAAATTCACCCAGCTTATTGTGGGTAGCTACCCAAAACAATTGACCCAGGTTAAACCATTTATGGGCAATGCTACCAAATACTAATTGAGTGTATGTAAACTTCTGACCCACTGGGAATGTGATGAAAGAAATAAAAGCTGAAATAAATCTTTCTCTCTACTATTATTCTGTCATTTCACATTCTTAAACGTAAGTGGTGATCCTAACTGACCTAAGAGAGGGGATTTTTACTAGGATTAAATGTCAGGAATTGTGAAAAACTGAGTTTAAATGTATTTGGCTCAGGTGTATGTAAACTTCCGACTTCAACTGTATGTGTAGGACATGTGTGTGTGTGTGTGTGTTTGTATGTCTTAGTCAAATGTTCTCCCTCCTGCTTTCTGACCTTGGATGATATCTCAAGTGAATGCAGGTTTTTTTGTTTGTTCTTGAACACACCGGTAAGATGATTCATGAGTCATGTGGTATGGTATCTTAACCAGCTCAATGAAAATACTTACTGGATGAACACTAGTACGCACACACACGCACGCGTGCACGCACACACACACAAATTCAGCAAAAAAAGAATTGTCCCTTTTTCAGGACCCTGTCTTTCAAAGATAATTCATACAAATCCAAATAACTTCACAGATATTCATTGTAAAGGGTTTAAACACTGTTTCCCATGCTTATTCACTTAACCATAAACAATTAATGAACATGCACCTGTGGAACAGTCGTTAAGACACTAACAGCTAACAGACGGTAGGAAATTAGGGTCACAGTTAGCAAAACTTATGACACTAAATAGGCCTTTCTACTGACTGAAAAACAGAAAATTCACAGGGTCCCTGCTCGTCTACGTGAACGTGCCTTAGGCATGCTGCAAGGAGGCATGAGGACTGCAGATGTGGCCAGGGCAATACATTTCAATGTCCGTACTGTGAGACGCCTAAGACAGCGCTACAGGGAAACAGGACAGACAGCTGATCGTCCTCGCAGTGGCAGACCACATGTAACAACACCTGTACAGGATCGGTACATCCGAACATCACACCTGTGGGACAGGTACAGGATGACAACAACAACTGCTGAGTTAAACCAGGAACACACAATTTTTACACATTGTCAGACTGTTCTAAATAGGCTGAGAAAGGCTGGACTGAGGGCTTGTAGACCTGTTGTAAGGCAGGTCCTCACCAGACATCACCGGCAACAGCGTCGCCTATGGGCACAAACCCACCATCACTGGACCAGACAGGACTGGCAAAAAGTGCTCTTCACTGACGAGTCGCGGTTTTGTCTCACCAGGGGTGATGATCGGATTCGCGTTTATCATCGATGGAATGAGCGTTACACCGAGGCCTGTACTCGGGAGTGGGATCGATTTGAAGGTGGAGGGTCCGTCATGGTCTGGGGTGGTGTGTCACAGCATCATCGAACTGAGCTTGTTGTCATTGCAGGCAATCTCAACGCTGTGTGTTACAGGGAAGATATCCTCCTCCCTCATGAGGTACCCTTCCTGCAGGCACATCCTGACATGACCCTCCAGCATGACAATGCCACCAGACATACTGCTCGTTCTGTGCGTTATTTCCTGCAAGACTGTAATGTCAGTGTTCTGCCATGGCCACCAAAGAGCCCGGATCTCAATCCCATTGAGCACATCTGGGACCTGTTGGCTCGGAGGATGAGGGCTAGGGCCATTCCCCCCCAGAAATATCCGGGAACTTGCAGGTGCCTTGGTGGAAGAGTGGGGTAACATCTCACAGCAAGAACTGGCAAATCTGGTGCAGTCCATGAGGAGGAGATGCACTGCAGTACTTAATGCACCTGGTGGCCACACCAGATACTGACTGTTACTTTTGACCCCCCTTTGTTCAGAGACACATTATTCCATTTCTGTTAGACACATGTCTGTGGAACTTGTTCAGTTTGTCTCAGTTGTTGAGTTGAATCTTATATTCATACAAATCTTTACAGATGTTAAGCTTGCTGAAAATAAACGCAGTTGACAGTGAGAGGACGTTTATTTTTTTTTTCTGAGTTTACATGCATTACATTTAACCATATGTATCCTGAGCTGTATATGTTTTAAAGGTTATGCTCTATGCTTCTGGCTTTATTTGACTCACACTGGTAACCCACACTGTCAGACATGTCTGGCTTCTTGGTGTGAACTCTTTCTCTGTCCCCACACTGCCCAAAGCCCCCCTGTGTGTGTTTGTACACTGCAGTATTGTTAGTCAACAGCTGTTATAGGCTTATCTATAGTCCATGGCCAGATTGCTTTCTCTATAAATAGCCCTGCAAAGATTCTCTGTCACCATTTACTTAATTTCCAACAGACTTAAGCCTCATCACGTGCTTGTATGTATGTGTATGTCCTCCTGTGTTCCTATATCTACCTTGGAGTTTGTTATTTGTTTATTACTAAGTGTGTTTTTGTTTCTGTCTTCTTTCATTTACCTTGTTTGTTGTACATGTGAATACAGTACATATGTTTGTTTAGGATGGGGTGGTGGGTATAGGCATATGTTTGACTTCTAAACAAACAAACACACTAAATGCCTGGCACTTTGCCACCATCAGGGCAGGGCATTCAGAGGGGGAGGGGGGCTAATAGGGGGGCACAGTGTGGATGCCATGGTAACCAATGATCCATGCAGGCTAGGTTAACGTGTGCCACACAAGATGATGCCATGCTGGATACAGCTGAATGTGTTGGCTTCTCTGATCACACTTCCTTCCCCTCTACCCTGTCTATGGGCCAAATGACTGTACAACTGGGGCAAATGAGTACAAAGATATATATGTATATTATACACACACACACAAACATTTTTAAGTCCACACAGACACGCACACATATATCACATCATTCCCTGGCCTTGTAACTGATTACATAAGATGAGAGTCATCTGTAGGGAAAAGGTTAAAGAGTGACCTAACTATGGCTGTTACGGTGACTGTAATACCGCCACTGCGGCGGTCACAAGTTGTGACGGCAGTCAAATTCCACATGACCGTTTAGTCACGGTAATTCAACTTCTCCAAGCTCTGATGCTGCTGATGGACATTATTAGCCTACCAAACTTGCTTAACTGCCTGGTACTCAGCATTCTTGTCACTCTGACATCAATGCAAATGTATTCAAAAATCAAATAAAAAATTGGAGCCTGTGAGAGAGCCTCGATCACGTGACAGGCATTGGCTGATAAGAATTGAGCTATGTGAGTGAGAGGTGCTTCGGAGCACACAGGTGGGAGAGGGATTTATAATTATTATATTAGGAATAGGAAGACCTGTCTGTTTCTTTGTTAACGGCTTAACACAGTAGTTGCATGTGTGCACTCCCTCCAGAAATATTTTGGAGAAAACATCCTATTTTATTCAGTTATGTTCAATAATTATTGTACTCTTCATACTAAAATATAATGCCATGGAATTCTAAGAAAATCTTGTCTGCTAAATGAACTAATGTAGCCCACAGCCATATGGTATAGCCAGATCAGGGCCTAACATAAGGACAAGGAGTATGCTATTCTGTTCTTCTGAAATAGACTACATTTTCTTTATATCATGTTTCTTTAGACCTGTCTAAAATACATAATGAATGTATTGTGAAGGTGTAGACTATGGAACGTCTACATTTAAAAAAAAGTATAATAATCCAATAGTCTGCATCAGTGGCTTGTAGGCTATGTTTGGAAGCCAGGAGATGCTAAATGTGTTTATGATAATTAACGGTCAGTTACCGTGAGACTGTCAAGCAAATAACTGCCAATCACTGGCTGACAACATGTCATGACCGCCACAGTCCTAGACCTAACTGACCTTTTATACTGTAAATGTCTCTCTCATTTCTTAGGATCGGCACTTTTTTTCAAATGTTGCCTAAAATGACATACCCAAATCTAACTGCTTGTAGCTCAGGCCCTGAAGCAAGGATATGCATATACTAGGTACCATTTGAAAGGAAACACTTTGAAGCTTGTAGGAATGTAGGATAAAATAACACATTAGATCTGGTAAAAGATAATACAAAGAAAAAAAACTGTTCTTTTGTATATATTTTTTCTACCATCTTTTAAATGCAAGAGAAAGGCCATAATGTACGATTCCAGCCTAGGTGCAATATATATTTTGGCTGTGAGAATCCAGCAGTGCATGTGCAACGTTTTAGACTGATACAATGAACCATTGCATTTCTGTTCAAAATGGCAGCAGTCAATGCCAACCTCAAAAGCAATATGGATGAATGGCCACCTAAGTGGAATTGGTGATGTCGCAGTGAGAATGCCACCACCGCACACATCTCGTCTTCTTTTTCTCTTTCTTTTTCTCGGCTCGAATCCCTGAGCCAACGAGGTGAAAAATCTATAGATTTGCCCTTGAGCAAGGCAGTTAACTCTAATATTGTTCCTGTAAGTCGCTCTGGATAAGTGTGTCTGCTAGGCCCAAATGTGCCTAATTTGTTTATTAATAACTTCTCATGTTCAAAATTGTGCGCTCTCCTCAAACAATAGCATGGTATTCTTTCACTGTAATAGCTACTGTAAATTGGACAGTGCAGTTAGATTAACAAGAATTTAAGCTTTCTGCCAATATCAGATATGTCTATGTCCTGGGAAATGTTCTTGTTACTTACAACCTCATGCTATTCGCATTAGCCTACATTAGCTCAACCGTCCCGCAGAGGACCCACCAATCCTGAAGAAGTTTTAAAGACGCATGCTATTACTGTTATTAGTAAGGGTAAATGCATCTCTGAGGAAGCTATAAATATGCCTATACCCCTGACCTTGCTTCACTGGCTCCCTGACCCTGAGTCTCAGTGCAAATCCTAGATAAACACCCAAATGAGTGTTTATATTACATTAATTTCACTTTCTGCTCTCATGAATATGTCTGCCCAGTCCACTGAACCATAACCACATACAGAAATGTAATTATAGCAAATACACAATACATACAAATGTATGTGGACAACCCTACAAATGAGTGGATTTGGCTATTTCAGCCACACCCGTTGCTGACAGGTGTCAAAAAATCAAGCACACAGCCATGCAATCTCCATAGTGAAACATTGACAGTAGAATGGCCTTTTTGTTTTGTTTAATTTATTTAACCCTCATTTAACTAGGCAAGTCAGTTCAGAACAAATTCTTATTTACAATGACGGCCTACCCCGGCCAAACCCTAAACCGGACTGCGCTGGGCCAATTGTGTACCGCACTATGGGACTCCCAATCACGGCCGGTTGTGATACAGCCTGGAATCGAATCAGGGTTTGTAGTGACGTCTCTAGGACTGAGATGCAGTGCCTTAGACTGCTGTGCCACTCAGGAGCCCTGAAGTTCAGTGACTTTCAATGTTGCACCACCATAGGATGCTACCTTTTCAACAAGTCAGTTCATCAAATTTCTGCCCTGATAGAACTGCCCTGGTCAACTGTAAGTTTTGTTACTGTGCAGTGGAAACATCCAGGAGTAACAACGGCTCAGCCGTGAAGTGGTAGGCCACACAATCTCACAGAACTGGACCACAGAGTGCTTAAGCGCATAGCACGTACAAATCTTCTGCCCTCAGATGCAACACTCAGTACCGAGTTCCAAACTGCCTCTGGAAGCAACGTCAGCACAATCACTGTTCGTCGGGAGCTTCATGAAATGGGTTTCCACGGCCGAGCAGCCGCACAAACTTAAGATCATCATGCGCAATGCAAAGCGTTGGCTGGACTGGTGTAAAGCTTTCCACCATTGGACCCTGGAGCAGTGGAGGCACGTTCTCTGGAATGATGAATCACGTCTGTCGGACGAATTTAGGTTTGGCGGATGCCAGGAGAACGCTACCTGACCCAATGTATAGTAGCAACTGTAATGTTTGGTGGAGAAGGAATAATGGTCTGGGACTGTTATTCATGGTTTGGGCTAGGCCCCTTAGTTCCGGGACAGCTCAATGACATTCTAGACGCCTCAAAGTTAGAAGCACAGAATCAACAGTTTGGGGAAGGCCCTTTCTTGTTTCAGCCTGATAATGCCCCCATGCACAAAGAGGTCCATACAGAAATGGTTTGTCGAGATTGGTGAGGAAGACCTTGACTGGCCTGCATAAATCCCTGACCTCAACCCCATCAAACACCTTTGGGATGAATTGGAACGCCGACTGTGAGCCAGGCCTAATCACCCGACATCAGTGACCGACCTGACTAATGCTCTTGTCGCTGAATCGAAGCAAGTCCCCGCAGCAATGTTCCAAAATCGAGTTATTATTATTTTTTAAATGTTTTTGACAAATTAAATGGTATGCTTCACCATTGTAGTAGATGGGGTTCAGTTAAATCGCGGTGAATCATGGGAATCAAAATAATAATTTGTGAATCGCAAACAGAAAAAGGGAAAATGTATCTGTAGCCTTCCTTCTGCTGCACAACTCATTTTGTAGGTACTTTAAGTTGATTTGGATTTAATTTATAGGACATAGCAACTCAATATATGCTAGTAAACACTTCTTCTATACATTTATAAAGCCTATCGGCTCTAAAAATCCTTGATGCATGCTGAAACAACAGTCATTTTCAAAGTTTTTCCTCATAAACCTTCCCAATTAAATGTTGACTGCAAAGTAGGCCTACCTGGCCAAATGATATTATGATGATTTGTTTCACGTGGGTGCACATGTGATGGCAGAGAATGCAAAACAAATGTGCAGTACAGAAACCTTACTGAAACACCACAAGCCTAACACAAATGTACTGTGACTATAAATTGGCTGGCACATGTTTTCAATGGCGCTCTCCAACACCTGACACCAATATAATAGATTAGGGAGGTACTCTGACTGGGACTCAAATCCTGGTGACTGTAATTCCAAAACCATTATAATATCATAATCCTCGCTATATGAGCCAGGATGAGGGGGGCAGATAGCCTAGCAGTTAAGAGTGTTGGCCCAGTAACCTAAAGTGGCTGGTTCGAATCCCTGAGGCGACTCGGTGACAAATCTATAGATTTGCCCTTGAGCAAGGCAGTTAACCCTAATATTGTTCCTGTAAGTCACTCTGGATAAGTGCGTCTGCTAGATGACCAAAATGTAATGATACTATTCCTACCAAGTGTGTTAACCCTATTTGCACAATGCATAGTGTGTTTGCCTTTCACGCCAGTGACCCAGTTTCACTTCCTTGTCCTGCCATTTGCTACATTGGTGTCAGGAGTGGGATAGGGGACATGCAGCCATTGGAGGACACAGCTCTGATGTGTTAGGGAGTTGAAGGACAGGGACATGCCTTCAAGTACGGAAAGGGCGGCGTAGCAAGCCTCGCTATATGAGAGACGTTACAATTCCCAAAAGGTGAGTTAACTCTATTGCAACAATGCGTAGGGTATTTGTCTTTCACACCAGCGAACCGAGTTGTATTCACTGCCCCACCGTTCACTACAATAGCAAAAGGCTAAAATCTCTAGGTGAGGTCGCTAGGTGTTGTACAAAGGTTGCTTAGTATTATTACAAGGAGTACAACTTTTTTTTATTGTTTTATGATTTTTTTTCTCCCTTAAAAAAAATATTAAGTTATACAGTTAATTTGTTTTCTAGTGATCATAATCGAGTACAATTCTACTCTAGGCTGTAAACGGCAGTGAAATGTCATTTGAATACTGGTGCAAAAGCCCCGTTATTTGAATGTTTCATTCTATTTGGGTCAGTTGTGGGTCTACTCTCGACAGATTATAAGGTCTAGAAAGACACAGGACAGTTTGGCAGTATTTTTACCTCTGGTACTTATGTGCCGATCTGTTGCCGATCATCATTCTCCCAAGATGTCCTATATAGTGTAACCATATAGGCCTATGCTCCCAGCAGGCCCAATTATTCAGGAAAACTTAACGTGCATTCTGACTCCTTTTACGTAACGCATCAATACAGTTTAAATATTTGTAATTTAACTCTTAAATGTATTACCTTATAAACATAAACACAACCAGTCACTATTAGGGCTGTTACGTGACCGTATTACCGCCACTCCGGAGGTCACGAGTCATGAAGGCAGTCAAATTCCACGTATAATTAAGCTTCTCCAAGCTCTGATGCTGCTGTTGGTCATTAGTTGCCTACATAACTTGCTACCTACCTGGTACTCGGCACGCTATTGTCCCTCTAATCACTTTGACATCAATGCAAATGTAATCTGGATAAGAGCGTCCGCTAAATGACTTAAATGTAAATGTAATCGAAAATCGAATCAAACACTTCATGAGGGCTCATGTTGCGCAATATTTCTATAGGCTATGCAATAGGTGAAAAAACAGTGATGGCCTCTACTAAAAAGAGGAGGCTATGCCGACTATATTTATTTCTCAACTTTCCTAATATTAATCACATTGTTTATCTTTAAAACAGGAGTATAGCATACTTGGCTGGCATGAAAATGAACCACGGGAAACCTGTCCTCCATTCGCTATTTAAGTGCATAGATATGTATTTTTCCCATGATAATGGTCCATTCTAAATCAAAGCGAATTTCACACACATATATTATTTAGTATACAGTACCAGTCAAAAGTTTGGACACACCTACTCATTCCAGGGTTTTTCTTTATTTGTACTATTTTCTAGATTAATAGTGAAGACATCAAAACTATGGAATCATGTAATAACCAAAAAAGTGTTAAAGAAATTCTTCACTGTTTGCCTTGATGACAGCTTTGCACACACTTGGCATTACCTGAACCAACTTCACCTGGAAGGCTTTCCTAACAGTCTTGAAGGAGTTCCCACATGCTGAGCACTTGTTGGCTGCTGAACGCTCAAAACCTGGTTCAATCGGCTTTCCACCAGACACTGGGAGATGAATTCACCTTTCAGCAGGACAATAAGCTAAAACACAAGGCCAAATCTACACTGCAGTTTCTTACCAAGAAGACTATGAATGTTCCTGAGTGGCCGAGTTACAGTTTTGACTTGAATCTTCTTGAAAATCTATGGCAAGACCTGAAAATGGTTGTCTAGGAATGATCAACAACCACTTTGACAGAGCTTAAATAATTTGGAAAAGAATAATGGGAAAATGTTGCATAATCCAGATGTGGAATGCTCTTAGACTTTCCCAGAAAGACGGCTGTAATCGCTGCCAAAGGTGCTTCTACAAAGTATAAAGTATTGAGTCAGGGGTGTGAATACTTATGTAAATTAGATATCTGTATTTCATTTTCAAACATTTCTAAAAACATGTTTTGACTTTGTAATTATGGGGTATTGTGTGTAGATGGTTGAGAAGAAAATCGATTTTGAATTCCGTCCCTAACATAACGAAATGTCGAAATCGGCCATTCGATGAATGGAAAGAGACATCTGTTACAAAACACCAAAAAAGTGAATGACCTTCGGGAGATTGCCAAGCCTTTGATACTGAGTAGGGAGTGGATGTATTTTCTGTTTGTCGAGATTGACATACTCTATTTGATTGTGATGTTGAAAACTCAAACCATGATGAAAGCGCTTGAAGTCGGTAATCGGTATGCGGTAATGCATTGCTTATTGGTTGTGTGTGGTGCATTGGCACATAAACCTGTTAGGGGGAAATAATGGCATGCATTTTATATAATTATAAATATGACATCAAAATGTGATTTCCCTAGGTGATCATTGTCTGCAACTGGCTCTGATTGTGAGTGAGCTAGTCTGTTGTGGTCGGCGAACCCTCAACCTCCTGGCCCGTAGCCCTGTGTGGCACAAAACCATGCCCTGTGTGCCACAAAACCATGCTGAAGTAGTAAAGTCAACATCCACATTTATACAGACAGGGTTGCTACAGTTATTGTTATTTTATTCTATGAGGGGAGGGTTTGCCTGATTATTATTATTATTTTTTATTTTTATTTTTTTTACCGTATAAGAGGTAAAAAAAAATTGTTTTTATGTTTGGTAGTGGGGTGAATTTGTTTTATGACACCTCCAGTTAGACCAGTCCTCCCCCCGGCAGTTGTCACACACATTGTTATTTCAGTAGGCTGTATTCGTGTTCAGTGTTTAATGTGTTGGTTTGTAACTGATAGTTTGTCTTGCCCATAGGCTGTGATTTTCCACATGACCTGGTTGGCTATGTCTCTATGTTTACAACTCGGATGACTGCTCCGAGGGAGAGGGCTGCCGCACATACCACTGCATATATATATATATATACACACACACACACACACACACACACACACACACACACACACACACACACACGGGGGGACATCAGCACTCCAGGGGTTAAAGCCTCATATTTGTGGTGTGTGAGAGAGAAAGGGGGTGATGTGAGAATGATGAATATGAGAAGGTACTCTTAAGCCTATGATTCATTGCACTCAATGTGCCTTCCTCTGCTCTTTCTCTCTTTGCTTCGTGTGACGTTGTCAGAGAGGCAATCTGGATGCAATCTATGTTGCTCCGTGTCACCCCCCAAAACTTGCCTGCAACCTAGTTGCATGTCATCGCACAAGATGGAATTCAACCCTATTTCAAGCAACTGACTGTATGCAATGTCCAATCAGTGAGCAGAAAAGACGGATTGGTTGTTTGGCAACAAAACTGACGCGTGCACAACTATAGATTTTAACTGCAACTATATTTAGTCGACCATATATATATTTAATACATAAATCAAGTATATATTTTTGTTTTTTTGCTTTATTATTTATTTATAGTTTTTGGTACTTTTTACTCCCTTTTCTCCCCAATTTTGTCATCCAATTGGTAGTTAGTCTTGTCCCATCGCTGCAACTCCCCTACTGACTCAGGAGAGGTGAAGGTCGAGAGCCATGCATCCTCCGAAACAGGACTCTGCCAAACCACACTGCTTCTTGACCCTGCTCACTTAACCCGGAAGCTAGCCGCACCAATGTGTCGGAGGAAACTGGCGACCGAAGTCAGCTAGCTTGCAGGCGCCTGGCCCAACACAAGGAGTCGCTAGAGTGCGATGGGACAAGGAAATCCCGGCCGACCAAACCCTCCTCTAACCCGGACGACACTGGGCTAATAGTGTGCCGCCTCATGGGTCTCCCGAGCACGGCTGGCTGTGACACAGCCTAGGATTGAACCCGGGTCTGTATTAGTGCCTTAGATAGCTGTGCCACTCGTGAGGCCATACATAAATATAAATAAAGGTGCACAATGAGTACTTGTCTCTCATATACATAGTTACAGTTGTTGGTTAGCAAGTTATTAATTAAAATCACCATTTAACCAACACCCATATTTTTGTGACTACCTGGACCTACCATTTGGTTTTGAAGTATTGAAACTCAACCACATGATTTTAATGAAAAGTATTTTAGTAAACAACATGAAAAGGTGATTGTAAGAAGCGCTCATCATTTCAAATAAACTACGTCGTATTAAACAGCAAATAAACACTCTAAATAGGTCAGGAGCCAGAGATTGAACGAAAATGATTTATTTAGGCTATATTAAATTATTTCAAGGCTATAGTAAAAAAATAAATACTGTAAATTGTGAAGCATTTGAAAGTGCGACACACTAGGCTGGCAGGAACATTAAGCGCTCAGCATTTAAACAGCATTTTGTTATATTAAATCATTATGGTAAAAGTTGCGCATATACATTTGAGGTCGGAAGTTGACATACACCTTAGCCAAATACATTTAAACTTAGTTTTTCACAATTCCTGACATTTAATCAGAGTACAAATTCCCTGTTTTAGGTCAGTTAGGATCACCACTTTATTTTAAGAATGTAATGTCAGAATAATAGTAGAGAGAATGATTTATGTCAGCTTTTATTTCCTTCATCACATTCCCAGTGGGTCAGAAGTTAACATAAACTCAATTAGTATTTGGTAGCATTGCCTTTAAATTATTTTACTTGGGTCAAATGTTTCGGATAGCCTTCCACAAGCTTCCCACAATAAGTTGGGTGAATTTTGGCCCATTCCCCCTGACAGAATGGTGTAACTGAGTCAGGTTTGTAGGCCTTCTTGCTCGCACATGCTTTTTCAGTTCTGCCCACAAATTTTCTATAGGATTGAGGTCAGGGCTTTGTGATGGCCACCCCAATACCTTGACACAAATTACTTGTCATGCACAAAGTAGATGTCCTAACCGACTTGCCAAAACTATAGTTAGTTAACAAGAAATTTGTGGAGTGGTTGAAAATGAGTTTTAATGGCTCCAACCTAAGTGTATGTAAACTTCTAACTTCAACTGTAGGCTGTAACTTACTTAGAATTAAATAAACATGAAACAAAAAATGCCTTAGACTCAGTCTACAGTGCCTTTTTGAATTCACTTTTAGAGTTTGGCCAGAGTCTGTGGCTTCAGACTCATGCGATGGTGCCTGGAGAGCAGGCCAGCATAGGAGAATTCATTTCCCTCTCCGAGCTTGCAGTACTTCTGGGGATGCTAAACATCCTACGGGACACTTTTGCCAGGCTGGGCAGGGATGCAGAGTTTTTTTTTCTATAGGTAGGACTAAAGATTATTAGGCACAATAACCCTATCAAAAAAAATAGGTAATATGTCAGGCCTATTGGGACAAAATCAATGATAGCCTATTGTATAAATAATATAACGAAAATTAACACATTTTAAGAGATCCGATTTTTTTTGTTTAAAAATACTTTGCTACAATGACACACTTATTTAGCTACCAACCTTGTTCCTTTCTGTTAGCGTGTGCATGTAGTACACCATTATGCTTTTGGGATACATGTCTTTTCAGACTCCACACGACATCACCACACTCCTTCTCTTGCTCCTCATCATCTTTGTAAGTCACCTTGATTTGGAGTGGACGAGAAGGCAGAAGCTCCAGCCTTTGGGAAACCTGCTCCGCGCCCTAGTCAAATTGGGCACGCTCCACTCACATACTCTGGTTTCAACTGGAAATGTCCAACATGAATCGCTAGCTTGATTAGCTTGCTAGCTAGCTAAATTGTACAGCCAACATTTTGTCTGTTACAATTACCAAACGTTTGGATAAACAAATCATTTATGAAACCATGATGTGGTGTATGACAGGATTGAATGCTGCATGTAATGTCAATTGCATACAATGATTATTGCAACCACAGGGAGCCTTATGCTTCCATTTGTTACCAAGGCAACAGTAGACACTTCCATTCTGGGTGCTCTCTCTCCTTCACACCGGGGTTAGAATTTGATACTGGATTAAAGTTAGCCCCAGAGGGGGTGTTTATGTGTGCGTGTGAGTCGTCCCTCACCTTTTTGACTCATTCATGCATTTCCCAGAGAATTTCTGGTGTGCTTGTGTTTTTATTTAGAAAGTAGAAGCCCTCATTATTCTTAGCTTACAGACAGCTACTGCAGATGCTTTCAGCTGCATTCACTGTATCATATATCTGGAGTCCTTACATTCCTCAGCTAGCCACATGCTAAAAACATGGGTAACACTTCATTCTTCAAATGATTTATTGAGCTGGACAGTGGGCTTGGCATTGCATCCCATACAGTAGTCATGATATCATATGCACTGTGTTACTCAAGGACCCGAGAACAGATATCCACACATAGAGGAATCGCCATAAACACTGTGGGTTTGCATGCTAATTTGCTGAGTGTGCTATTTGGGTGATGATGTGTACCATTGGTCAGGGAGATTGGAGTGGAGGTGATTGGCACGGAATTGTCGGGGCAGCTGCATGGGGACAGATAGTTCCAGTAGAGAAGAAGAGTCACACATGATGGGGTGTAAAGACTAAAGACCCCTGTCTGGAGCATGAATCACGCCAGAGCTGGGGGAAGGGGGTTGGAGGGTTATAGTAAGTGGCTGCTGCCTCCAGTTTTGAGGAGTGAGAAAGAAGGGGCAAGACGTGCTCAGTGACTCACACTCAAACACATACACAGTTACAGTATGTCTGCAGTATGCTGAGCCTGTTGACTCTTCTATATCCTGCCCACAACCATGTTGTCATGCGCTGTCTGTGTGTTTATATGTACACTACCGTTCAAAAGTTTGGGGTCACTTAGAAATGTCTTTATTTTTGAATGAGTAGTACACAGCGTTGTATGAGATCTTCAGTTTCTTGGCAACTTCTCGCATGTAATAGCCATCATTTCTCAGAACAAGAATAGATTGATGAGTTTCAGAAGAAAGTTCTTTGTTTCTGGCCATTTTGAGTCTGTAATCTTACCCACAGATACTAATGCTCCAGATACTCAACTAGTTTAAAGAAGGCCAGTTTTATTGCTTCTTGAAGCAGAACAACAGTTTTCAGCTGTGCTAAAATAATTGCAAAAGGGTCTTCTAATGATCAAATAGTATTTTAAAATGATAAACTTGGATTAACTAACACAACGTGCCATTGGAACAAAGGAGTGATGGTTGCTGATAATGGACCTCTATACGCCTATGTAGATATTCCATAAAAATATAAATAATCTGCAGTTTCCAGCTACAATAGTCATTTACAACATTAACAATGTCCACTGCATTTCTGATCAATTTGATATTTTAATGGACAGAAAATGTGCTTTTCTTTAAAAAAAACAAGTACATTTCGAAGTGACTCCAAACTTTTGAACTCCAAGCAGGCTGTCATGTGCCTTTTACTGAGGAGTAGCTTTTGTCTGGCCACTCTACCATAAAGGCCTGATTGGTGGAGTGCTGCAGAGATGGTTGTCCTTCTGGAAGGTTCTCCCATCTCCACTCAGTCATAGTGACCATCAGGTTCCTGGTCACATCCCTGAACAAGGTCCTTCTCCCCTGATTGCTCAGTTTGGCCAGGCGGCCAGCTCTAGAAAGAGTCTTGGCGGTTCCAAACTTCTTCCATTTAAGAATGATGGGGTCCACTGTGTTGTTAAATACCATCCCCAATGATGATGATGGGATTGGGTTACACATCATCCTGTCTGTCATCCTTTACCGTACTCTTCACATCACCTATTATAGCTTTAATAACAATGAAATGGAGAATACTTCTCTTAATATTCTGTCTCCCAGTCTGTCTATCACTGTAACACGCTAGCCTCTAAGTTTCAACAGATACAGGCTGGCACTTAACTCCTACATTTGCCTTCCTTTAAGCTTTACCTGTGGTGAATTTTGTGAATAGGCCTCTGATAGCAAGCACAGAACTGAGCTGTATTTTTTTATTTATTGATGACAGACCTCTCTCCTCTCTCTCTCTGCTCTACACCTCTCTCTCTCTCTCTCTCTCTGCTCTACACCTCTCTCTCTCTGCTCTCTCCCGCGCTCTCTATCACAGGTCAATGTGTCGACTAAAGGACCTCTACAGGGTTGTTGTCAATGTAGGTCCCTGACGTCTTCAGTCTGCTGCCAGTCTGTTTAGTTAGTTAACCCATCTCTTCCTGCATCAGACCACCATCACTGTCCTGCATCACACCCAGGCACCCTCCTCAGACACCTGGCCAATCGCTTGTTCTGAACAGCGTTACCATGGACACCGAGTCCACCCACTCTGGCTACTCCAACAGATCCAACAGACATGGGTAAGAGCTCAGTTGACTTCCTCTCTGTCTTCTCTCTCTCTCCGCTCTCACACTCCTCACTCACTCGCACACACACACACACCCAAGCGGATGAAAGGTCAAGTTGCCAATGAGTGTGTTCAGATGCAGGCCTGTCTGTACCATCAGAGGGATGCTTATGTCTATATCTGCCGCAGAGCAACTGAATGCTGTTTGTCTCCACTGTGTATTACTTTTTAATTTAAGCCCAGCCTCATGTCAGTTGTTGGAAAAAAAGTTTCACTCTGACTTGTTCTGTAAATGAAATGGGGAGTGTGAGAGACTAATTAGGAGGGATTGGGCTTTCCTCTCCTCCCTCATCCACTTGTTTGTTGCCATATTCTTACTGTGTGTGTGTGTGTGTGTGTGTGTGTGTGTGTGTGTGTGTGTGTGTGTGTGTGTGTGTGTGTGTGTGTGTGTGTGTGTGTGTGTGTGTGTGTGTGTGTGTGTAGGGAGCAGAGTCGGCGTGAGCGGCGTAAGCTCAGCAGTAAGGACAGCAGCCGGTCAGAGCGGTCTGTAATCATCAACAGCCCCTACGGGCCCACTCAGGCCTCCCCCAACCACAACAGCGAGCCCCTGCTAGAAGTCCCCAGCTCCGTGGCTGGAGACGAGGCTCCAAGCCTCCAGGTAACCCAACAAATCAAAACTCACACAAACCATGCCTGAGAGATTCAAAAATCCCTGCATAGCTATACTGTACAGTGCAGCACTTGCTTACAGGAACCCTGTACAGAAGCCATCTCCCAACCAATCTCCTTCTCGCAGAGTCAAGCAGGGAACCAGCTGACTCGCGCACCATGCTGTTTTAAACTCAAACATCTGGGCCCATCATAATCACCATAGTGACAGGGTCATAGTCACCATGGTGACTAGGGGCCAAATAGGTCAGAGGATTTGCAAATCTCCCCTTGGCCTGTGCAAATGATATTTCCCATTCTTTGTTATTGCGTGTGTTTCTGTGCTGTGTGTGTGTGTGTGTGTGTGTGTGTGTGTGTGTGTGTGTGTGTGTGTGTGTGTGTGTAGTAATGTGGTTCTATGTGTAATAATTCTGTATGTGGGTCAGAATGTGTCTTGATTTAAATCCACATATGTTTATCTCTGGAAGCAAGCCTATGATTTAGATGCTCTGACAATGGGTTTGAGATTTAGCTCTGGGCTATTGAAGCTAGGGTCAGAAGGCTAGAGACTGGCTATAGAGGTAGATGGATCAAGTGAAGGAGACTGCTGCAGAGAGAGGGGGAGGGAGAGAGATGGATAAAGAGCGAAATGGTGATAGTTATGTTAGGAGGAGTATACTCGTGTCTCGTGCCCTGGGCTCCATTCACATACTCTCTGACCTACTTGACTTTGTAAGTGGAAGGTCCTGCGTGAAGTGTGTGTGTGGATGCATAAAGCATTTATGAGCCTGCACGTGCATGAATGGTCTATGCAGCAAGTAGTGCAGTACCAGCTACATCTCAGCTGCATTACCGAAGCACTGCTTACATTTATACAACTACAAACAGTGTCTGTCTGTCTAGCCGTCTGTCGGTCTGTCTCATTCCATGTCTCTTTGTATTTGGATGTTTGACTCGGTCTAGCGTGCTGCAAACATTCCACATTTGTGGTGTCATTGTAAGCTTGTGGCTTACAGACCCATTGTCTGCAATGTTGTTCAGCCACTGTCTACCAACTAGTGTAAAAGGTCATCTGTAATCATATCACATTACCATTACAGTGCAGTGCTTCCAAATGGCACCCACCCATCTCTGCCACTGCTTTAAGATCACTGCTCTTTCAAATGGATATGGCTAATGCTAATATAATCTGGCACAGAGGAATTTGCATACTGTAGGCTGAGATTAGCTTTAGCATGCAGCCAAACACCACTCTAAGGAAAGCTGATATGGATAATCCATGCATGCCTATGATCTAAGGATGTGTGTGTGTGTGTGTGTGTGTGTGTGTGTGTGTGTGTGTGTCTGTGAGTAGTGTGTACTGTCAGTGTCTGTGTGTGATTCATAGAGAGGTTGCCAACAGTGAGTGTCTGTCGGGTGAAAAGAATGTCATAAGGCTGTGTTCTGTGTCATGGTACTGTTGTTTTGTGCCTGAAGGCTATGGGGTTGGCATTGGCCTCTAACAGGCTGAGCTGAGGCTTTTAGAAGTAGCGGAAACAAATAGAATTGTGAATGTCTTTGCTCTTTTGTCCTTTTGGCCTCACAAACATACACACACAAATACAGTACAAATGTCAGACATACCTCTAGCTGTACCAGTGAGGTTCCTTTGTGTGCCAATGAATGTCATTGTTCTTTTTCCCAGTATACCAATGTGAAACACACACACACACGTCAGAATAACCTCCAGTCATATCAGTAAAGCTCTTTTGTGTGTTGGGTTAGTAAGTTACTGTATGTGTCTATGAGCGAAGCCTGTTAGTCAGTCAGTGTTAGTGTGTTGTTGTGTTTAGTGTCATATTATAGTGTGTAACAGGCCTAACCAGGGCTCTGAATACTATCTATATTCACTCTCCACCAGAGGACAGGGCTGCCAAGCACGCATCAAACACCACCCATCTCTATTTTCTTTCTATTTTTCTCTTTCCCTCTCTCTTTCTTTCTTTGTGTGTGTGTTTCTCTAACTGTGTCTCTGTCCTTCTCTGCCCCCTCTTCTCTGCTTCTCTGCTTCTCTGCTTCTCTGCCTTTCGGTCTGTATAACATGGTACATTTTGATTAGTTTTGAGTTAATCTGTGGGATTAAGCCACGGAGTGTAAATGAAGAGCGTTTAGCCTGCATTTGCTCTACCATTGCTACAGAGAGGCTCATTAGTTATATGTACCATGCTTTAAGAGATGTTAGATAATATATAGGCCGTGTTCACTGATCTTTAACATGGAGAAGAGTGAGAGCACATTAAGATAATGTATGTAACAATGGGAGACATCAGACAGGACAGAGTTATATGATCTAATAGGTTGTAGGTGTGATTAACACTCAGAGCCCCAGAATTCCATAACTACTAGAATGGCAATGATGGTCATTCTGACCGTTGATATTTCAATTATATAAATATTCCTTAATAAATAATAAATTGCTAAATGAATGCATGTATTATGTTAAAATAGGTTCTAAGATTCCTCAGGACACCAAATGCAAATGAGAAAAGTTATTGATTGATCCAGAAGCACATGGACTGTAAATACTAAAATAACAAGATGTGTATTTTCTGACTGCAAAACAACAGTTGCTGGCCTGTCCAAATTACACCTAAACTGTATTGAAACTAATTTCACTTATTATTATTATTATTATTATTATTATTATTATAGATGTGGCCTAAAACAAAACAAAATTGACCACAAACCATGTGTAACCACGCCAGCCCAGGACCACCACATCCGGCTTCTTCACCTGCGGGATCGTCTGAGACCAGCCACCGGGACAGCTGAAGAATTTCTTCACAAACTGACAGAAACTGTCTCAGGGAAGCTCATCTGCATGCTCTTCATCGGGATCTTGAACTGACTGCAGTTCAGCGTTGTTTGCTGTTGTCAACGTTGTGAACAGAGTGCCCCATGGTGGTGATGGGGATGGTATGGGCAGGCATAAGCTACCCTCAACGAACACAATTGCATTTTATCAATGGTATCTCTGTGAATGCACAATTCTTCCACCGCCATCACCTCATGTTTCAGCATGATGATGCACAATGACTCAAGGGATCTGTACACAATTCCTGGAATCTGAAAATGTCCCAGTTCTTCCATGGCCTACATACTTACCAGATATATCACCCCCTTGAGCATGTTTGGGATGCTCTGGATTGTCGTGTACGACAGTGTGTTCCAGTTCTTGCTAGTATCCAGCAACTTCGCACAGCCATTGAAGAGGAGTGGGACAACATTCCACAAGCCAAAATCAACAGCTTGATCAACTCTATGCGAAGGAGATGTTGCAATACATTTTAGTCATTTAGCAGAAGCTCTTATCCAGAGTGACTTACATTTTCATTCGTACTGGTCCCCCGTGGGAATCGAACCTACAAACCTGGCATTGCAAGTACCATGCTCTATCAACTGAGCCACATGGAACCACTTAAATTAGGCAAATGGTGGTCACCGACTAGACTAGACTATATTCCCAGTCATGTGAAATTCATAGACAAGGGCCTAATGAATTTATTTCAATTGACTGATTTATTTTATATGAACTGTAACTCAGTAAAATCTTTGAAATTGTTGCATGTTTATATTTTTGTTCAGATCAAATACAACAGGTGTAGTAGACCTTACAGTGAAATGCTTACTTACGAGCCCCTAACTAACAATGCAGTTTAAAAATATATAGGGGGGGATACCAGTACAGAGTCAATGTGCGGGGGCACCGGTTAGTTGAGGTAATATGTACATGAAGTTAGAGTTATTAAAGTGACTATGCATAGATGATAACAACAGAGAGTAGCAGCATGTGTAAAAGAGTGGGGTGGGGGGAAATGCAAATAGTCTGGGTAGCCATTTGATTAGATGTTCACGAGTCTTATGGCTTGGGGGTAGAAGCTGTTTTAGAAGCCTCTTGGACCTAGACTTGATGTTCCGGTACCTCTTGCCCTGCGGTAACAGAGAGAACAGTCTATGACTAGGGTGGCTGGAGTCTTTGACCATTTTTAGGGCCTTCTTCTGACACCGCTTAGTATAGAGGTCCTGGATGGCAGGAGGCTTGGCCCAAGTGATATACTGGGCCATTCGCACTACCCTCTGTAGTGCCTGCGGAAGGAGGCCAAGCAGTTGTCATACCAGGCAATGCTCTCGAGGGTGCAGCAGCAGAACCTTTTGAGGATCTGAGGACCCATGCCAAATCTTTTCACTCTCCCGAGGGGGAATAGGCGTTGTCATGCTCTCTTCACGACTGTCTTGGTGTGCTTGGACCATGTTAGTTTGTTGGTAATGTGGACACCTAGGAACTTGAAACTCTCAACCTGCTCCACTGCAGCCCCATCAATGAGAATGGGGGCTGCTCAGTCCTCTTGTTCCTGTAGCCCACAATCATCTCCTTTGTCTTGCTCATGTTGAGGGAGAGGTTGTTATCCTTGCACCACACAGCCAGGTCTCTTACCTCCTCCCTATAGGCTGTATTGTCATTGTCGGTGATCATG
Source organism: Oncorhynchus keta (assembly GCF_023373465.1). Lineage (NCBI taxonomy): Eukaryota > Metazoa > Chordata > Actinopteri > Salmoniformes > Salmonidae > Oncorhynchus > Oncorhynchus keta. Next base: position 25,596,179 of record NC_068427.1, on the reverse strand, counting down.
CCTACCACTGTTGTGTCATCGGCAAACTTAATGCTTAACGCTCTCAGGCCTTTCTAATCGACCTGGCCGGGGTATCCTGGAAGGATATTGACCTCATCCCGTCAGTAGAGGATGCCTGGTTATTTTAAAATCCTCACCATCTTAACCTGTTGCGTCGAGCAATCCCGGATCCGGGAGCGTAATTATAGCCTCAAGCTCATTACCATAACGCAACGTTAACTATTCATGAAAATCGCAAATGACATGAAATAAATATTGGCTCACAAGCTTAGCCTTTTGTTAACAACACTGTCATCTCAGATTTTCAAAATATGCTTTTCAACCATAGCTACACAAGCATTTGTGTAAGAGTATTGATAGCTAGCATAGCATTAAGCCTAGCATTCAGCAGGCAACATTTTCACAAAAACAAGAAAAGCATTCAAATAAAATAATTTACCTTTGAAGAACTTCGGATGTTTTCAATGAGGAGACTCTCAGTTAGATAGCAAATGTTCAGTTTTTCCAAAAAGATTATTGGGAGGAGAAATCGCTCCGTTTTGTTCATCACGTTTGGCTAAGAAAAAACCTCAACTTCAGTCATTACAACGCGGAACTTTTTTCCAAATTAACTCCATAATATCGACAGAAACATGGCAAACGTTGTTTAGAATCAATCCTCAAGGTGTTTTTCACATATCTATTCGATGATAAGTCATTCGTGGCAGTTTCTCCTCTGAAGCAAATGGTAAAATACACACAGCTGGAGATTATGCAATAATTGCAACGGAGGACACCAACCGGAGCACCTGGTAAATGTAGTCTCTTAAGGTCAATCTTCCAATGATATGCCTACAAATACGTCACAAAGCTGCAGACACCTTGGGGAAACGACAAAGTGTAGGCTCATTCCTTGCGCATTCACAGCCATATAAGGAGACATTGGAACAAAGCGCATTCAAAATCTGGGGCATTTCCTGTTTGAAATTTCATCTTGGTTTTGCCTGTTGCATCAGTTCTGTGGCACTCACAGATAATATCTTTGCAGATTTGGAAACGTCAGTGTTTTCTTTCCAAAGCTGTCAATTATATGCATAGTCGAGCATCTTTTCGTGACAAAATATCTTGTTTAAAACGGGAACGTTTTTTTATCCAAAAATTAAAAGAGCGCTCCCTAGATCGAAGAAGTTAAATAAGCATGCCCAATGCAAGAAATTTAGAACCAGACTGCCCTTAATCAACACAAAAATATCCTATGGCCTTCTGCATTAGCATTGAACAGCCCCCGTGATATGCAACTTTTCAGGGAAGCTAGAAACCAATATACAGTGGGGCAAAAAAGTATTTAGTCAGCCACCAATTGTGCAAGTTCTCCCACTTAAAAAGATGAGAGAAGCCTGTAATTTTCATCATAGGTACACTTCAACTATGACAGACAAAATGAGAAAAAAATCCTGCAAATCACATTGTAGGATTTTTAATGAATTTATTTGCAAATTATGGTGGAAAATAAGTATTTGGTCAATAACAAAAGTTTATCTCAATACTTTGTTATATACCCTTTGTTGGCAATGACAGAGGTCAAATGTTTTCTGTAAGTCTTCACAAGGTTTTCACATTGTTGCTGGTATTTTGGCCCATTCTGCCTAAATTGTTGCAACCCGTATTACTAGCCTTTTCAACCTCTCTTTTCGTGTCGTCTGAGATTCCCAAAGATTGGAAAGCAGCTGCGGTCGTCCCCCTCTTCAAAGGGGTGGGACACTCTTGACCCAAACTGCTACAGACCTATATCTATCCTACCCTGCCTTTCTAATGTCTTCGAAAGCCAAGTCAACAAACAGATTGCCGACCATTTCGAATCCCACCATACCTTCTCCGCTATGCAATCTGGTCATGGGTGCACCTCAGCCACGCTCAAGGTCCTAAACGATATCTTAACCGCAATTGATAAGAAACAATACTGTGCAGCCGTATTCATTGATCTGGCCGAGGCTTTCGACTCTGCCGATGAGGATGTGGTGATTGACAGACTCGATAGCCTTGGTTTCTCAAATGATTGCCTTGCCTGATACACCAACTACTTCTGATAGAGTTCAGTATGTCAATTTGGAGGGTCTGTTGTCGGGTCTCTGGCAGTCTCTATGGGGGTACCTCAGGGTTAAATTCTTGGACCGACTCGCTTCTCTGTATACATCAATGATGTTGCTCTTGCTGCTGGTGAGTCTCTGATCCACCTATACACAGACGACACTATTCTGTATACTTCTGGCCCTTCTTTGGACACTGTGTTAACAACCCTCCAGATGAGCTTCAATGCCATACAACTCTCCTTCTGTGGCCTCCAATTGCTCTTAATTACTAGTAAAACTAAATGCATGCTCTTCAACCGATCGCTGCCTGCACCTGCCCACCCGTCCAACATCACTACTCTGGATGGCTCTGACTTAGAACATGTGGACAACTACAAATACCTAGGTGTCGTGTCTTTGGCTATGCCGGATTAAGTGATATGACATGCTATTCTATAAAATCCTTTCTCCGTAATGAATATTACCTGATTGAGCTAATCATGTAATTAACTAGAGTCGGGGCACCACAACATAATATTTATAGAGCTGTTATCTTCTGAATAGACTCTTAAAGACCTAGTAATATTTTACATCAATAGCAGTCAATATTAATCGGTCTCATCTAAAAGTTGTAAATTCTTGGTTATCTTCACGAACCCTGGCTAACAAGTTGAATCAGCAATACAAAATTGGGTTTCATTATTTATTTACTAAATACCTAACTAATCACACAGAATTACATATACAAAGAATGAATCATACATGGATTACAAATTACGTCATAAAGGAAAATGTCCCTAGCAGGCGGAACAGATACGACAGCTGGTTACACAAAAGAAAAGGGGCTGGATTTGAGTGAAAGAGCGGGAAGACTGAGGGACAAAGGGAGAAGCTGTGCTATCGAAAATACAGTATCTTATGCGTTCTAAATTACTGCCCATTTGGAAAAGGAAAATGCAATAAATATTTTCTCTGAGCTGCGCTTCGGTAGGTTGGTGGTAGATGGAAGGCTATGTTGCCAAACCGAGTCCTTTGTCCTTTGAATAATGCCTCTGGTGGTCAATTGGATGCGTTGTAGTAACGTCGTTGTGTCTCCACCTTAAAACAATCCTTGCTGCTTTATTCGGTGCATTCTGCTGCCTCCTAACTTCACTTGATGATGCATTTCCCCAGACCACCGAACAGTAGTTCACCTGAATCTCAATTAATGCTTGGGTTATTTGCTTAAGAATCTTTCCTGGTACATATTTAGCTATCCTTCTGATTATGCATGATGTTTTAATGTTTTGTTTTTTTACATAGATTAGTTATTTGAGACGACCATGATAAGCAGTTGTCTAGCTGCACTCCCAATAGTTTGGTTTCTGCCACTTCTTCAATTTGTACTCCTCCCATACTTAATTGTATCCCATGCTGTTTTGACCTTTTCCTAGTTGAACAGACCAACATAACTTTGGTTTTCTTGGTGTTTAAACAAGTTTGTTTTGGCAAACCCACTTCCTGATATTCTCCAAATCTCCTTGTACAGCCTGCTGTACCTGTTGAACCGATTGTCTTGCTGCATAAATTGTAGTATCATCTGCAAATATAGTAGATTGAGTTTCAACCAAGGCATAGGGAAGGTCGTTGGTATATATTAAATAAAGAAGTGGCCCAAGGCAGCTGCCCTGCGGTATTCCACAGTTTAACACATTAGGGGAAGAAAATTAACCATTGATATTGGTTGATGTTTCCTGTCAGTTAGATATGACTGTACCCAATTCAATGCTACCTCCTTAAAACCATAATGCATTTAATTTTGTCAATTATTTCATGATCCACTAAATCAAATGCTGCACTGAAATCTAAAAATAGTACACCTACAAATGTGCCATTATCCATAGCATTGAGCCACTGGTCAGTCATGTCAACCAATGCAGTGGTAGTGGAATGTTTTTTGCGATAAGCATGCTGATTGGCTGTAATCAGATCATTCTTTTCCATGTACTCCCACATTTGTCTACTCACTATATCTTACTGAGTGTAGGGAGTAGACTAATTGGTTGACTATTGGCAGGAGTAATGGGTTCTTTGCTGTCTTTCGGAATAGGACACAGTTTCGCATGCTTCCATACATTTGCAAACACCCCCTTTTCCAGTGACCAATTAAATATGTATCTCAGTGGAACTGCAATCTGGGGAGCAGCACAGCGAAGCAAAGAAATTGTCCATAACCTGTAGATTTACCATCAGGTAATGACTTCAATAGGTTTCACACCTCCTCCACTGACACCTTTTGTAGACTAAAATAGCAGATCTCATGATGCTGCCACCCCTGTGCTTCACGGTTGGGATGGTGTTCTTCAGCTTGCAAGTCTCCCCCTTTTTCCTCTAAACATAACGATGGTCATTATGGCCAAACAGCTCTATTTTTGTTTCATCATACCAGAGGACATTTCTCCAAAAAGTACCATATTTGTCCCCATGTGCAGTTGCAAACTGTAGTCTGGGTTTTTATGGTGGTTTTGGAGCAGTGGCTTCTTCCTTGCTGAGTGGCCTGTCAGGTTTTGTTGATATAGGACTCGTTTTACTGTGGATATAGTTACTTTTGTACCTGTTTCCTCCAGCATCTATAGAAGGTCCTTTGCTGTAGTTCTGGGACCACGGCTGCGTGGTCCCATGGTGTTTATACTTGCGTACTATTGTTTGTAAAGATGAACGTGGTACCTTCAGGCATTTGGAAATTGCTCCCAAGGATGAATGGAGGTCTAAAATGTCTGAGGTCTTGGCTGATTTCTTTTGATTTCCCGATGATGTCAATCAGAGGTACTGAGTTTGAAGCTTGGCCTTGAAATACATCCATAGGTACACCTCAAATGTACTCAAATTATGTCAATTAGCCTATCAGAAGCTTCTGAAGCCTTGACATCATTTTCTGGAATATTCCAAGCTGTTTAAAGGCACAGTCAACTTAGTGTATGTAAACTTCTGACCCGCTGGAATTGTGATACAGTGAAATAATCTGTCTGTAAATAGTTGTTGGGAAAATGACTTGTGTCATGCACAAAGATGCCCTACCCGGTTAACAAGATATTTGTGGAGTGGTTGAAAAATTAGTTTTAAATTACTTCAACCTAAGTGTATGTAAACTTCCGACTTCAACTGTACAAACACACACAAGAGAAGAGAGAGTTGTTAATGGTCACAAACACCCAGAACCTCAAATGTAAAGAGAGAGAAGCGAGCTGACAAACTTTTCTATAAACTTCCGACTTCAACTGTACCTGCCCTTACCTCCCTGGGGGGCGGCCGGTTAGGAAGTCCAGGATCCAGTTGCAGAGGGAGGTGTTTAGTCCCAGGGTCCTTAGCTTATTGATGAACTTTGTGGGCACTATGGTGTTGAATGCTGCGCTGTGGTCAATGAACAGAATTCTCACATAGGTGTTCCTTTTGTCCAGGTGGGAAAGGGCAGTGTGGAGTGCAATATAGATTATATCATCTGTGGATCTATTGGGGCAGTATTCAAATTGGAGTGGGTCTAGGGTTTCTGGGATAATGTTGATGATGTGAGCCTTGACCAGCCTTTCAAAGCACTTCATGGCTACAGGCGTGAGTGCTATGGGTCGGTCATCATTTAGGCAGGTTACCTTCGGGTTCTTGTGCACAGGCACAAGGTGGTCTGCTTAAAACATGTTGGTATTACAGACTCGAACAGTGAGAGGTTGAAAATGTCAGTGAAGACATTTGCCAGTTGGTCAGTGTATGCTTGCAGTACACGTCCTGGTAATCCGTCTGGCCCTGTGGCCTTGTGAATGTTGACCTGTTTGATGGTCTTACTCACATCAGCTGCTGAGAGAGTGATCACAGTCTTCCGGAACAGCTGGTGCTCTCATGCATGTTTCAGTGTTATTTGCCTCCAAGTGAGCATAAAGTAATTTAGCTCGTCTGGTAGGCTTGTGTCACTGGACAGCTCTCGGCTGTGCTTCCCTTTTGTAGTCTATAATGGTTTGCAAGCCATGCCACATTCAACGAGTGTCAGAGCCGGTGTAGTACGAATCGACCGTAGTCCTGTATTGACGCTTTGCCTGTTTGATGGTTCGTCGGAGGGCATAGCGAGATTTCTTATAAGCTTCCGGATTAGAGTCCCACTCCTTGAAAGCAGCAGCTCTAACCATCAGCTCAGTGCGGATGTTGCCTGTAATCCATGGCTTCTGGTTGGGGTATGTATGTGCGGTCACTGTGTGGACTACGTCATCGATGCACTTATTGATGAAGCCAATGACTGATGTGGTGTACTCCTCAATGCCATCGGAGGAATCCCGGAACATATTCCAGTCTGTGCTAGCAAAACAGTCCTGTAGGTTAGCATCTGCTTCATCTGACCACTTTTTTTATTGATCTAGTCACTGGTGCTTCCTGCTTTAATTTTTTGCTTGTAAGCAGGAATCATGAGGATATAATTATGGTCAGATTTGCCAAATGGAGGGCGAGGGAGAGCTTTACACATCTCTGTGTGTGAAGTAAAGCTGGTCTAGAGTTTATTTTAATTTTATTTTTGTCCTCTGGTTGCACATTTAACAAGATGATAGAAATTTGGTCAAATGGATTTTAAGTTTCCCTGCATTAAGGTCCCTAGCTACTAGGAGCGCCGCCTCTGGGTGAGCATTTTCTTGTTTGCTTATGGCAGAATACAGCTCATTCAATTCTCCTTCAATTCTCATTCTGACTGTGGTAGTATGTAAACAGCTATGAAAAATACAGATGAAAAATCTCGAGGTAGGTAGTGTGGTCTACAGTTTATCATGAGATACTCTACCTCAGGCGAGCAATAGCTCGAGACATCCTTAGATATCATGCACCAGCTGTTATTTACAAAAATACATAGTCCGCCGCTCCTTGTCTTAACAGACGCAGCTGTTCTATCTTGCCGGTGCAACGTATAACCAGCCAAGCTATATGTTGTTAGTGTCGTCGTTCAGCCACAACTCCGTGAAGCATAAGATATCACAGTTTTGAATGTCCCGTTGGTAGTTTAATCCTCCACGTAGGGCATCTATTTCATTGTCCAAAGATTGCACGTTTGCTAGCAGAATGGAAGGAAGTGGGGGTTGATTCGATCGCCTACAAATTCTCAAAAGGCGGCCTGCCCTCCAGCCCATTTTTATCCGCTTTCTCTTCACACAGATCACAGGGATCTGGGCCTATTCCATAGAAAGCAGTATATCACTCGCATCGTGCTCGTCAGACTTGTTAAAGGAATCTGCCAGTCTGCGGTGAGTAATTGCAGTCCTGATGTCCAGAAGTTATTTTCAGTCATAAGAGACGGTAGCGGCAAAATTATGTACAAATAATTAGTAACAAATATAAGTTGCAAATAAACAAACAAAAAACGAAGCGGTTGGGGACATATCAAATGTCTGCCTTCTTGTCCGGTGCCATTTTAACACCAGTGTATAATCTCAAAACAGTGTACCCTATATCAGTCCACCAAATCCAAGCAGTCTGATTAGTCTATTCTAGGCCTACTTGGAGTAGGCTACACAGTGAGAGTATGTGTAATTTACAATGGCAAGACCAAGACGAATGGATGTGCATGCTGTGTGAGAGTTTCTACAAGATGAAAACGACTCAGATGGCGGGGAAGAGTGGATTGTGACATCTATGAGGATTATTATTCTGATTCCTGCTGATTGGCTTTCCATATCTGGGAATGGATCCATATCAGGCAGCAAGTGAGCGAGTGTCGGATAATGTTTTGGATCAGATGGCATGGGTGTACGTGGTGAAAGGATGAACTCGCTGCTACAACATGCTTGACTTGGCTGCTATAAACGCACACGTGTTGTTCAATCAGTGCATGAACAACATCCATGAGCAGGAGGGAGTCGAATATATTTTTTAATATATTTTTTATTTGACCTTTTATTTAACTAGGCAAGTCAGTTAAGAACAAATTCTTATTTTCAATGACTGCCTAGGAACTGTGGGTAACTGCCTGTTCAGGGGTAGAACGACAGATTTGTACCTTGTCAGCTTGGGGATTTGAACTTGCAACCTTTCGGTTACTAGTCCAACGCTCTAACTACTAGGCTACCCAACTTCATTGTCCATCCAGAACAGACGTTTTCCTTTGGCGTCACCTTCCATTGAAAGGATCACATACTAGTCCATCATATTGCATACACTAAAAACATAGAGGACATTGCTACATTTACTCACAAATGACCGCTGTCCCAACTGCACTGGATAGATAAATATATAATATACTGATACAATTTACATTGTATTTAGTAGTCCAACGGCACAAGGAACAAATTAATGTTTGAACACGTTCTTCTTGGCCATGGCATTCTGAAGCGTCGGCAAGAGGGAAGCCTCTCCAACTGAGGGTTTAGAGGGTGGGAGGGGTCGCCAATGACAGCCAGTGTCTTATTTATGGTTGCCTTGTGGAACAGACTGGTCAACTGTGCCTGTGGTCGACCAATTACTTTGCTGGCTGTGTTTACTATTTTGGTCAGATTTTCCTTTTGCTCCCCACGCTCAGACTACCATACCAGACTGTCATATTGAACGTGAGGATGCTCTCCACCAAGCTTCTGTACACCCTCTCCAGAACATCCTTACTGACCACAAACCCCTTCAATTTACTGATTAAAAACAGGTGCTGACTTGCTTTAAAAAAAAAATAGTCTGCATTCTCTGTGAAACTGAGCATGTTATAAATTTGTGTCCCTAGGTATTTGAAATGCTCAACCACCTCCACTGATTGGTCGTTCAGAGATAGTAGCTGGGATATTGGCAAGTTGTTGCCATTGATGATCAGCTCCTTAGTTTCTTTCTCACATTGATGTGGAGGGCACTTGACCGGCATCCTTCTTGGAGGTTGTTGTTCTGTTTAAAATGACATTAGCATCAGAGTCCCAACAGAGACATGTCGTCCGTGTACTTGAAAAGGCTCACATTGTTTCCTTGGATCTTCATCTCATTAGTGTAGATGGAGAACCACAATGGTGAAAGGACACACTCTTGTGTTCAGGGTCAGTTCATCAGAGAGGACCCCATTCATGAGGACCCTCTGTGGCCATTCATCATGAGTCTGGCACACGGGCTACGTGAGTGAGGGCCAAGGCAGCAGAAAAGATTCCACGTGAGCCGTTGCGCAAGCCAAATTGCGCAGAGCTCCCATGGAGGAAAAACTGTAAGGTGGGCAGATGCGCTCACAACAGAACCCACAACACCGGTTTCAAGCGGCAAGCGAATTGTTGCAATCAAGTGAAAGTGACAAAGACTTGTGGTGACTGTTAGGACAAGGGATAACCGCTACATGAGATCCAACTGTTGCTTGAAGACTCACACCATACTGTAAATATGAGTGAGGCCACAGATAATGTGTCCAATAACTGACAATAATAGACTTTTTAACAGATGTCATATCAACCCTTATATTCATTATAATGCAATTATTGCATTTGTGCTGATTTTCACTATTCACAAGCACTGCTTGGCGCCTACACTGATGTTTAGACTACTGATATTTTCTTAATTGACCGGGTGTCTGGCAGTTTGGGTATTTATTTGTTTTGTCGTTTATAAAAAATGATATTTTACTGTGTTACAATGCACATTCTTTTGTTTCATAGTTGTAACAAAGGCACTCCACCGATGAAATAGATTTTTCCACTTTAAATTCAGTTTTTGGTGCTTTTTTTGTTTTTACGTAAAGCCTGCACAGTAACATGAACAAATGAAAATGTGTATGTTCTTTCAAATATGTACATTTTGGTATACTAATGTTACCATAAACACAACCAAAAAGGGGTCCAACGAGACCTGACTTTTCTAGTTGAATGGATTTATTAGACTGGTGGCTATTGGTGCTCCTCAAGGCCCAGCTATTCTCCTGTTAAATATGCATACGGTCAAATGACCATGGTGCTTTGAGGATAAAATGCTGAAAGTTTGTATTTTTTTGTTATATTTGTCTGAAAGTACTGATCAAGTTTAAAATACACACATTTAGGAAAAGTCAGGGACAGGTGGGTTCAAGGTTTTTAATGAAATTAAGTTATTGAAATTACAAAATTGAAAATGGTCGGATTGGCCGTTTTGGCAGTTCTAGCGTACAGATTATTTTAAAAGAGCTGACCCATCACTCTCTCAAATAGGGGTCACCAGGTTCGTGTTTATCTCCATTCTCTGTCGCTCTCTCCATCGTTCTCCTCTTCTCTCTCTTTTTCTAACATTTTGCGTCTTTCTCACCCCCTCTTGTTTACCCCCCACTCATCTCCTGTTTGGTAAGTTTAATTTAAAGGAAGGGGATGATGGTGTATAGGCAAAAACAGTGAACCACAGAGGGTTATTAAGTGGCTGTTACTCAGCAATCACACTGAGGATTTCCTCTTCCTTACCTCTTTCTGTCCCGGTCTCTTTCAGTGTAATTTTTGAATGGCAAATCAGGTGGCGTGTCCATCTGGCAAAGGGATAAAGTTTTAGGGGTGTCATGTGGGTAAGTGTATGTGATCTGACAGAAGAAGGTGGCTACAGTATTCCAATCTACTTCTCATGGAATGGAATACACACACACACACACACACTGTTCCCAGCTGCTTACCAGGGAGATAGAGAGAGCAAGATAATAAATAGCTGAATAACTGGCAGTAAGAGATGCTCTCTTCGGCAGACAGGTCTTTAATCAGTCTCTCGCTGTGCACCTTCCTCTTATGGCACATTTATGTTTAATCTCCATCCTGAGCAGGAAGAGGAGATTTGACTCTTAATTTGCAATGCTAGACCTGCATAACATCAGCCTTATTGTGGTGTGTGTGTGTGTGCGTGCGTGCGTCATCCCTACCTGGTCATGATGAGCAGTCTGAATGTGTACTGTCTTCCTCTATGTGGATCAGTGGGGAGCTGAAAGCCTGTCACAATAACACAGAACCCCAGGAAAACCGAAGGCTTCTTTAAATAGAATGACGGATGGGATGTTTGCGGTAAACCTCAAGGGATTTATTCAGTGTATCTCTAGTCTGTCTGTCTTTGTGTGTAGCAGAGACAGAGAATGGAATAAAACCAGCATTTATGTGTATCTATCAACTAGTGTGTATTTGTTACTTTGGTTTGTCTCTCACATCCCTCCACAGAGACTATTCCTTTCCTTTTCCATCTTCTGTTTTCACTCTCTTCCTCTCTCACTCTTCCTCCACCTCTCTTCTCTGGATGTGTCTGTGCTATCAACCATATGCTATGTTTTAATCTCTTCTCTATCTCCCTCCCCTCTCTCTTTTAGGATGATAACTGGGGGGAAACCACCACGGCGGTGACTGGCACCTCAGAGCTTAGTATTTCCCAGGAGGAGGTGGTTGGTCTGGGGAAGAGGTCAGAGGGCGGCCTGGGGCAGGGCTGTCGGCGTTACGCTCCCCTAGCTCTGGGCCTCTGTGTGGGGCTACTGGTCCTGGCCACCCCCCTGGCCTTCCTGGTCCTCCCGGCGGTGCTGTGGCCGGCCAGGCTGCAGGCCTGTGGCTCAGCCTGCGAGGGCCTCTTCCTCTCTGTGTCCTGTAAACTTCTCATCCTTCTGCTAGCTGTGTGGGCGATCTTCCTGCGCCAGGCCCGTGCCAGCCTGCCCAGGGTGTGTGTGTACCGAGCCCTCCTGGCCATGCTCACACTGCTGCTCACAATCTCCTACTGGCTGTTCTATGGGGTCCGCATCCTCGACTCACAGGTGTGTATGTTTCATAAACGTGCGTGTGTGTAAATCAAATTGTATTTGTCACATGCACCAAATACAACAGGTGTAGACATACAGTGAAATGCTTACTTACAAGCCCTTAACCAACAATGCAGTTTAAAGAAAAATAAGTGTTAATGTATTTACTAAAATAAACTGAAGTAAAAAATAAAATAAAACCAATAAGAAGAAGAAAATAGAAAAATAACATAGTTAAAGAGCAACAATCAAATAATGGTAGCGAAGCTATATACAGGGGATGTCGGTACAGAGTCGATGTGTGAGGGCACCAGGTAGTTGAGGTAATTGAAGTAATATGTACATGTAGGTAGAGGTAAAGGTAAAGTGACTGTGACTGAAAATGGGGGGGACAATGCAAATAGTCCAGGTAGCCATTTGATTAGCTGTTCAGGAGTCTTATAGCATGGGGGTAGAAGCTGTTAATTAACCTTTTGGACCTAGACTTGGTCCTCCGGTATCGCTTGCCGTGCGGTAGCAGAGAGAATGGTCTATGACTAGGATGGCTGGAGTCTTTGGCAATTTTTAGGGCCTTCCTCTGACACCTCCTGGTATAGAGGTCCTGGTTGGCAGGAAGCTTAGCCCCAGTGATGTACTGGGCCGTTCGCACTACCCTCTGTAATGCCTTGCCTTTTGAGTCAGTGGTCTGGCAGAGTGCCACAAGCTCGTGACGCTCGTTCACTTGAGAGTTAGCTTGCGTTCCATTGCTTTTCTACAGACAAAGGAATTCTCCAGTTGGAACATTATTGATGATTGATGTTAAAAACATCCTAAAGATTGATTCTATACATCGTTTGACATGTTTCACTGGCTGTTGTCATGTCGATCCCGTTAGCGGGATCTCAGCCTTAAGACGTTTTTAATGTGAGTGTAGCGAAATGCTTGTGCTTCTAGTTCCGACAGTGCAGTAATATCTAACAAGTAATCTAACAATTCCACAACTACCTATTACACACAATCTAAAGGGATGGAATAAGAATATGTACATGTATGGATGAGCGATGAGCGATGACCGAGTGGCATTGGCAAGATGCAATAGATGGTATAAAATTCAGTATATACATATGAGATGAGTAATGCAAGATATGTAAACATTATTAAAGTGGCATTATTAAAGTGACTAGAGATCCATTTTTTAAAAGTGACCAATGATTTCAAATCTGTATGTAGGCAGCAGCCTCTCTGTTTTGGTGATGGCTGTTTAACAGTCTGATGGCCTTGAGATTGAAAAACAGCTTCTGTCTCTCTGTCCCAGCTTTGAGGCCCCTGTACTGACCTCACCTTCTGGATGGTAGCGGGGTGTTAAGCAGTGGCTTGGGTGAACCTTTTGGCCTCCTGTGACATCGGGTACTGTAGGTGTCCTGGAGGGCAGGTGGTTTGCCCTCCCCCTGGAGAGCCCTGCGGTTATGGGCGGTGCAGTTGTCGTACCAGGCGGTGATACAGCCCGACAGGATGCTCTCAATTCCAGTTGGTTAACGCATGCTCAGAGTACCCTTCCTGGTAATCTGTCTGCCTTGCAGCCTTGTGAACTTAGACCTGTTTAAAGGTCTTACTCATATTGTCTATGGAGATCGTGATCACACGCCTAGTTAAATAAAGGTTAAATAAATCAAATAAAATCACACAGTTGTCCGGAACAGCTGGTGCTTAAATGCATGCTTCAGTGTTGCTTGCCTTCAAGCGAGCATAGAAGTCATTTAGCTCGTCTGGTAGGCTCGTGTCACTGGGCAGCTCACGGCTGTGCTTCCCTTTGTTGTCCGTAATAATTTGCAAGCCTTGCCACGTCCGATGAGCGTCAGAGCTGGAGTTGTACGATTCAATCTTAGTCCTGTATTGAAGCTTTGCCTGTTTGATGGTTTGTCTGAGGGCATAGCGGGATTTCTTAAAAGCTTCCGGGTTAGAGTCCCGCTCCTTGAGAGCGGCAGCTCTACCCTTTAGCTCAGTGCGGATGTTGCCTGTAATCCATGGCTTCTGGTTGGGGTATGTATGTACGGTCACCGTGGGGACGATGTAATCGATGCACTTATTGATGAAGCCAGTGACCAATGTGGTGTATTCCTCAATGCCATCGGAGGAATCCCGGAACATATTCCAGTCTGTGCTAGCAAAACAGTCCTGTACCTTAGCATCTGCGTCATCTGACCACTTACGTGTTGATCTAGTCACTGGTACTTCCTGCTTTAGGTTTTGCTTGTAAGCAGGAATCAGGAGGATAGAATTATGGTCAGATTTGTCAAATGGAGGGTGAGGGAGAGCTTTGTATGCATCTCTGTGTGTGGAGTTAAGGTGGTCTAGAGTTTAAAAAAAAAATTAAATCATTTTTTTACCTCTGGTTGCACATGTAACATGCTGGTAGAAATGAGGTCAAAAGGATTTAAGTTTCCCTGCATTAAAGTCCCCGGCCACCTCTGGATGAGCTTTTTCATGCAACTTGCAAACGTGTGTGTGTGTGTGTTTCCAGGATGAAGACTACCAGGGTATCGTCCAGTTTGCTGTGTCTCTGGTGGACTCTCTGCTGTTTGTCCACTACCTGGCCATTGTTCTGCTGGAGCTCAGACAGCTCCAGCCCTGCTACAGCCTGTGTGTTATACGCTCCACTGACGGAGAGACACGCTACTACAACCTGGGACAGCTCAGGTAATACAAACACACTCACATGCACACATACACACACTCAAAACCAACTGAAATATGATGTAGAGAAATTCAATCATTTCATAAGCATCTTAACATATCAAGCAAATCCATGCTGCTACAATCTCTTGCTAAAATGATGCAGCTGACTGTAGCAAAGTCATTGATCTTCCAGCAATATGAACTCTGTCTGTGTACAACAGTAGAGCCTCAGGGATCTGGCTAGTGTACTTATTGTGGCCCTGATGATCTGAGTAACCCTGTTGTGTCCACTATTGCCACTTAGCAGAAGCCAGTCAGCTGATCAATCAGCTAGCAGAAACATAGCAGAAACATCTACAGATAATCAGACTATTAAAGAATGCCTTCAGAATGCCCCCCACCCATGTGTGTGTGTGTGTGACACGAGACACTGTTGAACTGTGAGTAATTGGAGACTTATGTCCAAGGGGAAGAGTGGCAGTATTTTAGTTACTAAATCACCCAGAATGCTCCAGTCCTTACACTCAGGGGGGCTGTTCTGGGAATTGGGGCAGGGGCCTGAGAAAAGGGGTCCGTTTTGATTGATTATGATGAATTCTCTCTCGAGTAACTGATCTAAGGTCAGCTTTGTGTTTTCCCCTTTAATGGTTAGGGTTTGTGGAAGACAAACTTATCCTAGATCTGTGCCTTAGGACAACTTCTACCCAGAGCTGTGCTGGATGATTCCTCACCAAACTAGAACAAAACAACATCATGATTTTGGGGATTTTCACAAAATGTAATCCATAGAAGGATTACATTTTTATTATTTGTTCAATCAATACGCAGAATAAACAGCAGTGGACAAATGATAAATGCCTTGTCAGTGCAACCCAAAATAAAACCCACTCCATGGATTGTTGACATATTTGCAATTTTTATCTTAAAGCGTAATTGAGAGAATTGATTGAAGTTGGAGTATTTGTGACATTTAGGCCTTACCCAGGCCTCCTTTAAGTCTCCATAATGTTTCATCTGTAGGTGCACAATTCAATAGTTGGTGTCATATGAAGCCTTACGGCTTGTACTTTACAAGTAGTATTTTGATTTCAAATTTTTTTTGTAATGAATATTGAATAATGTCAACATGAATCTTGAAAATATATTTTATTATTACTGACGTATCAACATTCTAGAGTGGGATTTCTGCTAGTTTTAAAATCAACAGTGAAGAGGCGACTCTGGAATGCTGGCCTTCTAGGCAGATTTCCTCTGTCCAGTGTCTGTGTTCTTTTGCCCATCTTAATCTTTTCTTTTTATTGGCCAGTCGGAGAAATGGCTTTTTCTTTGCAACTGCCTAGAAGGCCAGCATCCCTGAGTCGCCTCTTCACTGTTGACATTGAGACTGGTGTTTTGTGGGTGCTATTTAATAAAGCTGCCAGTTGAGGACTTGTGAGGCATCTGTTTCTCAAACTAGACACTCTCTAATGTACTTGTCCTCTTGCTCATTTGTTCACCGGGGCCTCCCACTCCTCTTTCTATTCTGATTAGAGCCAGTTTGCGCTGTTCTGTGAAGGGAGTAGTACACAGTGTTGCACAAGATCTTCAGTTTCTTGCCAATTTCTCACATGGAATAGCCTTCAATTCTCAGAACAAGAATATAGTTTCAGAAGCAAGTTCTTTGTTTCTAGCCGTTTTGAGCCTGTAATCGAACCCACAAATGCTGATGCTCCAGATACTCAACTAGTCTAAAGAAGGCCAGTTTTATTGCTTCTTTAATCAGAACAACAGTTTTCAGCTGTGCTAACTTAATTGCAAATGGGTTTTATAATGATCAAGCCTTTTAAAATGATAAACTTGGATTAACTAACACAACGTACCATTGAAACACAGGAGTGATGGTTGATGATAATGGACCTCTGTACACCTACAAATTCCATAAAAAATCTGCCGTTTCCAGCTACAATAGTCATTTACAACATTAACAATGTCTACACTGCATTTCTGATCAATTTATTAATGGACAACAACAAGGACATTTCGAAGTGACCCCAAACTTTTGAACGGTAGTGTACATTGGCATATTAGGCAATGTAACCAATCACAGCCCTACTTTTAATTGTATCATTGCACATCCTGCAAATCACAAAGAAAGGGACACCATTTTGAATCTGTTTTCCCATTCACTCTGTTGGTAATGCTGACAGATTGGATCATAACTCTAAACGTAGCGGAGATCGCACTCTGGATCTTTGATATGCACTTAAGATTATATTATGTTCAACAATATATAGAACATTTTGCCAAATATATATCTTTTTTGTTCCAATTTATATTTGACAATGTTCATACATTTAATATAAGAAAGTTATTGAAATCAAGATTCTACTCATTACAGAGCAAGAAGCAAAGCTTTATATGACACCAACTTTTACTTGTGGCACCAACAGAGGAACCATTATGGAGTCTTAAAACCTCTTAAGGATCGGACCCTTTTAAAAAATATATCTCCTATAATCACATACCCAAATCTAACTGCCCGTAGCTCAGGACGTGAAGCAAGGATATGCATATTCATGATCGCATTTGAAAGGAAACATTTTGAAGTTTGTGGAAATGTGAAATGAATGTAGGGAGCACTGTATGACATAGCCCTGGTCTGCAGTCGTCTGGTCTGGGAGTAGTGTAGATATGAGGCATTCTGTAATGGACTATCTACTTCTTTTCTGATCTTTTCTTATAATCCATCTGTTCTCTCTACCCTCCTCTTATGCCTCTTTTCTCTCTCTCTCTCTCTCTTTCAAGGGGCTTTATTGGCATGGGAAACGTATGTTAACATTGCCAAAGCAAGTGAAGTAGATAATAAACAATAAAAATGACCTCAGAGTTTTAAAAAATTGTAGAACTCCACAAGTCTGGTTCATCCTTTTCAGCAATTTTCAAATGAACAGTAAACATTACACTCACAGAAGTTCAAAAATAATAAAGACATTACAAATGTAATTATGTACAGTATTGTACAGTAATATACAGTGTTGTAAATAATTATGGGTTGTATTTACACTGGTTGACCTTTTCTTGTGGCAACAGGTCACAAATCTTGCTGCTGTTATGTCACACTGTGGTATTTCACCCAGTAGATATGGGAGTTTATCAAATTCGGGTTTGTTTTCGAATTCTTTGTGGTTCTGTGTAATCTGAGGGAAATACAGTTGAAGTCGGAAGTTTACATACACTTAGGTTGGAGTCATTAAAACTTGTTTTTCAACCACTCCACACATTTCTTGTTAACAAACTATAGCTTTGGCAAGTCTGTTAGGACATGTACTTTGTGCATGACACAAGTAATTTTCCCAACAATTGTTTACAGACAGATTATTCCACTTATAATTCATCTTATCACAATTCCAGTGGGTCAGAAGTTTACATACACTAAGTTGAACTGTGCCTTTAAACAGCTTGGAAAATTCCAGAAAATGTCATGGCTTCACAAGCTTCTGATAGGCTAATTGACATCATTTGAGTCAATTGGAGGTGTACCTGTGGATGTATTTCAAGGCCAACCTTCAAACTCTGTGCCTCTTTGCTTGACATCATGGGGAAATCAGAAGAAATCAGCTAAGACCTCAGATTTTTAAAAGAATTGTAGAACTCCACAAGTCTGGTTCATCCTTTTCAGCAATTTCCAAATGCCTGAATGGACCACATTCTGTACAAACAATAGTATGCAAGTATAAACACCATGGGACCACGCAGCCATCATAGCGCTCAGGAAGGAGACGCATTCTGTCTCCTAGAGATGAACATACTTTGGTGCGAAAAGTGCAAATCAATCCCAGAAAAACAGCAAAGGACCTTGTGAAGATGCTGGAGGAAACAGGTACAAAAGTATCTATATCCATAGTAAAACAAGTCCTATAATGACATAACCTGAGAGGCCGCTCAGCAAGGAAGAAACAACTGCTCCAAAACCGCCATTAAAAAAGCCAGACTACAGTTTGAAACTGCACATGGGGACAAAGATCGTACTTTTTGGAGAAATGTCCTCTGGTCTGATGAAACAAAAATAGAACTGTTTGGCCGTAATGACCATTGTTAATCTGTAATCTGCATTTTTGGACACCGATCATGGCCGATTACATTGCACTTCACGAGGAGACTGCGTGGCAGGCTGACTACCTGTTATGCGAGTGCAGCAAGGAGCCAAGATAAGGTGCTAGCTAGCATTAAACGTATCTTTATAAATAAATCAAAATCAATCTTAACATAATCACTAGTTAACCACAAATGGTTGATATTCCTAGTTTATCTAGCTTGTCCTGTGTTGCATATAATCAATGTGATGCCTGTTAATTTATCATTGAATCATAGCCTACTTCGCCAAACGGGTGATTTAAAAAGCGCATTCGTGAAAAAAGTATTTCTTAAAATCAAATCACAAGTATATATTTTTAAACCTGCATATTTAGTTAATATTGCCTGCTAACATGAATTTCTTTTAACTAGGGAAATTGTTTCACTTCTCTTGCGTTCTGTGCAACAGAGTCAGGGTATATGCAGCAGTTTGGGCCGCCTGGCTCACTGCGAACTGTGAAGACTATTTCTTCCCAACAAAGACAGCCAACTTCGCCAAACGGGGGATGATTTAACAAAAGCACATTTGCGGAAAAAGCATAATCGTTGCACGAATGTACCTAACCATAAACATCAATGCCTTTCTTAAAATCAATACACAGAAGTAATATATTTAAACCTGCATATTTAGTTAAAATAAATGTATGTTAGCAGGCAATCTTAAACTAGGGAAACTGTGTCAATTCTCTTGTGTTCATTGCACGCAGATTCAGGGTATATGCAACAGTTTGGGCCGCCTGGCTCGTTGCGAACTAATTTGCCAGAATTGTACGTAATTATGACATAACATTAAAGGTTGTGCAATGTAACAGCAATATTTAGACTGGTGGATGCCACCCGTTAGATATAAATGGAACGGATCCGTATTTCACTGAAAGAATAAACGTTTTATTTTTGAAATTATTGTTTCCAGATTTGACCATATTAATGACCCAAGGCTCGTATTTTTGTGTGTTATTATGTTATAATTAAGTCTATGATTTGATAGAGCAGTCTGACTGAGCGGTGGTAGGCAGCAGCAGGCTCGTAAGCATTCATTCAGACAGCACTTTCGTGCGTTTGCCAGCAGCTCTTCGCAATGCTTCAAGCATTGAGCTGTTTATGACTTCAAGCCTATCAACTCCCGACATTAGGCTGGTGTAACTGATGTGAAATGGCTAGCTAGTTAGCGGGGTGCACGCTCGTAGCGTTTCAAACGTCACACACTGAGACTTGGAGTAGTTGTTCCCCTTGCTCTGCAAGGGCCGCGGCTTTTGTGGCGCGATGTGTAACGATGCTTTGAGGGTGGCTGTTGTCGATGTGTTCCTGGTAGCCCAGGTAGGGGTGAGGAGAGGGACGGAAGCTATACTGTTTCACTGGCAATACTGAAGTGCCTATAAGAACATCCAATATTCAAAGGTATATGAAATACAAATGGTATAGAGAGAAATAGACCTATAATTCCTATAATAACTACAACCTAAAACGTCTTACCTAGCAATATTGAAGACTCTGTTCTGAGCATGGAACTTAAACTTTAGCTTTTTTACATGGCACATATTGCACTTTTGCTTTCTTCTTCAACACTTTGTTTTTGCATTATTTAAACCAAATTGAACATGTTTCATTATATATTTTAGGCAACAAAAAAAAATTAATTGATGTATTATATTAAGTTAATAAAAGTGTTCATTTAGAATTGTTGTAATTGTCATTATTACAAATAAATAAAAATTGGCCGATTGTAATCGGTATCGGCTTTTTTTTGGTCTTCCAATAATCGGTATCGGCATTGAAAATCATAATTGGTCAACCTCTAGTTTACCCAGACATCTCCATTTTGGATAGATCATTCTTTGTTGTTGTTTGTTTAGTGGTTTCCAATTTTCCCAGAAGTGTTTAGAGTCTATGGACATACCCAGCGTGCGACAGAGCTGCAGGAGTTGTGACATGTTTTTGTTTTATGTTGTGATATTGCCTAGGGGGGCATATGGGGGAGGGAATGCTGTCACCTCCAGGCAGGTGTTTGTCCCCCCCTGTGTGCTGAGTGTGTCAGGTTCTTGTGAGGTTCTGGCATTTAGGTCGCCACAGACTAGTACATGTCCCTGGGCCTGGAAATGATTGATTTCCCCCTCTAGGATGGAGAACCGAAAGGTTGCAAGTTCAGATCCCCGAGCTGACAAGGTACAAAATCTGTCGTTCTGCCCCTGAACAGGCAGTTAACCCACTGTTCCTAGGCCGTCATTGAAAATAAAAATGTGTTCTTAACTGACTTGCCTAGTAAAATAAAGATAAAAAATAAAAATAAGCTGTCTTCATTAAAGTATGGGGTTTTAGTGGGGGGGATATAGGTAGCACACAGGACATTTTTCTCTGAGATAATTTATTTTTGAATTTCTAGACAAATGTCAAATGTTCCTGTTTTGATTAATTTAATGAAGTGAGTCAGGTCTGCTCTATACCAAATTAGCATACCCCCTGAGTCCCTTCCCTGTTTCACACCTGGTAGTTTGGTGGATGGGACTACCAGCTCTCTGTAACCTAGAGGGCAACCAGTGGGTCCGTCTCCTCTATACCAGGTTTCTTGTAGGATGACAATGTCTGTATTTCTGATTTCTTTGAAGTCCAGGTTTCTGCCTCAGACATGTCATTGGCTTGTGCTAGTGTAAGAGTGGGGGTTGTTCCTGTTTGCCTGCTCATGGCCTGGGCGTTTGTGTGACTTCCATGTTGAGGGGTGGGGTGCATGGGGTGGGCAGGAGGGGCATAGATCTGATCTGAGAGGGTCTAAATGGGGTGTGGGCATGGTTGATTTGGGGGTTGTTGATTGGTTGGGGTGGGGGTGTGTATGTGGCTGGTGGTGTTGTGGTCTGGATGTAGGTCCTGATCTGTTGCTCCTGTGTGAAGTGTTGGGGCTGCGCTTGAGAGCGATGTCCTTTAGAGTCCAGGCGAAGGTGGGCACTGCTGCCTTGTATAGGTGGACCTGGTCATAGAGGCTGTTCAAGTCCAGGGTGGAGTGGTGGGCCAGGAAAACATTTGGTTTTGAGGCACAGTCACAGGTAATACTTGCGTTTACCCACTGTATGGTAGCAGGGTGGAAGTCTTTTCATGGTAGCAGGGTGGAGAAAACCACTTGTGCATCGGGGAAAGTAAACTTTTTCAATCACTCCCTTCAGTGCTGTGGCCACCCTTTCCTGCTGTGTTCTCAGGTAATTTGTGCCTGTGTGTATTATTATGTGGCTAGGTGAACCTAGTTGGTCCTCAGACAGAAGGTCTAGGGCGCGCTGGGTGTTTGGACACCAGAGTTTAGACACACTGTGTTTGGGAAAAAGTTTATTTTCTTATATATATTTCCCATTTGAGTCCATAAGGAGTACAATCTGTATCTTGTGTATGTCCTCAGTGGCTGTGGGGGGGTTGTCAGGAGGGCTATCAGGGTGGCTGACGGGGAGGTGCCCAGAGGGGGTGAGATCACCTGGGCTTGGGGTTCCTCATTTGTCTGTTCTGCTGTGATGTCGATGCAATGGTCAGGGTCTGGTGTGGACTGTTCTGCTGTCGTGTTGAGACTTTTGGCGGGAGCTGAGGTGGGCTGTTCTGCTGGCTTCTCTGCGGGGGTGGCCACCTCTCTAGTGGGTTTTTCTCTGTCACACGCCATCCCCCTTACCCTCTCCTCCAGCAGTCTGATCCTCTTCTCTAGTGCACTTTTCATCTCCTGCTCTTGCTTTTTATTTTGTTGTCTCACCACAGTCCTGAGTGCAGATACGTCTCTCTCCACCTCCAGCTCTCCGGGTCTGGTTAAGGGGATGTTGTTGTGCTGGACTGTTGTCTGGGTCTGTGCTGACTGAAGTGTAATCTCCTGCTGTTCCAGCTCCACCCGCCTTACCTCCAGCTGGGTAAATGTATCCTTCATTTCAATGAGGTGGTAGTACTCTGTGCTGGGTGGTTGACTTTCCGCTTGGGGTTGCTCGTCCTTGGGGTTATATAATGAAGAGGTCTGGTCTGACCCGTTCGGGGTGGGGGTATCTTTCTCAAGGGAGAGCTTCTCCTACTGGGCTAATTCTTTGATTAGGTGAACGTATAGCTGAAACCATTTGGGATTACCCTGTACAAATACTGTTCCAGACTTATAGAGATGTATATTAGCTGACTCTGAGTCCTCATTGTCTTGTATCCTGAGTTTCCACCCCTCGTTAACACCCCCTCCCACCCCCCACCCCTTAACAGAGAGGTAGTGAGCTAATGTAGCACTGTGCCATGCCAGGGGATGGTCTCTGTGGAAGATGAGGTTGCTGATGTTCCCATTTTTATAATAGTCAGCAAAAAGTGTCACTTGATTTTCCATAAGTGGCTTCATTTTGTTGTCTTTTCTTGCCTTATCATTCTTTACATACACAGGGTACTGTATTTTAATTGCCTCTGAACAGCAAGAAGCAGCTTCTAAGGCCTCTCCATTTGGTTGGAGTAGACTCCCCTGCCATTGTTGGGCTAAAGGGCTTTGACACCTCTCACTTGACACGTCAGTGCTAATTGAAGTTGTATCAAGCTTGGCAGCCTTCATTTAGCATTCAGTCCTTATGAAGTAATGTAATGTATTTTTCTTCTTGGCTTTTGGAAATAAAATATAGCTTCAGACTAAACATTACTCACTCAGTTCCAGGTTGGATGGTGTTTTCAGGTTTCTGTTGTTTTCCAGAGAATTTGCTGTATAGCGTTGGAATAATAATCTTTGGTAGTTGTAAGCCTTCCAGTTGATTCCGTAATTCCCTTCAAAATCAGGTTGAAGGTTTTGAGTTTTTGATTTGGAGTGAAGGTTCTGTTGTAGAGGGTAGCATCCTGTATATGTTCCTGGCAAAAAATTGTAAGTTTATCTAACTCTAAACATATATATTTTTTAAAGAACATGCTGAAAAATGCAGGGGCTCATCTGATCATGACCTCTCTGTCTCTCTCTCTCTCTCTCTCTCTCTGTCTCTCTCTCTCTCTCTCTCTCTCTCTCTCTCTCTCTCTCTCTCTGTCTCTCTCTCTCTCTGTCTCTCTCTCTCTCTGTCTCTCTCTCTCTCTGTCTCTCTCTCTCTCTGTCTCTCTCTCTCTGTCTCTCTCTCTCTCTGTCTCTCTCTCTCTCTGTCTCTCTCTCTCTCTGTCTCTCTCTCTCTCTCTCTCTCTCTCTCTGTCTCTCTCTCTCTCTGTCTCTCTCTCTCTCTCTCTCTCTCTCTGTCTCTCTCTCTGTCTCTCTCTCTGTCTCTCTCTCTCTGTCTCTCTCTCTCTGTCTCTCTCTCTCTGTCTCTCTCTCTCTGTCTCTCTCTCTCTGTCTCTCTCTCTCTGTCTCTCTCTCTCTGTCTCTCTCTCTCTGTCTCTCTCTCTCTGTCTCTCTCTCTGTCTCTCTCTCTCTGTCTCTCTCTCTGTCTCTCTCTCTCTGTCTCTCTCTCTCTGTCTCTCTCTCTCTGTCTCTCTCTCTCTCTCTCTCTCTGTCTCTCTCTCTCTCTGTCTCTCTCTCTCTCTGTCTCTCTCTCTGTCTCTCTCTCTCTCTCTGTCTCTCGCTCTCTGTCTCTCTCTCTCTGTCTCTCTCTCTATCTCTCTGTCAGTATTCAGGGGGCAGCTCTGTCTCTGCTGGAGTTCTACTACAGGGACTTCCCTCTCCATAACCCTGCCCTTCTCTCCGCCTCCAAGCACCGTGCCGCCAAGCACCTGGCCGGCCTCAAGGTCTACACCGTGGACGGTTAGTACACCTACGGTTTTTCTATGGTTCCTCAATTTGGTTTGTGTCCCTGTGTCGTCTGACCTCCAATCATCTCTCGTTTCCTCTTTGTAACTGCATCTTCATGTGCAGCACTGTCTGTCTTTCATTCTTTGTCTCTCCATTCTCTCAGCTCTCTGTCTACCGTATTTGTTGCTTCGTTGTGACGCTCTCTCTTCATCTACTCTCCCATGCCACCCTAAGCAGCGTTTAAAGCTGAAGTGAGAGCTTACCTTTTGGACAATGACAGTAAGTAAAGATCTCTGTGTGCCCTCTCACTTTTCACTAGTGTACACTACTAACCTCACGCCTTACTTCCCTTCCCCACCCCCAATGTTTACACTGCTTCTAAGCATGCACACACAGATACACACCAATCTAACCACCACTTTCATTCCCGTAATATGCTTTACACACACACACACATGCGCACAGGCACCAACTTCCCAGCTCAGTGTGAGACAGCTTTTCTGGTTCTTCTTTATGTTCTTTGTAGCAGAGTTTGATAGAGGAGTATGCTGGTACATTGTCCTCACAGACATTTGCATTTCAGCCTTTTAATAATTCATCACACTAGCTCCTTCTGCACATTCCCATGCTATCTCTTTGTCTCTGTCTCTCTCTCTCCCCTTTCTCTCTCTCTACCCCTCGTTCTCACGTTCACTCTCTCTCATCTCTCTGTCTGTCCGTATTTCGTACTCCTTTTCTCAGTGTGTTCTCCAGTTAAGTCAGCAGTGTTTCTGTAGGCTAGCAGAGTGGGTCTTTAGGTTTCTAGTGTTTTTAACCAACCCAGATCTGCTCCAATGGAACTCACCCGTATTTATTTTGGGGGATTTAGAAAAAATAGGATTGCAATGAAATTTCTTAAAACATTTATTTCTCAATCGGAAAAGGGCTGTGCTACCAAGCCTGTGCTTCGTTCAACCTCACACACACACACACACATATACACACTCACACACCTTGGTGTTAATGATTCATCTCTCTTGGCCTGTATCTGCCGGGGTTACTGTACTGAACCCTCATACACACATATCCCTCATAAATATGGACCAGATTCCACTCCTCCATATTCATATCCCACAGGAACCCTAATTTATGCTTTTACTACTTCTGGGTTAGTTATTGGTATTCATCATAGAGAGAGAGAAATTAATTCTATGATCAAACTGGTATTATTGTGTTTGGAGATCGTTCTTGTTTTTTTAATTATATGAATATTTACTACCTGGTAGCCAGATGTGTTAGTTTCTGCTTTAGCCAACTCTGTTGTCATTTGGCAGTTGTCTAAACCATAATTGGGTCTGACTACCAGGCTAAATATTTAATCACTCTCACAGTGAAAGGATCTGAATTGTGAAACTGCCTAATGAGATATTTAGATGTTACACAGAATCCGCACTAAGATCTGTGTTTTCCCCGGGTTACTGGCAATATACTGACTGGGCCACACAGTGATCTTCCCATCATGCCTCTGTGCTTCCTGTTTGTAGGCCCAGTGAACCAAGCGGGGCCAGCAGGGGGGTCGCAGGTGGGGGATCAGCCACGGGCCATGATCTCGGCAGCAGCCAGGCGCAGAGACGCCACTCACAACGAACTATACTACGAAGAGGCCGACCATGACCGACGGGTCCGCAAACGCAGAGCCAGGTGAGAGGGAGAGGAGAGGGAGAGGAGAGGAGAGGGAGAGGAGAGGAGAGGGAGAGGAGAGGGAGAGGGAGAGGAGAGGGAGAGGAGAGGGAGAGGAGAGGGAGGGAGAGGAGAGGGAGAGGGAGGGAGGGAGGAGAGGGAGAGGAGGAGGGAGAGGAGGAGGAGAGGGAGAGGAGAGGGAGAGGGAAGAGGAGAGGAGAGGAGGGGGGAGGGGGAGGGAGGAGGAGAGGAGAGGGAGAGGGAGGGGAGAGGGAGAGGAGAGGAGAGGAGAGGGGGAGAGGGAGAGGGAGGAGGAGAGGAGAGGGAGAGGGAGGAGGAGAGGAGGGGGAGAGGGAGAGGAGAGGAGAGGAGAGGGGGGGAGGAGAGGGAGAGGGGGAGGGAGGGGAGGGGGGGGAGAGGGGAGGGGAGGGGGAGAGGGGGAGGGGGGGGGGGGGGAGGAGAGGGGGAAGGGAGAGGAGAGGGGAAGGAGAGGAGAGGGGGAGGGGAGGAGAGGGGAGGGGAGGAGAGGAGAGGAGAGGAGAGGGGGAGGGGAGGGGGAGGAGAGGAGAGGAGGGGGAGGGGAGGGGGGACTGAGTGACTTAAAAACAAAAAGGTGGTGTGAAAGGAAAAGAAGAAAGCTGAAAGATACATAAGTATGCTGCTTAATGTAAGGATTAAAATATAGATGAGGGTTTCGATAGATGGACATAAGAATTGAGGGCTAAATGTTGGCCTGAGTGTTTTTATAACTTGTAGGATGCAAGAACAGATGAGTGTACAGTATACTGAATGTTTTCTGTACATTGTTGTAACGTTAGGCTGGTGGTAGCTGTGGAGGAGGCCTTCATGCATGTGAGGCGGATGCAGCAGGAGGAGCAGAAAGCATCCCCTGGGGATGTGATGGACGTACGGGAAGCGGCCCTGGCCATCTTCCCCTCCATGGCCCGCACCCTGCAGAAATACCTCCGAACCACCAGAAGGCAGCACTGCCACAGCATGGACAGCATCCAGAGACACTTGGCCTTCTGCCTCACACACAACATGAGCCCCAAGGTAGGCAAGCTTCAACTTCTTGGTTCCAGATCATCCCCTGGCCAGTGTCACTACTAGACATCTCTTGGCCTTGGCCCAACATAACAATCTCTATAGCAATATGATTGTGTGTGTCTGCTTCTGTGTCTCTTCAGGCATTCCTGGAGGCCTACCTGTCCCCTGGTCCTACGCTACAGTATGGTCGAGAGCGCTGGATGGCCGGTCAGTGGACTCTGGTCAGCGAGGCTGCGGTCACTGGCGGTCTAAAGGAGGACACAGTCTTCTCACTGAGGTGTCTAGACTTCAGCCTAGCGGTAACAGTCAAGTCCATCCCCTACATTCGAATGACCGAGGAGTACGTCGATCCAAAGTCACACAAGTTTACCCTGAGTCTCCAATCTGAAACATCAGTCTAACAGATGCATGTAGAAGAACTGTGTCTTTTTGAGTTCAGTTTCTTAAACCCTCTTTTACTTTCATGCTATTTTGCTTTTCTCTTCTATTTATATTACCAGTGTTTATAAAGATTATTTTGGCTACTTTGAGATTTGTTATTGTACGTAATTGATATGAACAGATGCATATTGGATATTGTAACAAGATGAAGTGTTAGCTGGTCATATAATAGTTAATAAATGGTAGGGATCCCCAGCCCTATGGCTCTTTTGGAGTGAAGATGACCGATGGAGAGTGTTAGGGAACATGCTCTGATTTCTATTGTCCTGAGGCACACTGGAACATTGAATTCTGTCAGCGGGTTTTCAATACACTGTAGATGACCCTCCTGCATTTTGTTCTTCCTCTGTGTGTGTGTGTGTGTGGGGGGAGATAATATAATAATATAATATGAATGAAATACTACCTAATAATCACAAACAGTTCAGGTTTATCAAACTAAGAATTGCTTTTCTTTACAGTTAATGGATTGTACATGTGTGTTTTTATATACGGTTGGAGTGGGAAGTTTACATACACTTAGGCTGGAGTCATTAAAACTCATTTTTCAACCACTCCACAAATTTCTTCTTAACAAACTATAGTTTTGGCAAGTTGGTTAGGACATCTACTTTGTGCATGACACAAGTAATTTTTCCAACAATTGTTTACAGACAGATTATTTCACTTAGAATTCCCTGTATCACAATTCCAGTGGGTCAGAAGTTTACATACACTAAGTTGACTGTGCCTTTAAGCAGCTTGGACAATTCCAGAAGATGTCATGGCTTTAGAAGCTTCTGATAATTGTCATCATTTGAGTCAATTGGAGGTGTACCTGTGGATGTATTTCAAGGCCTACCTTCAAACTCAGTGCCTCTTTGCTTGACATCATTGGAAAATCAAAAGAAATCTGCCAAGACCTCCACAAAAATTATAGACCTCCACAAGTTTGGTTCATCCTTGGGAGCAATTTCCAAATGCCTGAAGGTACCACGTTCATCTGTACAAACAATAGTATGCAAGTATTAACACTATGGGACCACGCAGCCGTCATACCGCTCAGGAAGGAGATGCTTTCTGTCTCTGAGAGATGAATGTACTTTGGTGCGAAAAGTGCAAATCAATCCCAGAACAACAGCAATGGACCTTGTGAAGATGCTGGAGGAAACGGGTACAAAAGTATCTCTATCCATAGTAATACGAGTCCTAAAATGACATAACCTGAGAGGCCGCTCAGCAAGGAAAAAGCCACAGCTCCAAAACCGCCATAAAAAAGCCAGACTACGGTTTGCAACTGCACATGGGGACAAATATCGTACTCTTTGGAGAAATGTCCTCTGGTCTGATGAAATAAAAATATAACTGTTTGGCCATAATGACCATCGTTCGGTTTGTAGGGAAAAGGATGGAGGCTTGCAAGCCGAAGAACACCATCCCAACCATGAAGCACAGGGGTGGCAGCATCATGTTGTGGGGGTGCTTTGCTACAGGAGGGACTGGTGCACTTCACAATGGCATCATGGGGCAGGAAAATTATATGGATCTATTGAAGCAACATCTCAAGACATCAGGACAACAATGTCAAGGTATTGGAGTGGCCATCACGAAGCCCTGACCTCAATCCTATAGAGAATTTGTGGGCAGAACTGGAAAAAATGTGTGCAAGCAAGGAGGCCTACACACCTGACTCAGTTACACCAGCTCTGTCAGGAGGAATGGAAGCTTGTGGAACACTTCCTGAAATGTTTGACCCAAGATAAACAATTCAAAGGCAATGCTACCAAATACTAATTGAGTATATGTAAACTTCTGACCCACTGGGAATGTGATGAAAGAAATCAAAGCTTAAATAAATTATTCTCTCTACTAATATTCTGACATAAACTGGTGATCCTAACTGACCTAAAACATGTCATTTTACTAGGATTAAATGTCAGGAATTGTGAAAAACTGAGTTTAAATGTATTTGGCTAAGGTGTATGTAAACTTCCGACTTCAACTGTATGTAATGTCTTGTGTTTTTATTTAAAAGTTATATTTGATTTGATTGATGCTTTTCTACCTGGCTGTACAGTTTGGCTGTATAGTTATGGAATTATATGGATGAAAAAGGTTCTGTTATTGTACTCCCCAGGATTCCTAGACATATCTGTAAGAGGTTGTCCGACTCTGTTATAGGCTCAAACCCAAAGCAGACTATTGCGGAATACTAGTTGAGCAAACAAAGAAGCTAGTATGACCGGAAGAAATGTATTCATGCATTAATGTGTCTTATCTCCAGATGAAAGAAAGCTATTATTACATTTCTACAGAACCTAACCTTGTAAACTAAGAGAATCCGATTGAGGCTCAAGTTTTTTGTCTTCAGATATGAGAGAAGACAACAGATTAAAGAAGGATGTCACAATATTCTCTCTTTTCGTCCCTATTTTATGAGTGTTTGAGAAGTGTGGAGAATACACACAGAGAAGTGGTTCTCGTAATGCATTTTGTCCCAGACATGACTGACTGATCTGATACCGTAGCTTCTCCTCTACTGTCTCCAGGTCTGCATACACGCATCTTCATGTACTGAAAGTGATTCAAATAGGCCAAAATGATACATTTCTCATGTCTTTTTTTACATTGTTTGATATGGTATGTTCCTCAGTATTGATGTTCAGAGTGCAGACAACAGTCTCGTTATAGTGAGGGAAGTCTACAGTCACAAAAGAGGCTGTACAACTGGCACGGATATGGGATTTTTATGCTTATCTCTGTGAACTCAATATACAGTATTTGTTTTAATATTGTATTGTTTTAGCCAAATCTTCCCTATTACATGTGCATATTATTCAAGACTATATTAGAATGAAATTGTTTGTTATTGTACAATCATTGTCACCGAAGGGTTACATGTTTTTGAGGATTTTATAATGATTCAAATATGGCTGTGAATATTTGTCTGTTCGAATTCACCCTTTTATTAGTTTTTATCTTGAGGTGACCACAGGTTCTAAGTGTTGGATAGGTCAAAGCAAGGTTGCCAACCAATTGCTTTCCCTAATCTAACCAATTCCTATATGTGACTACTTCAAGGAAGGGAGAAAGGATGTATTTTTCAACTATTCGACCAGGGCATTTGTCTCCTTGTATGTCTCCTTCATTACAAAGGTGCCTCTGTTTTAAAACACATATGATGTATGCTCAATGTGTTTGTTATTGTATGCAAGTATGTTCGTCCAATAATGTATGGTGTGTGTGCGAGTGCACAATTGTCATCCTAAATGTTGTTCTGATCAATTCGGTCTCAAGTTTTCACTGGTGTGTTTTTTTTAAGATTTACATATATGGAATTACAATAACTGTATAAAGATTCAAATTTGTAAAATAAATATTTGTATGAACATTTTCAACATTCTCATTACTTTATTGTTGGTGTGTGTCGTGCTTTGTATTTGTCTGTGCACTAGAAAGTATGTAAGTGAGACTATTGGGTGAGAGAGTGTCTATCTGCACTGTCCAGTTGAAGACGAGAGAGAGTGAGTTCATATCTGAAGCCCCCTTCACACTACTGCACCCTGGGCTTACAGAACACAGGGATCTCTCTCCTGCCACTTCATCATATTCATCTCTTCTATTTGCCCACTGAGGGAGAGTGAGAACGAGGGATGAGTCAAGGAGGGAAAGAGACAGACAAGGAGAGAAACATGGAGTGAGAATACATGAGACAAAATTATCAGAAATACAGTGTAGACTTTGTTAATGTTGTAAATGACTATTGTAGCACAACAGTTTTCAGCTGTGCTAACAATTGCAAAAGGGTTTTCTAAGGATCAATTAGCCTTTTAAAAGGATAAATTAGCGAACTATGGATAAGCTAACACAATGTGTCATTGGAACACAGGAGTGAGGGTTGTTGATAATGGGCTTCTGTACACCAATGTAGATATTCCATTAAAAATCAGCCTTTCCCAGCAACAATAGTCATTTACAACATCAACAATGTCTACACTGTATTTCTGATCAATCTGATGTTATTTTAATGGACAAAAATATAGCTTTTCTTTAAAAAAAAACAAGTGAATTTCAAAGTGACACCAAACTTTTGAACTGTAGTGTATATATTTAAATAAAAGAGTTGTGGACATTGCAAGGTGTGAATTTATTTATTTAACATTGAACTGATTTAGCACTCTTATCCAGAGCGTCTTACATCTTCACACAGCGCCCCCACGACCCTGTTATTCCAAACACCATGCTCTGCCAACGGAGCCAGACGGGACCCAATAGTAATAACAAAGATATAGCCACTGTGGCATGGAGAGAAGGGTCTGTGTGCACTGAAGTCCAAACCTAAAATGCAATTATCTACACACAAAGCATGCATTAGAGGACATGGTTTGGAGACAGCAAAATACACAAAGATAGCACACTTTATTGAGGTTTAGGATAGTGTACAGCAGCAGTTCACAGATGTTGTTTTATTTAACTAGGCAAGTTAGTTAAGAACAAATTCTTATTTACAATGACGGCCTAGGAACAGTGGGTTAACTGCCTTGTTCAGGGGAAGAATGACAGCTTTATACCTTGCCAGCTCGGGGATTCGATCTAGCAACCTTTCGGTTACTGCCCCAAGGCTCTAACCGCTAGGCTACCTGCCGCCCCATTGATCAAACAAAATTTTGATTTATGTCTTTGTCTTGGTCGCCAACCATTTTCATAAATTAGTAGAATTAAGGGAAGGATGGAAAGTACTGTTTGGGTTCTTCTCAAGTATCTCTGTCTGTCAGCACATTGTTAATTCTCTTTTTCAGATTGATTTCAGTTTATCAACAGATCTTTTTCCAGATTCATGAAAAACAAATGCTGTTAATGGGTTTTCTTATAATGCAGAGCGTTGACTTAGGCCAGACACGTTGTACAAAATCTTCTATAAAAGCGTTTAAGTCTATTTCTCTCACCCTAAACTTTGATGATAGTACAGTAAAGAGACTATACAACAATGTTATTCATTCTAGATGACAAATTCACAGTTTTTGAATTATTCATCATCGTCGTCGTCTTCTTCATCATCATCAGAGTCATCTGAATCATCAGAGTCATCATCAGAGTCATCATCAGAGTCGTCATCATCGTCGTCGTCGTCATCATCATCCTCTGTGTTGACCTTGCCCGACAGGACGTTCTCTATCCAGTCCGCCAGCTTCTGGGCTGTGAGCAGATCTTGTTCTTCCATCTCCAGCCAGATGCTGTCAGCCTGTCCAGAGGAAGAGAGAGAGGTCAGGGGCCAAAGGTCATGGACCATCGTGAGTTAGATCTAAGTTTCACAATTTCTGACTGGTTTCCACCAATTCCTCATGCTGTATTGGAGCTGTTCGGGGACTCACGTCAGTAACGTTGACCACGCCGATCTGAGGTTTGAACAGGTCCACCTGGAAGGTCTTCTCCCAGTAGGGGATAAGCTGAGGAGAGTGAGAGAGAACACACTGTGAGATCTGAAACTGTAGGGACTTGAGTTCACGTAATCCTGTCCGTCCGTCTGTCTGTGTCTCACCAGTGGGAAGTCATCAGGGTCGATCCAGATTATGCTGAGACCAGGGTGGTGGGTGTTGTCTCTAGCCACCTCCTTCAGCAGCTCCAGGAACTCATAACCATCTGAACACCACCAAACAACACATTAAGAAGGTTAGTCTGTGTTTTATCATGCCAGGAGAAGTTTGTTTGATTTCCTGAAAGCTATGAACCATTTCAGTGATTCTCAGTTTCAGATAAGACTGATAGGAACCTATGTTGCAAAGCTGATGTTGGCCCTGATCAAAGCTGATGTTGGCCCTGATCAAAGCTGATGTTGGCCCTGATCAAAGCTGATGTTGGCCCTGATCAAAGCTGATGTTGGCCCTGATCAAAGCTGATGTTGGCCCTGATCAAAGCTGATGTTGGCCCTGATCAAAGCTGATGTTGGCCCTGATCAAAGCTGATGTTGGCCCTGATCAAAGCTGATGTTGGCCCTGATCAAAGCTGATGTTGGTCCTGATCAAAGCTGATGTTGGCCCTGATCAAAGCTGATGTTGGTCCTGATCAAAGCTGATGTTGGTCCTGATCAAAGCTGATGTTGGCCCTGATCAAAGCTGATGTTGGCCCTGATCAAAGCTGATGTTACTGTAATATGGATGTATTTTTTTTTACCAGGGTCCTCCTCCTCTGCGAAGGCCACTATATGGCTCCCCTCCACAACGTCCTCCTGAAAATGAGACATCATGAGACGCTGTCCAAGGTTTGATAGAAATGAACACACTTACTGTTGTACTTGCCTTTCTTGCATTAACCCTTGAACTTGCATAAGGTAAATGAAATGACAAAAAAACTCACCCATGTCTCAAACATGTCCTCAGCACGCAGCTTTCGCAGTGTTGGCCTGAAAACATTACACAACGCTATCAGTCACAGACCACTGATCAGATCATCAGAATGAAGTGATCCTGTTCTGACAGCCGCAGTAGGGTTGCAGGTAGCCTAGCGAATAGAGTTTTGGACCAGTAACCGAAATGTCACTAGTTAGAATCCTGAGCCGACAAGGTGAAAATATGTTGATGTGCCCTTGAGCAAGGCACGTAACCCTAATTGCTCCAGGGTTGCCGCTGACCTGGCCATGACCTGACTCTCAGGGAGAAATGGGATATGCAGAAAACACAGGACAAATATAAGCACCCACCCCCAAAAAACTATTACACCATACCTTCTGTGTTCAGTGACGAAAGCCACGATCTCCTCCTCAGAGTTGGGTCTGTCAGGGAGGGTGACAGGCTCCTCCATGAAGGGCTCGTAGAAATCTACCTCGTTCATTTTCAGGGTCAGCTCCTTGGCCACCTTAAACACCACAGACACCAGAATCAGCACCCAACTTCTTCAGCACCCCTTCTCACAGACCAAGGCCATAAGATGTCTGTATACTCACAGCTTTCTCAAAGGTGGCAAAGAATTTGATGTAGGGTTGGAACTGCTCTGCAGCCTCCTTGAATGCACTGTAGTCTGGAGGAAAGGAGCGGTTTATGAAGAAGAGAAAGGAGTGGATGGGAGGAGGGAGGGAGGAGAGCAGAGGGCATTTGACTTCTTTTGAAGATGGTGTACTACTGTATAACCACTACTCTATAACTACACCATTTCTTATCCGTTGAACAGAGGTAGACCTTCAGCATTTAGAATAATTCCCCTTCTGCTGCTATCATTTAGCATAGCTGTCTGTGAGCGTCTACTAGCTTGTGTGTGCTAGCTAGACTAGGATTGGTCTTTAGGGAGATGCCATTGACACATACGTATACTGAAATAACTGAGTCCCGTTGACCCCTAGTTTTAGGCTACCACAGTCGGTCAGGTGTGAGACAGCCGCCTTGCTTATCATGAGCGCGATTCGGTGTCTTACGATAAATGGAAAAATATTTGGCCCTCGCAGCTGTGTGTGAAGGGAGGGTAAAATTGGACATGTAAATCCATGGGGATGGTGAGTTTAAAATTCCCCGGTTATTATCAAGGCCAGGGGATCAGCCAATAGCCATCCATCCCTGGCCACACTATCAAGACAGGGAGCACATTTAAACAACCTTAACACATACACACAGAGACACACACAGACAGATTGTCAGAAAGTCAGAAAGACAGACACACACACACACTCACGTTCTGAGTCCTCGTTCTTAAAATATCCAATTAGGCGGATGTCTTCCTCCATCCTGTCGAAGGCCCTCAGCTCCAGAGCACTTCCTATCACCTCCACAGGCTCCTCCAAAAGCTAGAGAGAAAATAACATAACAGTAAGCTGATCCTAGATCTGTGAGTAGTATCAATGAGGGCACCCCCAGTCCACTCACGTCTAGAAGGAACTCCACCAGGGTGTCGGCAGAGAGCATGCCGTCAAACTCAATCACACGGTCTGCCTTGAACACATACACACTGCCCTCTTCCACCAGGCCTGGGGTCAGAGGGTCAAGTACAGACCATTATTTACAACCATTCACTGAATGCTTCACAAAAAAACTTTTGGTGCTTCATGTAGTATGCTTCATAGTCATGTAGTATAATAATAATGACGAGCAACTATAGTTCGCACTGAAGTGTTGATGTGTTTCCTTACCCAGCTTCTTGGCAACCTTGGTGTCTTCGTGGGAGTCTACCATTCCAAACCCAATCTCCTTTTCCTCCATAACCTGAGCAGCCAGCTGGAGATGAAGACAAAAGTCAGTTAGTGACATTCTTTCAATGTCATCAGTCATAACACTTAAATTGGAACAGTGTCCAATAGAGCCCTTGTTGTTCTACACTCAGGAACTATGATCCAGTTTGAAGCATGTTTGGCAGGGGGACAGACAAACAAACAGGGCTGAGATGAGGCTTAGTTGGAGTGACGTTATTGAGTAGATAATGGTCCAGAGAACAGAACAGCCCCAAGGCAACACACACACACACACACACACACACACACACACACACACACACACACACACACACACACACACACACACACACACACACACACACACACACACACACACACACACACACACACACACACACACGATGACTAGAAGTGCCATGCTCCATATCCATGCCAGAATCCTGCAGCCATTGTGGTCTCAATAGGTGAGAGTCTGCCAGCCAAGGCCTTGAGCTCTGACAGATACCAAGGCAAATTGAGGCTAAGAATACCCGACTGACCGAAATATCAGGAGGGGAACAGTGATTAGTCTGTCTTCATCCAGATAATACGTTGACAGGTGATCATTCAGGGCTTTGAACATCATGTTTGAAAAGCACTTTATGAATACAGTTATCGCTGTTAACATTTAGAAGCATGGACTCTCCATTGGTTGTAGACAAGAAGAAAGTCTTTGTCATACTTTTGACAACTCAGCAAAGTGGTACATTGTTCAACCTTTAGCAAACCCAAACAAAGAACACATAGGCCTAGACAGAATACAACACAACATACATTACCACATGCAACATGGAACAAGTAGCCATTATCAAAGCATGAGATACTGTATGTTGATGAAACACTGACAGAGTGATGAAGAAAGGCCAGAAGTGGACTCTTCAAACAAACCTCACTCTGTTGGCTCCTTATAAAATAGTGGAACATGGCAATCCTATACAGATAACCTGTAGCGAAGCAATAGAGCAAGTAATTATGTTAATTATGATGACCCAGGGCCCTAACCTTAGTCCAGTACACCTGTGGTGAGTTAAATATCTGGGGCTATTAGGAGTGAGAGACTGTGCTCAGGTTATCTGCTGCACATCATACTCTAACTCAACACAAGCCATGAGGAGCACAGGACAGCTAGAGAGGGGAGATTAGGCCATAGTAGTCCACTGTCACAGCTCTGCTGAAGTGGTCCTTCTGTGGCTCAGTTGGCTCAGTTGGTAGAGCATGGCGCTTGTAACGCCAGGGTAGTGGGTTCGATTCCCGGGACCACCCATACGTAGAATGTATGCACACATGACTGTAAGTCGCTTTGGATAAAAGCGTCAGCTAAATGGCATATATTATTATTATATTAAGTGGGATAGTAACTGACACTTTACTTGAAGTAGCTTCAAATGAAGTACTCTTTACCTTATAAATGTATTCATAGGACATTATAATATAGATGCCGTCATAGAACATTAGCGAACACACACACACACACACCTACCTCAAAGTCATAAGAATCACTGATTGACTTGTGACGGGGTAGCTTAATCAGTTGATCATGTTTAATTGAATGACAGCCATTTTATGACAACGTTTTATTACAGTCTCTCATTCTAGCTCTCACTCTTAACCACTTCAGTAAATTGTGGGTGCCGTGCCCATTGGGACACTCTAATGTCTAGGTACTGTAATGATTTATGGAGTGGGTCTAGCTGACCCAGTGACCCCAGATTGTTAAATCACCTCAGTCCAGCCCAGGTGCTCCCCCTCCCTAGTAACTCTTCTCTTTCTTCTCTACCCACCATCTCTTTCTTCTCCTCCTTATCTCTCTCTCTGTCTTGTCCTCCTTCATCTTTTCTTCACCATCTCGTTCCTAGACTCACCATCTCCCTTTTTCTGGCTTCCTCCTCCTCAGGCTTACCTCCAGCACCATCTCAGTCATCAGGTGTTGTTTCTGCAGCTCCTTCCCATCAGGGATGGGTTTGTGGTACAGCAGACACATCATGGTGTACTTCTTCATGGCCTTCTGGTAGTTCTTGTTATTGATGTCGATGACTCTGTCTTTCCCGTCATAGCGAGGGAACTCCAGTCCCTTCTCGGTCTGAACGAGCGGCGACAGAGACAGGCACGGGAGCAGGAGCAGCCACAGGGCAAGCATGGTCTAGGGACGTGTTATGAACGACCACACACCCTGAGAATCACAGAGTAACCTTTAATCACTAGATACGGCCTCCACAAGAGTACTTAGGCTGAGGAAGTTCAATAAACTCCCCAAAATTGAAAAATACTTTTTTTTTTAAACAATAGATAGAGAGGTGTAGAATAACACGTTGCCCTTAAATTATAGTATAATTATAGTATCTCCTTGAGTCTCCTTCCAAGCAGTCCTCTGTAGTCCAATGCCCAAGGCTTGTTTAGGAACCAGCGATCCTCTCTCTCCCTGTTTCACTCCCTTGCTCCCTCTCTCCAGCCAAGACAAAGGGAAAGAACAGACCTCACAGACCTGGAGCGCTGGGGGGCTAGATACCGTACATAGCAGCGACCCTCTCCCCCTGGCCACCACACACAGGCCCATTTTTAGGAGACCAGTTGTTTAAGTGCTAAAAATAAATAGGTGAGTGAGAGAGATAGAGAGAGAAAAAGCACGAGAGGAGAGAGGAGATAGTGGGTTTTAACAGGCCTCTGCTCTCTGCTCACACTCTCACACCATGGCGTTTCTACTTGGCATGTTGGGAGGAATGAGAGAGAGCTGTGCTGAGGAGATTTTGGGATGATAGCAATCTGGGGCCTGCATATCTACAGTTCTAACAGTCACTACAGATTGGGTTTGTAACCATGAGCATAAAAAGAGACCCCTGAACAGTGCTCAGCACCGTCAAACGGGTGTTCCCAACAGGTTAGCATTATGCTAACAGTGTCCCACTCCACAACGTCTAGTGTATGTTGATAGATGCATGCAGTGACAGGCTAATGGACAGCGCCTGAATGCAACTAGAATATAATTGCGATAGCTTTATAGTGGCTACTTTAACACTAGCTGTCCCATTGCTGTGCAGTTGTCTGTTAGAGCATACTGTTGGAATCAGACTAGGGTAGGGGGAGGTGTTGGCTGGGGGTTACAGTTACAGTCAAAAGGAATAATCAGACAAGGAGACTCTGACGTTGTGTGTGTGCGTGCGTGCATTCATGTGCCTGTCGACAGCCTATGGAGAGAAGGTAAATGTACTCTCCTTTGAGAGGGTAGGCTTAACTGGGATATTAGGCAGGATTGGGTAGGTTGCTTTCTAAATGTAATCCATTACAGTTTCTAGTTACCTGTCCAAAATTGTAATTAATTACTTACTCCATAAGAAGCATCATTAGTGGTTTCTGACTTGTGGTTAGACTTCAATGCTGAATTTAATGCCATTGAGAAAACAGAAAGGTGTGATATAATGTATTTTTTCCCAAACATCCTTTCTGAATTTAAAAGTAATCCAGAAGTAATCATCTAGTTTTTCAAAAGTGTCCCCCAAATGCGTTGACACTGAAACTTTTCCCCTGACCCTTGACTCCAGGGATGTGCTGACAATCACTGAAACAGCTGTGTATACATGTATGCATATATCACAGGGGGTTGGTGGCACCTTAATTGGGGAGGACGGGCTCGTGGTAATGGCTGGAGTGGAATAGGTGAAATGGTATTAAATACATCAAACACATGGTTTCATGCATTTGATACCAGTCCATTTGCTCCATTCCAGCCATTATCATGAGCTGTCCATGAGCTGTGTGAGCATGTAGTTTACCTGTTGCCAATGACCATATGCAAAGCAAAACAAAGGCTTTATCTCAGCAAAATATAAAACGTGTGACCCAGGCACCATTTTCTTTGAGTACACTGCCTGTGTGACTATGTGTATCTCTGGGTAGTCTAACTGATGAGGACAGTAACATGAGTCTTTTTTGTCAAGGTTTGTTTTCAGCCTTGCAGAGACAGTAACCCGATATCTCTGCTTTCTCATTGTCACTGGGGCTAAAATGGAACAGCCTGGGCTTACAGGACATTGTATGGCTCAGAGTCTCTGATGAAGAAGTAACCTGCTAGCAGGCCGTGCTTGGTGTTATCACAACTTCAATGTACTGTAAATGGATAGTGATTACTATTGCTAAGTTTTATACTGGCAAAAAAGGAAGGTTGTGTGTTTGTTGAGTTCACTTGCAGGACATATCAGAGTCAACTCCATACTTTACCATCCCTGCTGTAGGAAGAGGAGAATTGCAGCTTCTCTTCATACTTGTGCAACCTGGACTCGGGGTTAGATATAACATAGTTAAAGTCAATCTATGAGACTCAAATTAGTATGAAATGTTACGTTTGGTATGGTATGTGATTTGTGGATGTCCAGCATCCATTTCGTATGATATGTTATGAATTACAATTCGCATGGTAGTATAGTTGAAGTTGGACGTTTACATACACTTAGGATGGAGTCCTTAAAACTTGTTTTTTCAACCACTCCACACATTTCTTCTAAACAAACTATAGTTTTGGCAAGTCGGTTAGGACATCTACTTTGTGCATGACACAAGTAATTTTTCCAACAATTTTTTACAGACAGATTATTTCACTTAGAATTCCCTGTATCACAATTCCAGTGGGTCAGAAGTTTACATACACTAAGTTAACTGGGCCTTTAAATAGCTTGGATAATTACAGAAAATGATGTCATGGCTTTAGAAGCTTCTGATAGGCTAATTGACATAATTTGAGTCAATTGGAGGTGTACCTGTGGATGTATTTCAAGGTCTACCTTCAAACTCAATGCCTCTTTGCTTGACATCATGGGAAAATCAAAAGAAATCAGCCAAGACCGCAGAAAAAAAATTGTAGACCTCCACAAGTCTGGTTCATCCTTCTGAGCAATTTCCAAATGCCTAAAAGGTACCACGTTCATCTGTACAACCAATATAACGCAAGTCTAAACACTATGGGACCATGCAGCCGTCATACCACTCAGGAAGGAGACGCATTCTGTCTCCTAGAGATGAACGTACTTTTGTGAGAAAAGTGCAAATCAATCCCTGAACAACAGCAAAGGACCCTGTGAAGATGCTGGAGGAAACAGGTAGAAAAGTATCTATATCCACAGTAAAACAAGTCCTATATCGACATAACCTGAGAGGCCACTCAGAAAGGAAGAAGCCACTGCTACAAAACTGCCTTAAAAAAGCCAGACTACAGTTTGCAACTGCGCATCGGGACAAAGATTGCATTTTTTGGAGAAATGTCCTCTGGTCTGATGAAACAAAAATAAAACTGTTTGGCCATAATGACCATCCTTATGTTTGGAGGAAAAAGCGGGAGGCTTGCAAGCTGAAGAACACCATCCCAACCGGGCAGTAAGGGGGTGGCAGCATCATGTTGTGGGGGTGCTTTGCTGCAGGAGGGACTGGTGCACTTCACAAAATAGATGGCTTCATGATGAGGGAAAATTGTGTGGACATATTGAAGCAACATCTCAAGACATCAGTCAGGAAGTTAAAAATTGGTCACAAATGGGTCTTTGAGAAATAAATAATTCTCTCTACTATTATTCTGACTTTTCACATTCTTAAAATAAAGTGGTGATCATAACTGACCTAAGACAGGAAATTTTTACTAAGACTACATTTCAGGAATTGTGAAAAACTGAGTTTAGATGTATTTTGCTAAAGTGTATGTAAACTTCCAACTTCAACTGAATTACGAATTGCAATTCAAATCACATTTTATTGGTCACAGACATGTGTTTAGCAGATGTTATTGCGCGTGTAGTGAAATGTTTGTGTTTCTAGCTCCAACAGTGCAGTAATATCTAACAAGTAATATCTAACAATTTCACAACAATACACACAAATCTAGGTAAAGGAATGGAATTAAGAATATTTGGACGAGCAATCTCAGAGCGGCATAGACTAAGATACAGTAGAACAGAATACAGTGTTTACATATGAAATTGGTAAAGCAAAATATTTAAACATTATTAAAGTGACTAGTGTTCAATTATTAAAACGGCCAGTGATTTCAAGTCTATGTATATAGGGCAGCAGCCTCAAATGTGCTAGTGATGGCTGAACAGGTAGTGGCTCGGGTGGTTGGATGAACAGGTGATGGATGAACAGGTAGTGGTTCGGGTGGTTGTTGTCCTTGATGATCTTTTTGGCCTTCATGTGACATCTGGTACTGTAGGTGTACTGGAGGGCAGGTAGTCCCAGTGTTTAGGATCAGCGAAGTGGAGGTGTTTTTTCCTACCTTCACCACCTGGGGGCGGCATGTCAGGAAGTCCAAGACCCAGTTGCACAGGGCGGGGTTCAGACCCAGGGCCTCAAGCTTAATGATGACCTTGGAGAGTACTATGGTGTTGAATGCTGAGCTATAGTCAATGAACAGCATTCTTACATAGGTATTCCTCTTGTCCAGATGGAAAGGAAAGGGATAGGGCAGTGTGCAGTGTGATGGCGATTGCATCGTCTGTTGACCTATTGGGGCGGTAAGCAAATTGAAGTGGGTCTAGGGTGTCAGGTAAGGTGGAGGTGATATGATCCTTGACTAGTCTCTCAAAGCACTTCATGATTACAGAAGTGAGTGCTACGGGGCGATAGTAATTTAGTTCAGTTACCTTTGCTTACTTGGGTGTGGTCCTTCTGTAGCTCAGTTGGTAGAGCATGGCGCTTGTAACGCCAGGGTAGTGGGTTCGATCCCTGGGACCACCCATACGTAGAATGTATGCACACATGACTGTAAGTCGCTTTGGATAAAAGCGTCTGCTAAATGGCATATATTATTATTATTATATTATTATTATTATTATATTATTATTATTATATTATTATAGGAACAATGGTGGCCATCTTGAAGCATTCTTGGACAGCAGACTGGGATAGGGAGAGATTGAATATGGCCGTAAACACTCCAGCCAGTTGGTCTGCACATGCTCTGAGGACGTGTCTAGGGATGCCGTCTGGGCCGGCAGCCTTGTGAGGGTTAACACGCTGAAATGTCTTACTCATGTCGGCCACAGAGATGGAGGCCGAGTCGGGCTGCATTGTGTTATCCTCAAAGCAGGCGAAGAAGGTGTTTTTTGTAAATATTTTTTTATTTCACCTTTATTTAAAAAAAAAATATTATTTCACCTTTATTTAACTAGGCAAGTCA
Organism: Oncorhynchus keta; assembly: GCF_023373465.1. NCBI lineage: Eukaryota > Metazoa > Chordata > Actinopteri > Salmoniformes > Salmonidae > Oncorhynchus > Oncorhynchus keta. The sequence goes on along the minus strand of NC_068427.1, from coordinate 25,553,525 downwards.
GTAAATTATAAACAAATGATGGTCTTCCAGAAGGCAAAAGGCCTCCTGCGGGGACGGGGGCTGAGATTAAAAATAAAAATATAGGACAAAACAAACATCACGACAAGAGAGACACCACAACACTGTCAGGGACGTGGCTGGTTTTGCCTTTTGTAGTCCGTAATTGTCTGTACACCCTGCCACATACGTATTGTGTCTGAACCGTTGATTGCGACTCCCCTTTGTCTCTATACTAATGTTTTGCCTGCTTGATTGCCTTATGGAGGGAATAACTACACGGTTTGTATTCGGCCATATTCCCAGTCACCTTGCCATGGTTAAATGTGGTGGTTCGTGCTTTCAGTTTTGCGTGAATGCTGCCATCTATCCACGGTTTCCGGTTAGGGTAGGTTTTAATAGTCAGAGTGGGTACAACATCTCCAATACACTTCCTGATAAACTCAGTCACCGTATCAGTGTATTAGTCGATGTTAGTCTCAGAGACTTCCCAGAACATGTCCCAGTCTGCGTGATCAAAACAATCTTGAAGCGTGGATTCCAATTGGTCAGTCCAGCATTGAATAGCACTAAGCACGGGTACTTCCTGTTTGAGTTTCTGCTTATAGGAAGGGAGGAGCAAAATGGAGTCGTGATCAGATTTTCAGAAGGGAGGGCCTTATAGGCATCCCGGAAGTTGGAGTAGCAGTGGTCAAGTGTTTTAACAGCGCGAATACTACAGTCAATGTGTTGATAGAACTTTGGTAGGTTTTTCGTCAAATTTGCTTTGTTAAAATCCCCAGCTACAATAAATGTGGCCTTAGTTTGCATAAAGTCCAGTGAAGTTCTTTGAGGACAATCACGGTATCGGCTTGAGGGGGAATGTACTTGGCTGTGACTAAACCGAAGAGAATTCTCCTGGTAATTTCGATTGTGAGGTATTCTAGTTCAAGTGAACAAAAAGGACTTAAGTTCCTGTATGTTATCACAATCACACTATGAGTAGTTAATCATGAAACATACACCCCTGCCCTTCTTCTTCCCGGACAGATATTTATTCCTGTCTGCGCAATGAACTAAGACCCCAACTGGCTGCATGGACTCAGAGGGTATATCTAGAGAGAGCTTTGTTTCCGTGAAACAGAGTATGTTACAATCCCTGATGTCTCTCTGGAAGGAAATCCTCACCCTGAGCTCATCAACTTTATTATCCAGAGACTGAACATTAGCAAGTAACATACTCGGAAGCAGTGGGTTGTGTGCGTGCCTCCTGAGTCGGAGTAGGGGTCCACTCCGAATATCTCTTCTCCACCGGCTGTGTTATGGATCAGCCTCTGGAATCATTTAAATTACCCGGGGGATACGAACAAAGGGTCCAATTCGGGAAAGTCATATTCCTGGTCATAATGCTGGTAATGCTGGTGAGTTACCGTCGCTCTGATATCCAAAAGTTCTTCCCGGCTGTATGTAATAACACAAACAAAATTCTGGGCTAATAATGTTGCCTAGGGGCTAGAATCTATCGGCACCATTTTCATGTTTCATACAATATGTTAGGAATTTGCAATACATATGATATGTTAAGAATTCCAATTTGTTGTGGCTAACGTTAGCTATGCTAGTGGTTAGTGTTATGGGTTAAGGTTAGGGTTATGGGTTAAGGTAAGGGTTAAGGTTAGGGTTATGGTACGGGTTAGCTAACATGCTTTGATTTTATTAGGATCTCTTTTGGTCATCATTTGGACTAATCTTCCAAGAGTTCATGCTTAGTTGCTAAGTAGCTACAGTGCCTTCAGAATGTATTCACACCCTTATGCCGATACGGGTTGCTTTAACTATGCTGTGATATGCTAAATTGCTAATACCTGCATCAGTATTCTGTAAGTAAATCTCTCTCTCAAAACACACACATCCATGAGGGCAGTCAGAGCAGGCAGTGTTGTAGGGTAGCAGCTGCACCTCTATTTTATACTGCTCTTATTATTCCTCTTTCTCTATATCCCTCTCTCTACTCCTGTCTGTCACCCCTTTCCCGTCTCTCTCCAGTCTACCTCAGTCTCCCTCTCTCTTTGCTCTCAGTTTGTCTTTGTAAATATATTTTTGTTCAGTGTGTGTGTGTGTTGCTCTCTACTGGGCACTCGTGGTTTGACAGCCCTGTTACTTTTCACCTACTTCATTAGCGCAGACATAATCTTAGCCAGAGGCCAGATAACCACATCAGTATTGATAGATCCACTTTTTTAATAGAATCCATGATTAACATATTAGTTATACATTGACTACAACACATTTGTTACTAATGGATACCACAGGATTATTTAACTTTCGGACCATAGAGCTCACCAGTTTTTAGTCCTAAAACCCAGAAATTAGTTCCTCTGGTTTGTTCAGACATTCCTATGGTGGAAATTAAGGGGAAAGAATTGAGTTTTGGTATAAATACCGAAATAAAAGGTCTGAGGTTAACAGATTTAGGAGATTTTATATGTTTTGTTCTATGAGATCATATTGTTTTACCTAAATGCTTCAAAATTCACAAAAAAATGTTAGCTATTGAAGATTATCTCAGAGAACAAAACATATAAAATCTCCTAAACCTTATTTTTGGCATTTATCTAAAAACCCTACAAAAACTAAATGTATTTTCCCATAGGCTTTGTCCAATACAAAAAGACAGTATTCATATTCCTCTCTATGTGCATGTGTGTGTTTTGTAAAGTGACTGTTCCACTGGATGTCATAAGGTGAATGCACCAATTTGTAAGTCGCTCTGGATAAGAGCGTCTGCTAAATGACTTAAATGTAATGTAAATGTAAATGTGTGTGCCTGTGTGTTTGTCAGTGGTCAAAGTGCTTAAGTAAATATACTATAAAGTACAACTTAAGTAGATTTTTTGGGTATCTGTACTTTACTATTTATATTTTTGACTACTTTTACTTCACTACATTCCTAAAGAAAATAATGTACTTTTTACTCCATACATTTTCCTTTTGAATGCTTAGCAGAACAGAAAAATTGTCAAATTCACACACTTAACCTCTGATCTGGCAGACTCACTAAACACACGTGCTTCATTTATCAATTATATCTGAGTGTTGGAGTGTGCCCCTGGCTATCTGTAAATAAAAAAAAATTAAATGGTGCAGTCTTGTTTGTTAGTATAAGAATTTGAAATTATTTATACTTTTACTTTTGATACTTAAGTATATTTTAGAAATTACATTTAGTTTTGATACTTAAGTATATTTAAAACCAAATACTTTTAGACTTTTACTCAAGTAGAATTTTACTGGGTGACTTTCACTTTTACTTGAGTCATTCTCTATTAAGATATCCTTACTTTTACTCAAGTATGACAATTCGGTACTTTTCCACCACTGGTGTTTGTATATGGCGTGTGAATATACATCGGGTTAGTTGGCCGTGGGGTTGTTGATGACGAAGCTCTGCTGTTGGAGCTGGGCGGTCCAGTCTTCCTCAATGTATTTATGGTAGGGGTCGTTAGAATGCTCACGCCGCTTCGACTTCACCGTGCTCACCAGGATCGCCACGACGATAAAGGCAAACATTCCGATCATCACTATCAGATACCATATGACGTTCCTGAAGTTCTCCTCTGCCAGAGTGTTGTCCAGAGCCTGTTCTGCCTTCGAGGAGTTCCGGCTCCAGCTGTCAAGATAATGGCCCAGGGCACGGGTCAGAGAGTCCTCCAGGTGGAGGGTCATGTTTGACCAATTAGGCATGATCACCTGGTGGGCGGGGTAAAGAGAGTGAATTTGATCAGTGACAGGGGTGAAGACATTGACATTGTACTGTCTTCCTGTGATCTGTGCACTGAATCTGCATACAAGAATACACTACCAAGCACATACACAGACAATACCGTATATACAGAATCAGACAGTGAACCTTCATATTGCATTTACAGAATCAGACAGTGAACCTTCATACTGTACATACAGAATCAGACAGTGAACCTTCATACTGTACATACAGAATCAGACAGTGAACCTTCATACTGTACATACAGAATCAGACAGTGAACCTTCATACTGTACATACAGAATCAGACAGTGAACCTTCATACTGTACATACAGAATCAGACAGTGAACCTTCATATTGCATTTACAGAATCAGACAGTGAACCTTCATACTGTACATACAGAATCAGACAGTGAACCTTCATACTGTACATACAGAATCAGACAGTGAACCTTCATACTGTACATACAGAATCAGACAGTGAACCTTCATACTGTACATACAGAATCAGACAGTGAACCTTCATACTGTACATACAGAATCAGACAGTGAACCTTCATACTGTACATACAGAATCAGACAGTGAACCTTCATACTGTACATACAGAATCAGACAGTGAACCTTCATACTGTACATACAGAATCAGACAGTGAACATTCATACTGTACATACAGAATCAGACAGTGAACCTTCATACTGTCCATACAGAATCAGACAGTGAACCTTCATACTGTACATACAGAATCAGACAGTGAACCTTCATACCACCCAGTTGTGACTTAAACAAGAAAATATCTGACCTGTTCAGGGTTTCCTGTATCGTTCCAGGGAGGTTGAGAAGATGTTACAATCACAGGCGTTGAGAAAGAGGCAGGGTCCTGGAGGGGGGAAGTAGGACGAGAAAGAGACAAATACCACACAATCGACCAACTAACCAGCCAACCTCAGCCTAGGACAGACAGACAGGTACAAAAAGAAACACTGCTCATATTTGATCTCCAGTGTTTGCTTGTGTGTGTGTGTGTGTTTGCTTGTGTGTGTGTGTGTGTATGTGCAAGTGTTTCTGATGACCTTGAGAAAAGCATCAAGCTCAGCTGATATGGAAAGGGGAGTAGAGTGTTGAGGGTCACTCTCACCCTGCCACACAAACACACACTGTAGCCTAATTTGTAAGTCGCTCTGGATAAGAGCGTCTGCTAAATGACTTAAATGTAAATGTTAAATGTATATTGGATTCCTAAACAGTGGAACTACTATCAATTGTGAAATAAGTTGTAATACTTGAAGTCATGTACTCAAAAAGGATCTCAAACATGCTAGCATTCAAGACAATAGTGTTAAGTGTAATAGTCTTTGTTTAGGTAAAGTTTAGTAGTGGAGCTGTTCTATAGCCTGCTGCACAGTCTGCCTTTTGCAATTCACCTAGTACTGACAATGTTCCTGCTTGTGAAATTCCATAACAGTACCCACATTTGCCACTAGATGGCAGACAAATTCTCCTGGTGTACTGTCACCACGTGTACCTCAGGGATTAAATTGGGAATTCGGAGGGTTTAGGGTTGAGCCAGGGTTAAACATACATTAAGGTTGAACATAAGAGTTCATATTATGGCTAGGGTTGAATTGGGGCGTGGACATGAAGCTAGGGTTAGGGTTGAATTGGGGCGTGGACATGAAGCTAGGGTTAGGGTTGAATTGGGGCGTGGACATGAAGCTAGGGTTAGTGTTAGGGTTAAGGTTGAATTGGGGCGTGGACATGAAGCTAGGGTTAGGGTTGAATTGGGGTGTGGACATGAAGCTAGGGTTAGTGTTAGGGTTGAATTGGGGTGTGGACATGAAGCTAGGGTTAGGGTTGAATTGGGGTGTGGACATGAAGCTAGGGTTAGGGTTGAATTGGGGTGTGGACATGAAGCTAGGGTTAGGGTTGAATTGGGGTGTGGACATGAAGCTAGGGTTAGGGTTGAATTGGGGTGTGGACATGAAGCTAGGGTTAGGGTTGAATTGGGGTGTGGACATGAAGCTAGGGTTAGTGTTTGGGTTGAATTGGGGTGTGGACATGAAGCTAGGGTTAGTGTTAGGGTTGAATTGGGGTGTGGACATGAAGCTAGGGTTAGGGTTGAATTGGGGTGTGGACATGAAGCTAGGGTTAGGGTTGAATTGGGGTGTGGACATGAAGCTAGGGTTAGTGTTAGGGTTGAATTGGGGTGTGGACATGAAGCTAGGGTTAGTGTTGAATTGGGGTGTGGACATGAAGCTAGGGTTAGGGTTGAATTGGGGTGTGGACATGAAGCTAGGGTTAGTGTTAGGGTTAAGGTTGAATTGGGGCGTGGACATGAAGCTAGGGTTAGGGTTGAATTGGGGTGTGGACATGAAGCTAGGGTTAGTGTTAGGGTTGAATTGGGGTGTGGACATGAAGCTAGGGTTAGGGTTGAATTGGGGTGTGGACATGAAGCTAGGGTTAGGGTTGAATTGGGGTGTGGATATGAAGCTAGGGTTAGTGTTTGGGTTGAATTGGGGTGTGGACATGAAGCTAGGGTTAGTGTTAGGGTTGAATTGGGGTGTGGATATGAAGCTAGGGTTAGGGTTGAATTGGGGTGTGGATATGAAGCTAGGGTTAGGGTTGAATTGGGGTGTGGATATGAAGCTAGGGTTAGTGTTTGGATTGAATTGGGGTGTGGACATGAAGCTAGGGTTAGTGTTAGGGTTGAATTGGGGTGTGGACATGAAGCTAGGGTTAGGGTTGAATTGGGGTGTGGACATGAAGCTAGGGTTAGGGTTGAATTGGGGCGTGGACATGAAGCTAGTGTTAGTGTTGAATTGGGGTGTGGACATGAAGCTAGGGTTAAGGTTGAATTGGGGCGTGGACATGAAGCTAGGGTTAGGGTTGAATTGGGGTGTGGACATGAAGCTAGGGTTAGGGTTTGGGTTGAATTGGGGCGTGGACATGAAGCTAGGGTTAGTGTTGAATTGGGGTGTGGACATGAAGCTAGGGTTAGGGTTGAATTGGGGCGTGGACATGAAGCTAGGGTTAAGGTTGAATTGGGGCGTGGACATGAAGCTAGGGTTAGGGTTGAATTGGGGTGTGGACATGAAGCTAGGGTTAGTGTTAGGGTTGAATTGGGGTGTGGACATGAAGCTAGGGTTAGGGTTGAATTGTGGTGTGGAAATGAAGCTAGGGTTAGTGTTAGGGTTAAGGTTGAATTGGGGCGTGGACATGAAGCTAGGGTTAGTGTTTGGGTTGAATTGGGGTGTGGACATGAAGCTAGGGTTAGTGTTAGGGTTGAATTGGGGTGTGGACATGAAGCTAGGGTTAGGGTTGAATTGGGGTGTGGACATGAAGCTAGGGTTAGGGTTGAATTGGGGTGTGGACATGAAGCTAGGGTTAGTGTTAGGGTTGAATTGGGGTGTGGACATGAAGCTAGGGTTAGTGTTAGGGTTGAATTGGGGTGTGGACATGAAGCTAGGGTTAGGGTTGAATTGGGGTGTGGACATGAAGCTAGGGTTAGGGTTAGGGTTGAATTGGGGTGTGGACATGAAGCTAGGGTTAGTGTTAGGGTTGAATTGGGGTGTGGACATGAAGCTAGGGTTAGGGTTGAATTGGGGTGTGGACATGAAGCTAGGGTTAGGGTTGAATTGGGGCGTGGACATGAAGCTAGGGTTAGTGTTAGGGTTGAATTGGGGTGTGGACATGAAGCTAGGGTTAGGGTTGAATTGGGGTGTGGACATGAAGCTAGGGTTAGGGTTGAATTGGGGTGTGGACATGAAGCTAGGGTTAGGGTTGAATTGGGGTGTGGACATGAAGCTAGGGTTAGTGTTAGGGTTGAATTGGGGTGTGGACATGAAGCTAGGGTTAGGGTTGAATTGGGGCGTGGACATGAAGCTAGGGTTAGTGTTAGGGTTGAATTGGGGTGTGGACATGAAGCTAGGGTTAGGGTTGAATTGGGGTGTGGACATGAAGCTAGGGTTAGGGTTGAATTGGGGTGTGGACATGAAGCTAGGGTTAGTGTTAGGGTTGAATTGGGGTGTGGACATGAAGCTAGGGTTAGTGTTAGGGTTGAATTGGGGTGTGGACATGAAGCTAGGGTTAGTGTTAGGGTTGAATTGGGGTGTGGACATGAAGCTAGGGTTAGGGTTGAATTGGGGTGTGGACATGAAGCTAGGGTTAGGGTTGAATTGGGGTGTGGACATGAAGCTAGGGTTAGGGTTGAATTGGGGTGTGGACATGAAGCTAGGGTTAGGGTTGAATTGGGGTGTGGATATGAAGCTAGGGTTAGTGTTAGGACTTTTATCCTACTTTCTATCCTACTCATCTTTTGAGGTGCTGGAGCTTTGCTTCACCTATCTCTCTCTTTGACCCAAGGTGCAAAAGCCCAGAACCGGCTGTACCTCACCAGTTCCTCACAGATTTGTGTTCGGCCTTAAGCTGTTCACCTGAGGATGGTTATACTGTATTACTGTACATAACCAGACAGGACTCGGTGTTGTCCAGGGAAAAGAGTTGAAGAATGTTGCTGAACCTGTTCACACCCCTGCTACTCTTCTTGGGTGGAGGACATGGAACATGACAGGTACAGCACTAATACATCTGAGGTACTCTTTGATGTGGCTGAGAGCCAGCAAACACACACACACTGTGAGTCACTCTGGTATGCGTTTGAGGCCTTTTATGTGAACAATGACACAGGTTTACCATCAGCTTAGTCTATGCAATCAGGGGAGGGACCAGAGAGCACCACTGTATAGTAGCTCCACTACATGGAAGGGCTAGCCCTCTCACCTTGCACCACCACCACTATCTTTTATGTGCAAATTAAATATATCTACAGATATGCTAATGTTCAGTACAATACATGCATTCACAGTGTGCTCTATTCTCTCATCTCAAAGGGTCAGGTGTCTATCGGTGTGTCCAACAATCTGTTGGTGGGAATTGAGAGGTATAACAACACTGGAAGGTCATTTGATGCGTCTTACCCTAAGATGACTGGAGGGACAATTAAAAAAGTAACACAAACAGGCAGGGTCAGAGGTTGACCGGAATAACAGAGAAGAGCTGGAGGAAGGACTATGTTATGAGAACAGCAACCCAGGAACCAATGTGTCATGGACCTCCTATTAGAGACGCATGTTACATAATCAGATAAATGGATGCACCAACTCCACATGCCCACAAACATGCAGTTAACCATAGTGATTATGCGTAGTAGACCTTTTTAAATGCGCTTGGTTTGTGTATGGGTCTGTGTGTATGGGTCTGTGCCCGCATGCATGTGAAAGGGCTCTATTCCATCTGTATCGCTGAAGAGTTACAGATTGCGCGACAGAAACGTACATTTACGATTTTGACAACTGAGCTGACATATGCAGCATTTACTGTGAATGCAGTCTCCTCTAACGCAGGAACATTGCAATCACACTTTAACGCTGAGCTTCAGCAATACGGATTGAATAGAGCCCTAAGTATGGTGTTTGTGTGTATATGAAGTCATTCCTGGATTATGCTATTATTGTGCTCGCATAAACAGTAAACAGCTTTGAGGGTTGAGTGTGAGTCAAAGGTACCAATTATACAATCCCACATGGAATTATGCATGTCCTGTATCTGTGTACAAATGTCTGTGTGTGTCTGTGTACGTGTTGAGACCTAACCTCCATTTATCAAACCCAATTTTTCCTGTGTCTCTGTCCCTTGTCCCTATTTCACAATGGCATTGCCTCACCACCACCCCCACCAATGTTATGCACACAGGAGGAACTATGTACATTGCCAAAACATCATTGGCTGTGGAATGTTAAATCAAACAATACATGAAGAGGAAAATGACTAGCTAAGTGAGCTGAGCTTATGATAAACCTCAATGACTGTCTACTGATTCCTATGTCCCTAATAAACTGCTCCTTCCAACACTGATTCCTATGTCCCTAATAGACTGCTCATTCCAACACTGATTCCTATGTCCCTAATAAACTGCTCATTCCAACACTGATTCCTATGTCCCTAATAAACTGTTCATTCCAACACTGATTCCTATGTCCCTAATAAACTGCTCCTTCCACCACTGATTCCTATGTCCCTAATAAACTGCTCCTTCCACCACTGATTCCTATGTCCCTAATAAACTGCTCATTCCAACACTGATTCCTATGTCCCTAATAAACTGCTCATTCCAAAACTGATTCCTATGTCCCTAATAAACTGCTCATTCCAACACTGATTCCTATGTCCCTAATAAACTGCTCATTCCAACACTGATTCCTATGTCCCTAATAGACTGCTCCTTCCAACACTGATTCCTATGTCCCTAATAGACTGCTCCTTCCAACACTGATTCCTATGTCCCTAATAAACTGCTCATTCCAACACTGATTCCTATGTCCCTAATAAACTGCTCATTCCAACACTGATTCCTATGTCCCTAATAGACTGCTCATTCCAACACTGATGCCTATGTCCCTAATAAACTGCTCATTCCAAAACTGATTCCTATGTCCCTAATAAACTGCTCATTCCAAAACTGATTCCCATGTCCCTAATAAACTGCTCATTCCAACACTGATTCCTATGTCCCTAATAAACTGCTCCTTCCACCACTGATTCCTATGTCCCTAATAAACTGCTCCTTCCACCACTGATTCCTATGTCCCTAATAAACTGCTCATTCCAACACTGATTCCTATGTCCCTAATAAACTGCTCATTCCAAAACTGATTCCTATGTCCCTAATAAACTGCTCCTTCCACCACTGATTCCTATGTCCCTAATAAACTGCTCCTTCCACCACTGATTCCTATGTCCCTAATAAACTGCTCATTCCAACACTGATTCCTATGTCCCTAATAAACTGCTCATTCCAAAACTGATTCCTATGTCCCTAATAAACTGCTCCTTCCACCACTGATTCCTATGTCCCTAATAAACTGCACCTTCCAACACTGATTCCTATGTCCCTAATAAACTGCTCATTCCAACACTGATTCCTATGTCCCTAATAAACTGCTCATTCCAACACTGATTCCTATGTCCCTAATAAACTGCTCATTCCAAAACTGATTCCTATGTCCCTAATAAACTGCTCATTCCAACACTGATTCCTATGTCCCTAATAAATTGCTCCTTCCACCACTGATTCCTATGTCCCTAATAAACTGCTCATTCCAACACTGATTCCTATGTCCCCAATAAACTGCTCCTTCCACCACTGATTCCTATGTCCCTAATAAACTGCTCATTCCAACACTGATTCCTATGTCCCTAATAAACTGCTCATTCCAAAACTGATTCCTATGTCCCTAATAAACTGCTCCTTCCACCACTGATTCCTATGTCCCTAATAAACTGCTCCTTCCACCACTGATTCCTATGTCCCTAATAAACTGCTCATTCCAACACTGATTCCTATGTCCCTAATAAACTGCTCATTCCAACACTGATTCCTATGTCCCTAATAAACTGCTCATTCCAACACTGATTCCAAAGAGAGATAATTTTTTCCTTTTGCCATTGAGGTCTTTTTTCCGTGGATTAATTTTAGGATCTGCTGAATCCCAGACACGCCGCCCATAGTTTGGTCAGGAGTGTGTGGTATGAGTGGAATGCGTTGGTTGTGTGTTTGCGGTACATTCCACAGCGTTAGTTAATGATCGGACCACATTCCCGCCGTGGTTGATTCCGGACTGTCACCCCCATGAGTGGGAATACCGGGGAATTGTTTATGTTCTAATAACCATTGATCAATGACTCACTCACTGGTGTAAGACATTCTCAATCACGTAAGGAAGTTTACTGTACAGAGTACTGCATATCAAATTCATATTTTTTTTATTTTATCATTCAAGTCACTGACTAACCAGGGAATATGGGAACATGATGTCATGTTCCCAGTGAATTTCCTTCTCAGTTTGGTGGGGAGTGGGCTCAGATGGCTCTGCAGTTGAACCTCTGCTGAGCGACAGGCAGCAGGTAGAGCACCAACATCCATCCAGCTTTGTCGGTCTCTAACACATCATGGAAAGTGACTACTGCGTGAAAAAGTTAACCGTCACGCAAGAGATTTAGACAAGTTCAGAGGAGCTCTCTCTTATCCACGTCTGGCTCTGCTGTGACGTGATTGGTGTATTGTTGTCAGAACCAGACCTTGAGGCGATTCTTCTCAACCCTGTCATGAGCGTCTTCATGGAGGCAGAACAGAATTCCGGAGCTAGACTGATAAGTGGTGTAATTAACATACTATAATGATTTCTTAAAACATTGTGTATTTAAATTTAATATACTTGTAATATTGGCTACATACATTTTTACCAACAAGAATAACAGGAAAAAGAACAAACACTAATGTAATAAACAACAAAAAACAAAGAGTGGCCTGATTGCCAGTACTTTTCCACCGAGGATGATGATATCATTGGTTTCTGCTGGGGAGGGGCAGATGACTGATCCCAACCAATGAGAGAAACAGTTACATCCTGTGGATTTCACTCACTTTGAGAATGTGAGACTGAGACACCATTGACACAGCAGCAGCAGAGGGTCAAATACCACCCTGCAGGCAGCATGTACACAATCAGATGAAACAGGGAGCTTAGTCAACCAAGAACAGGCATTCATTAGGCTAGCTGAGAATATTAACAGCAGTGTTGAAGCATGGCCAGCTAAATATAGATACTTGTAGGAATATCAGACAACGATATATTTATGTGAATAGTCCAATAGGTGAGGTTCTGGCTTGGTTTGGTCAACACCATGATAACAATGATCATATGCATGGTGGTTTCTATGTGTTTGATGCAATTCCATCAACTCCATTCCAGACATTATTATAATCTGTCCTCTGGTTCATTCATTGAGCCATGGAACATCACTCATAGCGTAGGACTCACTCATCAGGCCGTCCATTGACTGTGTATTCTATAATCATGGTTACAAAGTATGAAGCAATTTGTTTGACTTAAAAGCAGTGTTTTACTGCAAACGTCAAGAATGTCACTCTACTGTGGAAAAGTACAGAGGGAGAGGGAGAAGAAACAGTGGAGCATGATAAAGATATGGAGGAGGCAGGGAGAAAGCTGGCACTGTCCCTGTATATAAACGCAGTAACCAGGACACTGTCTTTCAAAGATAATTCATAAAAATCCAATTAACCATATACAATTAATGAACATGCACCTGTGGAACGGTCGTTAAGACAGTAACAGCTTACAGACGGTTGGCAATTAAGGTCACAGTTATTAAAACGTAGGACACTAACGAGGCCTTTCTACTGACTCTGAAATACACCAAAAGAAAGATAGCCAGGGTCCCTGCTCAACTGTGTGAACGTGCCTTAGGCATGCTGCAAGGAGGCATGAGGACTGCAGATGTGGCCAGGGAAATAAATTGCAATGTCCGTACTGTGAGATGCCTACGACAGCACTACAGGGAGACAGGACGGACAGCGTGGTGGCAGACCACGTTTAACAATACCTGCACAGGATCGGTACATCTGAACATCACACCTGCAGGACAGGTACAGGATGGCAACAACAACTGCCCGAGTTACACCAGGAATGCACAATCCCTCCATCAGTGCTCAGACTGTTCGCAATAGGCTGAGATAGGCTTGTAGGCCTGTAGGTGATGTCTGGTCCTCACCAGACATCACTGGCAACAACGTCACCTACGGGATCGATTTGGAGGTGGAGGGCATCATCGGACTGAACTTGTTGTCATTGCAGGCAATCTCAACGCTGTGCGTTACAGGCAAGACATCCTCCTCCCTCATGTGGTACCCTTCCTCCAGGCTCATCCTGACATGACCCTCAGGCATGACAATGCTCCAGCCATACTGCTCGTTCTGTGCGTGGTTTCCTGCAAGACAGGAATGTCAGTGTTCTGCCATAGCCAGCGAAGAGCCCAGATCTCAATCACATTGAGCACATCTGGGAACTGTTGGATCGGAGGGTGAGGGCTAGGACCATTCCCTCCAGAAGTGTCCGGGAAGTTGCAGGTGCCTTGGTGGAAGAGTGGGGTAACATCTTACAGAAATAACTGGCAAATCTGGTGCAGGAGGAGATGCACTGCAGTACTTAATGCACCTGGTAGCCACACCAGATACTGACTTTACTTCTGATTTTGACCTCCCTTTGTTCAGGGAAACATTATTTCATTTCTGTTAGTCACATGTCTGTGTAACTTGTTCAGTTCATGTCTCAGTTGTTGAATCTTATGTTCATACAAATATTTACACACGTTAAGTTTGCTGAAAATAAACCCAGTTGTAGGTGAGAGGACGTTTCTTTTTTCCCCCGAGTTTAGCTTCTGGTCTTATTTCTTGTGTTTTTTGGTTTGTTCTACTATTTTGATATTGAATACTGCACTGTTGGTTAGGGCTTGCAAGTTAACCATTTCACTGTACTTGTGAAAAATACAACTTGACATTGGAGAGCTGATGTGAGACATTCCTGAGAAAATGATCATCTGTAAAGAAGCCTTGAATCATCCAATCCCCTCCAGCCTTGGAACAAATGAATAATAGGGTTACATAACCCGTCAGTCAGGTGCCACAGAGGTACTAAGCCCAAGGGATTCATGGGAAACACTTAAGACACACCCTATCCCCTCAGCCCTCAAATTAAGTGGACACATTTGATGACGTATCATGACATTTGACGAGTATACACTTGCAGGGCAAGGGAGGAATGAATGATTGTTTTTAAATGGACCACCCTTGGCCAGAAATTCATCAATCGTTCATCCTGCGATGATTGTGTTTTCAGCCACCAGTAGCTTGTGGGTGCTTTATACGCTACAGGTCAATTATGAGCGCATGTCCACTTATATATTTAATATATGCCTAATGTATGATAGCTAGCAAATTAATTAGATAACTAACGTTTGCCTGTCGAGCTGGAACTTCTGAAGGGAAATATTTTGTACAATTTCCAAAAGACAACCAAAAACAACACATTTACGATAAGTGTTTGTGCCATCATGTGCATTAGTAGCACAAATGCGTTCGTTTTTATTTACATGTATGTTGGCTTATCCATTGATGTTAAGTTTTCGCTGACTTTTCTTTGCGGATGTACAATCGTCGCGAATTGAATTATGGGGAGTTTCATGCCCCAGAGTGAACATAATTGTACACGCAAAGCCGACTAAAAATGAGGGCTGAGGGGCTTACGAGGCAAACATCCCTTGCTCTGCTTATCATTTGGACCACCCGCCAAGACAGCGACGGGGATTCCCCCAAGGGCAAGTGGACGTGGGTGTGTCTAAGTGTTTGGACCGAAGACAGTGATTTATGAACTTGTCATATGACAACCATGTTATTTTTTATACCCTTTACATTTAAAAGAAATACATTTACTTATTTTCCATAGGAACTTTATTTGTAGACGTCTAAAAATAAAACCCGTAAAAATAACATTTCCCGGAAAAAGAAAACGTTTTAAGCTCTTTTGTCTCAATCCAGTTTTTCGAAAGTTAATCGAAAGATTAGATGCATAGAAATAGAACGGACAAATAATTGCCCAGATTGGTAACTCCCGTTCTACCAATTATATATATATGATGTATATATATATATATATACACACACTGCTCAAAAAAATTAAGGGAACACTTAAACAACACAATGTAACTTCAAGTCAATCACACTTCTGTGAAATCAAACTGTTCACTTAGGAAGCAACACTGATTGACAATAAATTTCACATGCTGTTGTGCAAATGGAATAGACAACAGGTGGAAATTATAGGCAATTAGCAAGACACCCCCAATAAAGGAGTGGTTCTGCAGGTGATAACCACAGACCACGTCTCAGTTCCTATGCTTCCTGGCTGATGTTTTGGTCACTTTTGAATGCTGGCGGTGCTTTCACTCTAGTGGTAGCATGAGACAGAGTCTACAACCCACACAAGTGGCTCAGGTAGTGCAGCTCATCCAGGATGGCACATCAATGCGAGCTGTGGCAAGAAGGTTTGCTGTGTCTGTCAGCGTAGTGTCCAGGGCTTGGAGGCGCTACCAGGAGACAGGCCAGTACATCAGGAGATGTGGAGGAGGCCGTAGGAGGGCAACAACCCAGCAGCAGGACCGCTACCTCCGCCTTTGTGCAAGGAGGAGCAATGCCAGAGCCCTGCAAAATGACCTCCAGCAGGCCACAAATGTGTGTGCCTGCTCAAACGGTCAGAAACAGACTCCATGAGGGTGGTATGAGGGCCCGAGGTCCACAGGTGGGGGTTGTGCTTACAGCCCAACACCGTGCAGGACGTTTGGCATTTGCCAGAGAACACCAAGATTGCCAAATTCGCCACTGGCGCCCTGTGCTCTTCACAGATGAAAGCAGGTTCACACTGAGCATGTGACAGACGTGACAGTCTGGAGACGCCGTGGAGAACGTTCTGCTGCCTGCAACATCCTCCAGCATGACCGGTTTGGTTGTGGGTCAGTCGTGGGGTGGCATTTCTTTGGGGGGCCGCACAGCCCTCCATGTGCTCGCCAGAGGTAGCCTGACTGCCATTAGGTACCGAGATGAGATCCTCAGACCCCTTGTGAGACCATATGCTGGTGCGGTTGGCCCTGGGTTCCTCCTAATGCAAGACAATGTGGCTGGAGTGTGTCAGCAGTTCCTGCAAGAGGAAGGCATTGATGCTATGGACTGGCCCGCCCGTTCCCCAGACCTGAATCCAATTGAGCACATCTGGGACATCATGTCTCGCTCCATCTACCAACGCCACGTTGCACCACAGACTGTCCAGGAGTTGGACAGTCATCAGGAGCATGCCCAGGCGTTGTAGGGAGGTCATACAGGCACGTGGAGGCCACACACACTACTGAGCCTCATTTTGACTTGTTTTAAGGACATTACATCAAAGTTGGATCAGCCTGTAGTGTGGTTTTCCACTTTAATTTTGAGTGTAACTCCATGGGTTGATCAATTTGATTTCCATTGACAATATTTTTGTGATTTTGTTGTCAGCACATTCAACTATGTAAAGAAAAAAGTATTTCATAAGAATATTTAATTCATTCAGATCTAGGATGTGTTAAAAAAAACATATATATGATAACTGGCTGTGCATGTGTGCCATCGTGCATAAATGTATTTTGTCCCCCCCCCCCACCAAACGCGATCACGACATGCAGGTTAAAATATCAAACTCTGAACCAATTATATTAATTTGAGGACAGGTCGATAAGCATTAAACATTTATGGCAATTTAGATAGATAGCTTGCACTTGCTAGCTAATTTGTCCCATTTACCTGAAATGCACATGGTCCTCTACTCCACCAATGAATCCATACATAAAACGTCAACCGAATCTAGTCATCTCTCATCCTTCCAGGCCTTTTCTTCTCTTGACTTTATATTGCGATTGGAAATCATAAATTAGGTGCATTACCGCCACCGACCTTGTTCGTCTTCAGTCACCCACGTGGGTATAACCAATAAGAAGATGGCATGTGGGTACCTGCTTCTATGAACCAATGAAGAGATGGGAGAGGCAGGACTTGCAGCGTGATCTGCTTCAGAAAAAGAACAGACTTCTATTTTAGCGACGCAAACGCTCGTTGACGCACGCGAGCAGTGTGGGTGCAATAATTGAATAATAGATTTCAAAATATATTTTGCGACGTGAGTGGTGTAGTCAGCCTGTAATCCACTTTTATCACTCGGAACAGGGATGGTTAGCGAAGCTTTAATTTTCAGCAAAACAACTACAGGTCTGAAATAGCAAGTCTACTTTGCAAATGAATCTCCATTAGGTTGCCACTATTTCACTACAAAACATTATCCAATTAATAGCAATAATAGCTTAATAATAACCATAGCATTCACTGCTCAAATTGGCATTGTTTTGCCTTCTTGAAAAACAAAAACATTTTCTTCAGCATTGAACACTAAGACACATTTGGTAAGAGGTTTCACTCAAATGCATGTTGCGTTTAGTTTTATTTTACCTTTATTTAACTAGGCAAGTCCGTTAAGAACACATTCTTATTTATGTTCAATGACGGCCTAGGAACAGTGGGTTAACTGCCTTGTTCAGGGTTAGAACGACAGATTTTTACCTTGTCAGTTTATATTTTTGTTCAGTATAAATAAAAGGTCAAACAAAAGACCCACAAAAAACAGAGCTTGGTTTTAGTGTTGTCACCAAGTTACCAAAATAGCCTACTGAACAAATGTCATGACATTAACTGTGGAAGATACAACATTCAGACAAACAGTAAGAAATAGCAAATATTAACCTAATCATAAACACATGACAAACTACCAGCATTGATACTGTATGTTCAATTCTTGGAATGCTACGATAAGTGTATAATAAAAAGTAGAGTTTCATGTTGACAAACTGTCATACATACTTTCATCTTTATACTTAAAGAACATCATTTTTTACACATTCTACAGCAACTCACCTGGGTATTCTTAACAATTGGAAACGTCAGAAAATAAAAAGTAATAGGACAAACATTAACTAAATAATTTGGTAAAAATTCTAAGCATTTGCAATCACCATATCAACAATGTATAATGCTAATAGGAAAGGAAAACACTTATGATAGTTTATTCTCCATCTGTGGTAGAGGGTGATGGCTTTAGTGTAACTTTGAGGTAATCTCTGCATAACAAAAAGGCCTTAAAATGGTTTCTTAAACTTTCTCTATAGAAAAGCAGGTGGAATAACACAGCAGCACACTATTAAGCTGTAATAAACAAGGAATTCACCCAGCTTAACCACTTGTGCTGATATGGATATAGTAACATAGCAGTACATGGAAAGTCTGAACACACTATTCGTAAACCACATACAGTACATGTTCAGAGTACATAGACATTCAGATATATGGGTGTGCTATAGCTAACATCAAAGTCAATGGTCCCAACAACACTTTTAGCACAGAAACAACTGTTCAAGGAAATATAAAAAGTGAATATAAATAATGCTAATGTCACCAAACACATACCACATTTCTATAAATCACAATAGATATGTCAGTCACATTAACAATAAGCACTTTACAAAAATGAGAAGTACAGAATTGAGTTTAAGTGGTTCGGGGTTTTGTGAGACTAGACAGAAGATTCAATCGTTTCAAAAGAATAATTTCAAAAAGCTCAGTGAATCCTTGTTAGGAAGCTGCACTGTAAATATTACAAACTTCAGATTCATAAAATATTAGAAAATTGTAACTTCCCTTGAAACAATCCCCAACAACCCCTCCTTTGGCCCAGTCTATAGAGAGAAGTAGACAAATAGGAATATTCCCAATGAGCAGACGAGAAACAGGCCACAGTTGAGCAGCAGTTTGGTTCTGGGTGGCTCGTACAGCATCTCCATAACGGCTCTCTCGTCCTCCGCTGTCCTTTTGGGATGGGCATCATATGCCGCTTCCTTAAACCCACAGAACCACTCCAACAGCTGCATGCACCTCCCATCCTCCTCATCCCCACAACCTTCCTCTGCATGCACTAGCCCTGGGTGCCCGTTATCAAACTGGGTGGTGGGCGTTGCTAGTGTCATTTCCGGGGTTGTCTCGCCACTGGGAGTCACGGGGTCAAAGTCAGAAGGCGGAGCTAGCAGCTTGACGTCCTCCCCATCTAGACACCTGGCATTGCAGATGTCTGGGGGCAGATCCTTATAGAGGCCTCCATTCAACTGCAAAGGGCTCTTATCCGTCAGCTTGTAAATCTCCTCACGGTCTTTGAGGAGAAGCTTTCCCATGTTACGCAGGCCCCATAATGTGGTTGTGCGGATCTGCTCCTTATCTGGAGGAGGGTTGCAGAGACTGACGACCACAGCCACCAATCCAGACACCCAGAACAGCCCAGCAGCCACATACATGTAGTGGACATGTGTGATGAAGAAAGGCCTGTCGTCTGGCTGGTCACAGGGAGGCTCTCGGTAAATAAACGCCAAGGTCAGCCGGGTGGTACCCAGCGCAAACCCGGTCATACCGCCCCAGAATGCACCCCTTTCGTTGCAGCGCTTCCAGAACACACCCAGCAGGAAGAGAGCGGCAATGGGCGGGGTTAGGTATCCGGCTACTTCCTGTATGTACAGGTACATCTGGCCACCCTGCATCTCGATGATGACAGGGACCCAGGCGATGCTGATAACCACCATGAACACCACAAACAGCCGGCCCACCAACAACAGCTCTTTATGGGACGCACCACGCCGAGCACTCTGGTAGATGTCCAGGGTGAAGATTGTGCTAGCACTGTTAAAGATAGAGTCCAGATCACTCATGAGAGCCGCAATCATCACAGCCATCATCAGCCCTCGCAGTCCCACAGGCATCACTGCCATGACCAGCCGCGGGTATGCAATATTGGAGCACCCCGCCTTAGAGCCACACACAGCCAGGCAGTGCTCTGGCCCAATGCAGGCAATCTCATCTGCAAACAAGATCCGGGATATCATCCCGGGGATAACGATAATAAACATAGGCAGAACCTTCAGGAAGCCAGCCATCAGCGTGGAGCCTTTGGCGTGGGCAAGGTTCTTGGCAGCCAGCACCCTCTGGACAATAACCTGGTCAGCACACCAGTACCAGATGGAAGCTGGGGTTTGACCTAAGAGGAAGCCAGGCCAGGGGATGTCCTCGTCCAACGGGCCCCGGAGGATCCTCAGGGAGTCTGGCTTGGGCTCGATGCGGCAGGAGGGTGAGTGGGTGAAGTTCCCACTGGCCAGGATAGCTGTTACATTTGGGACAGCTAGCATGTACTTGGTCCGAACCCCTTCAAGACCACCGACCTTGATCAGGCTGATGATGGTCAGGCTGAGAGCTCCACCAATCATCAGCACGGCCTGGAGGGTGTCTGTGTACATGACCGCAACCAGGCCGCCGGTGACCGTAAGCAGTGCGGTCATACTAATGAGCAGAATGATGGACAGGTAGAGATTCCAGCCCAGTGACTCCTGGATGAAAAGCGCCCCAGCGTACAAGTCCACAGAGATCTTGGTGAAGATGTAGAGCAGCACAGAAAGCGAAGCAAAGTACACCTTTAGCCTATTGCCCCCATAGCGTTTGGACAGGTACTCCGGCATGGTGTACACACCAGAGTGGATATACACAGGTATGAAGACCCAGCCCAGCAGCTGCAGCAGGAGAAGAGCGTTAAACTCCCATGCTCCCACAGCAAAGCCGCTGGCTGCTCCCGACCCAGCCAGGCCTATGAAGTGTTCACTGCCGATGTTGCTGACAAACAGGGACGCTCCGATCACCACCCATGTCATGGAGCGTCCCGCAAGGAAGTATCCGCTCACGGTGCTGCGGTTGGCCTTCCACATGGCGAAGAACCCGATGCTCAGGACCAGGATGAAGTACAGCACCACCACAGCAATGTCTGCTGCCTCCATGACAGCCGTACCCATCTTCATTGTGAGTGCTAAACGGAACCACTGGTTCAAAACGGCTGAAAAACTCCCTTGAACCCTGCAAAAGTCAAAGCCAAGTTTTAGCGTAACAGAAGAGCAATAAAAATTCTCTATCCTTTGGTTTGCTGTCTGGATGGAAGCTGTAGTATCCACCGTCAGGTCAAATTCACTAGGGGTGTCTGCATTTGGGGGTGTAATCCACCTGCACTGAGAACACTAGTTTTAAGGGAGGATGCAGCAGGCCTCTGGTCTAGTATAGCCTAGAGTTTACATTCCTGCAAGACAGCAAAGACAAAGACAAACACCTGATTAGAGCCTGTGTCAGATGGGAACCAAGAAAGGTGACACGCATTCTAAAATTTATTAAATTGTCCCCCACTCTCAGTTTACACACAATATCCCATAATGACAAAGCAAAAACAGGTTGACATTTTGACATTGCAAATGTATTAAAAATAAACTTTAATCACACTTACATAAGTATTAAGATACTTTACTCAGTACTTTGTTGTATCATCTTTGACAGTGATTACAGCCTCAAGTCTTGGGTATGACACTAAGCTTGGCACACCTGTATTTGGAGAGTTTCTCTCATTCTTCTCTGGAGATCCTCTCAAGCTCCATTAGGTTGGATGGGGAGCGTCGATGCACAGCTATTTACACATTGATTTGGACCTTCTATAGAAGGTGTGTGTGCGCCTTTCCAAATAATGTCCAATCAATTGAATTTACCACAGGTGTACTCCAATCAAGTTGTAGAAACATCTCAAGGATGATCAATGGAAACAGGATGCACCTGAGCTCAATTTTGAGTCTCATAGCAAAGGGTCTGAATACTTAAGTAAATGTTATATTTCAGTTGTTAATTTTTAATACATTTGCAAAAAAATAATAATAATAATTCAGTTTTACTGTCATTATGGGGTATTGTGTGTCAATTGACGAGGAAAAATAATTTAATTACATTTTAGAATAAGGCTGTAACGTAACAAAATGTGGGAAAAGTCAAGGGGTCTGAATACTTTCCGAAGGGGACACACGCAACATTTCTGAGAAACAGGTCATCAAAACAGAGCTTGATCAGATTACTTTATTCACACTCAAACTGGGCATGGTAACAGATTTAAATACCGTATTTACAGTAACTTTCTCTAGCCCTCACCCCAATCTCTTAAATAGTGGCTAAACCTAAAAGAGAAAGAGCCATGTCCATCTCAGTGCTTCAAACCAAAAAGTCTAGCAGCTCAGTCCATTTGAAGAGATCAAAAATGCCTACATAGCCTAGTGGTAAAATAAGGAGTGTAATTATTATAAAAAATAAAAATAAATAATGTTTTAGTCATTCATGTATTATACAATAATTTTTAATCATGACAGACGCATTATGATTACATCATCAGCCCCCAACCAAGTCATTATCCCAGAGGCAAACTTTGCTAATTATTTAGACAATACGATATTTTATACTAATATTTCTGGTCACCTTCAGCATCATCGTCTACAGCTAATGCTGACCGATTAACCAATTGTTGGTTTTGTTGCTGCAATATTGTTTGTTGTAATTAAACAGCTAATTGACCAACGTTGATTAAATTACTTGAAATACATTTTGTTTTTTGAGAGCCGAACGTGCCGTTCCTCTAGAAATAAATCAAATAATAAACGACAAATGTAGTTTTCATTGAGCAAATATTCTACCAAGTTCAGCGCGGAAACGTGGTAATTAACTACAATGACCATAATCCATTGCGCTAGTTTTCGTCCCAGCTCAGAGAGGAGGAGGTTTCCCTCTTGTCAATATCTTTCCAAAATAAACACAATGCATTTCTATGGCCTTATTTTAGACCTAAACTTGCCTTCCCGCCTTTGGGACGGCTCCCATTGTTATGACGTGAGCATCTTGTTATTATATACACAGATCTACGCTAAATAGACCGCATGAGAGAGGAATATGCACAACGACGAGGGACAAAGACAGCTTGTGAAAGTTGGCCTTATCTACTTTGAAATAATGGTATCGACATGATACTGGTAAGAAAGATATGAGGATCAGTACAATGTAGTCAAAGTATTATCACGAAATGTGGCACGCTACACAACAGCTGCGGAATATTCTAGAAAAGAGTACGCGCATCTTCCGCAATGCCAAGGAGAGTATATCTAATTGAGGTAGCCTATATATGTAGTTTGAGTAAAACAAGTGGTTGAATTCGTAAAATAGAATAGTATAGGACTCTGACCTAGTAGCCTACATTCAATTAATTTACATCCGATGCACAATAGTAAATTAAGCGCTCGACCTGCTTTTTACATTTTCTCCATCACCATCTTTTGTCCCTTCTGCTTTTCTATCGTCAGTTACATTATCTAGGCTACAATTTAAAACGGGCGGCCATCACAAAAATACACACACTCACCATTGCAATTACAATACTCCGCTATATTGTAGCTAATGTAGGCTACATCAAACCACAAGTTCAGGATGCGACTGTCTGAGCCTGCTTTTCTGGCGACAATATGTATGCTTCCTGCGTCAGTTCTTCCGATGTAGAGATAGTTCGTGTCCTCCGCTTCAGAGCAATTAGGTTTAACACATAAGGTAGCTGCACTTTATAAGCATCGACTCTGCTTCTTCCCCATTGCCACGCCCTTCATGTGTGATACCAGAGAAGAAGCGGAAGAGAGGCCCAATTCGGTGGATTTTTTTTTCGTTGCTTCGGCCACCTAAGCAAGGTTTTGTATGTAGCTCAGGAGTGTCGAATTTGGTCAACAACAAAAATTAAATGGCTTATTTGCTACGTGATGTTTATTCGATTGAATAGAAGTTTCGTAATGCTTAAGTTGTTGCTGATGTACTGCTTTGGACACGTGACATCCCGGCTACTTTGAGAAAAACACATTTGAGTTGCCTCGAGATGTATATGCATATTCATAACATGCGGCTAGTAGTATAGCATCTCTCCCCATTGAATACAGACGGTTGACGTCAACAACCCTCGTCGAATATTTTTTTAAATGACAATGAGATTTATCCACCAATCCAAAGAACGTATTGGCGAGCGCTAGACAGCCCGCCATGCCGCTTTGTGGACACCGACTCCCATTGTTAGGGCGAGGAGACATATAGTATCTTGTTAGTTTATCCATAATCTTTGGTAAGACACATGTGACGTTTCAAATGCAACACGCCCATTGGTTATGGTTCTAATTCTAGTAGTCTGGAATCGAAATACCGTATTGTTTTGAGGCACAAATGAATTTTTCGGGTAACAACAGACTCAGAATGCATGCTACTGTAAGTGACCCTTTGTTTTAAAACAAGGGATTGGCTTTCCTCATGACATTCAACCTGTTCGGCTACTTGAGTCGAAATTGCCTTAAACCCCACTTTGCCTAATTAACCGACTAGTTTACATATCCTGGTTGATAATGAGCTTTAACAGTGGAATGGTAATAACTGAACAATCTAGAAACGGGCACTTTTGGATATATTAACTTGTAAAACCCTTGTAATCTACCTTCAAAGTGTTCAACTTTCCAGAAATGTATATCGGCATATAGCCTAATCTGACCTCCAAACAGGCTACATACAGCTCATGCATCTATCTAGAATGTAATGTCATAGCATATGGGGGAGATAAACGGGATGCATTTGATAAGATATTAAAGTTATTTGCAGTCTCAATAACACAGTACAGTGACAGCTGGTGTGACAGCCCATTCAGTGCGTCCATAGTTTACGTCAATTTACAGTGTGAGGGTATTCAATCCTTGGGCACAGGCGTAGGAACCACACAGGTAACCTTACACAGTGACTAGCGCCTGCCATTCTCTCTGAAAAATAAATAGGCTCTGTCTGATGTAGGATGTGACAAATGTATGACTATTAAAATTATACCTTAGTCAAGATATGTTGGCCTGTATGCAATGATAACCCCTTCAGTTCAGCGCACACATAAGTGGCATGTTTTATCATGGTGAAAGGTGCATAAGATGTCTGGAGAAGCCACTTTGGCTGTGTCACTGCGCATCTGTGAGAATGAAATGCATAAACAATGTGGATCAATCTACACTCGGACCCTAAACTACATACTGACACAGCCTGACAGTATCTTCATACAGGTGATGTTGGGACAACTAGGCCTGTGTCAATACATACTTGAGGTGATATCAGCAAGAATGCACTTATAAGCTTTATATAAAATGGAGCTCCTATTTTAATTACATAGGCCTCATTTTTAACACTTTCTGAGAACCTGATAAGTAGCCAACTATATGGCCTTGATGAGGAAATAGTATAGTCCCACACATTTACATTTGAGTCATTTAGCAAACACTTTTTGTCCAGACCGACTTCATACATTTTTGTACTGGTCCCTGGTAGGGATCAAACCCACAACCCTGGCATTCCAAACACCATGCGCTACCAACTGAGCCACATAGCTTAAACCAATGAAATTGGTTGCTTGTCTGCCAACGTGTATCTGACAAGGACAGTGAATTTCCACTTACTATTTTTTTTAGGTCTCGGAAGTCAATTCTTCTTATTCTCTGTATTTTTTTTATGGCAGTTGGCAACCAACTTTAAGGTGCCTTTACCGCCACCAACTGGACTGGAGTGTGGACCAGAGACAGGGAAGGTCTAAATCCTACCCAATATTCTCATCCTCCTAAGGAAACTAAATACATAATTAAATAGTACACCCCCTGAAGATTTCCCCAGCAGTTCACTTAATCTTGGCTCTTCAACCCGTCACTCCTTAAATCGAATAACAATCACTTAATTTCCCTCCCATATTGCTGGTACTGAAATAGAACGTGTTCCACTGTCTCCATCTCCTCCTGACAATGATCACACCTCCCAGTCTGCAGTTGTCCTACCAATTTCAAAGGTGGGACACACTATTGAGCCTTGTGTGTCCCAGTCTCTGATTACACACTCCTCCCTTCTCTCTCGACCTGAGGACCTCCCTGTCCCCACCTTTTCCTGTATCTTATACAGGCGTCTTCCCTTGCTGTCCCTTTTCCACAACTCTTGCCATTTCTTTTTAACTACTGTTTTTATCAACCCCTTGGCTTCTTCTTTACTGATTGACAATTCCATCTTAACATTAGGATGTTTAAGAGCCTGCTTGGCGATAACATCCACCTCCTCATTCCCCTCTACTCCCACATGAGCTGGTGCCCAGAGGAACATCACAAATACCACAATATGTCTCACAAGCACTGCAAAACCTCATACAACACATCCTGTCTGCTCTGAGACACAAATTACTTTTATTTTATCAGTGCTGCACAGGAGTCAGAGTAGATCACTACAATGTTTGGTCTCACCTCCTCCGCCCACTCTACAACCAAGAGTATATCCAGCAACTCCATTGTGTAAACAGATAAATTATCCTTTGTTCTTTTTGTCACTGCCACCTTAGACTCAGGAACACTAAAAGCTGCATCTGTCCTCCCAGTTTTAGGGTCTATAGATCCATCTGTGAATATATTCAAGAAAGCATAATATTGTGTTTTTAAATGTTCACTTACAACAGAATCTACTCCTTCCTTAACAACTCTTACCCTCTCAAGCAACCAAGATCTATCCCTAGCTGAGGGAGCAACCAAGCAGTGGAGGCTGCTGAAGGCATGACGGTTCACAATAATTGCTGGAATATAACAAATAGAATGGCATCAAACACTTGGAAACCATGTGTTTGATGTATTTGATACCATTGCACTTATTCCGCTCCAGCCATTACCACAAGCCAATTAAGGTGCCACCAAGGTGGGATAGCAGGAAGACACACAGAGGGGCTAAACTCCTTCCCAATCAACCCCATCTCTCTCGCCATGCCATTGCTTATCCACCCAAAACTTGTACTCAAATTTCGTTCATGTTCCCATTACTGTAGGAGTACCTTTTTTTTGTAGGATATGCAACCTTATGTCCTTGTCGATTTACCCATATGTCATGGTTAGTTGCTGTCTATCTTAACTTTCACGGCATCTCTCCCAACTGTACCTGCATTGCTGCCATCGAGGAGGTCTTGAGTGCTCCACAGCACATTCGTAGCGCTTGTCTGAGCTGCTTATCCATATGCTACACTTTCAGGAAGTACAGTTCCACTACATCGACATACAAACTACATTTCCCATAATGCTTCTCGCTTCAGAATATACGTGTTTCTTTTGCGACCAGCTTTCATGCGCAGAAGTTGACCTACAGTCTCTGAAGAAAATGGCAGCATTAGGACTGGGGCTGCAGGTATGACTTTCGGATGAACGTGAATGTTATGCGATTCATGGCTGGGTTTTGATTTTGAGAATGTATGTATATTATTAATTGGCACAAAATGGATCAGTGTGCATTGTTTTGATGTCGCGCAGAAATAGTTTTCAACGCACAACACGCGAGGCCTTCTGTGAACTTGACAAGCCCGCTCCGCTACTGTTAACTAGCTAATGTTAATTACAGCCCGCTAGCTTGTTGAATATAGCTAGCTATTTAGTTATGCTTATTTGTCATTTTGCTACGGAGCAATAACATGACTATTTACTGTTGTCTATAAGACAGGCGCATGACATTGTAGAACATGTGGTCAAGATTTTTGCTAGTTCAAAACGATTTTGATAGCTTGCTAACTAACAGCTACTGCACTGCAGACGTCACTGTTATATATTAATCATTTCCTTTATCATCTCTATCCTTTTTCAGGTGCGTCAATTCAGCACGTCGGTTCTCCGACAAGCTTTGATCAGGGTAAGAATTATGAAGTTCAACTTCAAATTACCCTTGTCATCTGATCAGTGCAATATTCTGTTCTATGGCTGATCATGTCCTTTGCTTATATGATTCTCACGCACGCTACAGCTTGTGCAATGTCAGTGTTCATTTGCTCTGTGGTTCAAGTACGTGGTTGGTTATTCCTTATGTTTGTGTCCGTTTTCTATTTTAGCCCCCTATCGACGTGTATGGGGTCGGAGGTCGCTATGCCACAGCCCTGTTCTCTGCTGCCAGCAAGCAGAAGAAACTGGAACAAGTAGAGAAGGAGATGAGGACGTTGTCGGTGAGTTATCCACTGCACCTCTCTCTCCTGTCTTAGTACTCTCTGTCCACTTGTGTGTAATGTGTATATACACTCTCTATTAACTAGGGAAACATTCATTAGTTTGTTAGGCACTGATGCGGCCACTATCATTTTTGACCAGCTCTCTTTTCATTCTCTCTACCAGGCTCTGATCAAGGACCCCAAGCTGTCCAGTATTGTGATGAACCCTCATGTCAAGCGCAGCCTCAAGCTGAAGTTCTTTGGTGATGCCATGATGAAGGCAAATCTCTCCCCAATAACAGTTAACCTCATCAGTGAGTCGCCCAGCCTAACTAAGTCATACTCCACAGTGCACTCTTGTTCTGGAAACTGCTGTTGTGTCTGTTTGGGGAGGATGACATTGTTTTTCTGCTGTCAAGAGCCTCATCTACCAAACTGCTTAATCTCCTTGTCTTCTGACTCTCTTGACCATCTGAAATGGAAAAAGCTATATGGATGTCACTCCATACCTTTTTTTCCCCCCACTAGTTACCACAGACACAGTCAAAATTGTATAAATTAGTGAAAACAAAAATGTGCTTTTGGTCTACATTTAAGGTTGGAGTTAGTCATGAGGTTAGCAATGCGGTTACATTTTAGGTTTAAAATCAAATTTTAAGAGATTGTAGTAATGATTTTTGCTGTGGTAACTAGTGACAACCTACCCTTTTGGTTGGCTAGTTGTAACCGGAATATAACGTAAATGTCAGCTAAGAGTACTGTTTACTGCTCACTAATAATCTTAATTAACTAGTGATACAAAGGAGAGTTAGGAGAAATAGTTGAGTAATTTTGCTTTTGTTATGAGAACATCCTCACTCTTACTAATGTTACTGAATGCAAATGCAGTTCGTGCAAATATTATTTGTGGCTGCTGGCTAAGCCACTGAGATTTCATTGTTCCCCTCTCTCCTCCTCAGCTGTGTTGGCAGATAATGGCCGTCTGACCCTGACCGCAGATGTAGTTGGCGCCTTTGCGAAAATGATGAGTGCTCACCGTGGCGAGGTCATCTGCACTGTCACCACCGCACATGTACGGTGACCCACCACCATACACACTGTGGTTGTACAGTTGAAGTCAGAAGTTTACATACACCTTAGCCAAATACATTTAAACTCAGTTTTTCACAATTCCTGACATTTAATCCAAGTAAAAAGTCCCTGTTTTAGGTCAGTTAGGATCACCACTTTTTTTTAAGAATGTGAATTGTCAGAATAATAGTAGGGATTTATTTAAACTTTTATTTCTTTCATCACATTCCCAGTTGGTCAGACGTTTACATGCACTCAATTAGTATTTGGTGGCATTGCCTTTAAATTGTTTAAGTTGAGTCAAATGTTTCTGGTAGCCTTCCACAAGCTTCCCACAATAAGTTGGGTGAATTTTGGCCCATTCCTCCTGACAGAGCTGGTGGAACTGAGTCAGGTTGTAGGCCTCCTTGCTCGCTCACACTTTTTCAGTTCTGACTACAAATATTCTATATAGGCTTGAGGTCAAGGCTTTGTGATGGCCACTCCAATACCTTGACTTTGTTGTCCTTAAGACATTTTTCCACATCTTTGGAAGTATGCTTGGGGTCATTGTCCATTTCGAAGACCCATTTGCGACCAAGCTTAAACTTCCTGACTGATGTCTTGAGATGTTGCTTCAATATCCACATAATTGTACTTTCTCATGATGCCATCTATTTTATTTAGTGCACCAGTCCCTCCTGCAGCAAAGCACCCCCACAGCATGATGCTGCCACCCCCGTGCTTCACAGTTGGGATGGTGTTCTTTGACTTGCAAGCCTCCCCCTTTTTCCTCCAAACATAAGGATGGTCATTATGGCCAAACAGTTCTATTTTTGTTTCATCAGACCAGAGGACATTTCTCAAAAAATACGATATTTTTCAACATGTGCAGTTGCAAACCGTAGTCAGGCTTTCTTATGGCGGTTTTGGAGCAGTGGCTTCTTCCTTGCTGAGCGGCCTCTCAGGTTAAGTCGATATAGGACTCATTTTACTGTGGCTATAGATACTTTTGTACCTGTTTCCTCCAGCATCTTCACAAGGTCCTTTGCTGTTGTTCTGGGATTGATTTGCACTTTTTGCAACAAAGTATGTTCATCATTAGGAGACCGAACATGTCTCCTTCCTGAGCGATATGATGGCTGCGTGGTCCCATAGTGTTTATACTTGCGTACTATTGTTTGTACAGATGAACGTGGTGCCTTTAGGCATTTGGAAATTGCTACCAAGGATGAACCAGACTTGTGGAGGTCTACCATTTTTTTCTGAGGTCTTGGCTGATTTCTTTTGATTTTCCAATGATGTCAAGGAAAGACGTACTGAGTTTGAAGGTAGGCCTTGAAATACATCCACAGGTACACCTCCAATTGACTCAAATGATGACAATTAGCCTATCAGAAGCTTCTAAAGCCATGACATAATTTTCTGGAATTTTCCAAGCTGCTTAAAGGCACAGTCAACTTAGTGTTTTTAAACTTTTGACCCACTGGAATTGTGATACAGTGAATTATAAGTGAAATAATCTCTAAACGATTGTTGGAAAAATGACTTGTCATGCACAATATAGATGTCCTAACTGACTTGCCAAAACTATAGTTTGTTGACAATAAATTTGTATAGTTGTTGAAAAACGAGTTTTAATGACTCCAACCTAAGTGTATGTAAACTTCCAACTTCAACTCTATATAATTAGTTTTTATAGTGTTTGATTTGATCTTTGTGTGTATGACACAGCCCCTGGATGAGGCTAACCTGGCAGAGCTGAAGGTGGCTCTGAACGGCTTCCTGGCAAAGGGAGAGACACTCATATTAGAGACCAAGGTGAGACCATACTCAATTTGTGTCCTCGGTGGCACAATAAGGATGTATCTGCTGTCAACTCCTGGTATGGCAGTAAACTGTTAAATATATATATATATATACTGGTATTCATTCACAGACAGTTTTTTTTTTCACGCAACAGAGATGTGTTTAAATGAAATTGATTAGTTGTGGCTAAAAGGCTGTGCGTGATGACGTAGTGCACATGAATAACTTTTGCGGTTACATTCTCATGTATTGAATAGAATATACAAGTTAAATAGGTTTCCATCGCATTTTAAATTACTGAAGGTTTTGTCATACACACATTTTTAGTTATATAGCGAAGGTGCCCACTTTGGTCTTGTCATATGCTCTCCATCCACAACCAGCAAGGCTGTACGATGGCTCGGTTATTTCAGCAGTAGGGGAGTGTGAACTACAAGCCAATCATGATGCAGAAACCTATGTGCTAAAGTTCCAAATGGTGAAAAAACCAAATGTCCCATCACACTTGAACACCTCAGAGGCAATACTGAAACAGTTTGAGGACATCTTTGAAGGGTTGGGGGCTCTGTGAGGTGAGCTCCACCTAGTGGTGGATGTGTCTGTCAGACCAGTTCAACAGCTTCCCCGCCAAATCCCCATTCCACTGAAGGAAATGATACTAAAGGCTGTTGATTCAATGGAGGAACAGGGTGTCAATACTAAGGTCACCAAACCTACTAAGTGGATAAGCAACATGATTGTGGTGGAAAAGCCAGGCAAAATAAGTCTGCCTTGATCCATGTGCCCTGAACAAAGCCTTATGTAGGGTACATTAGCAAATACATACTATTGAAGAGGTACTGCCTAGCCTGGAAAAAACAAATCTTTGGGAATGGATGCAAAAAAATGAGTACTGGCAGGTATGTTGTTTGGATGAAGAGAAGTTACCTCACCACATTTTGGACCCCCAATGGTAGATACCGATGGACACGGTTACCTTTTTGGAGTGAAACCAGCTGCAGACTAATATCAGCAAAGGCAACAGAATGCACTTCAGGAATAAGTGTTATGGCTGATGACATCCTGGTATACTGCTGTGGTGCTACATTGGAAGAAGCCTTGCAGGACTATGACCACAACCTGACTCACCTCTTACAAAGAGCAAGGGAGATGGATCTAAAGGAGGATATGCCCAAATTGAGGAGTGCCTAGCCATTGTGTTCGACTGTGACCGTTTTGATCAATACCTTTTTATGGTAGGTGCGGTTATCGCCTACATGAGAATTTTGATGAATCAACAATTAATCTTTTTTTCCCCTCTATTATTTTAGGTGAAGCCTTTCACTGTTGGTGAACACCTGTTTACGAATCATTTAACAAATAACATTTGATTTCATATTATGGGCGAGCAAGATTATTTTATTTTTAAACTGCAGCCAAGCGTTGATCATGTCACCAGAATAAGACCCTCAATATTTATTGGGAAGAAGCATCAAGCTCATCACTTTGCACTTTCACCACCCTGTGAAGTTCATTTATTTTAGCTGTAGCCTAATAAACTGCATCCTTTCCTGAGTCAGTCGGAGGACCACACAACGCCATAGTGTGACTCCAAGTTTATTTTGATATGATTAGATCAACATTTGTGCATGAAAGCATTTCTACCATTTCTTGCATTTTACAGACACAAAAAGATCCCACCTTGTCTAGTGTGTTTTGTTGACATTTGGAAAGTTAACCAACATTTTCTATATCCTTCAGGCCTGTCATGACAATTTCTTATTGTGCCTTCAGAAAGTATTCACAGCCCTTGACATTTTGTTTTTACAAAGTGGGATTCAAATGGATGTAATTTTTGGTCAACGATACACAAAATACACAAATACTTGTCAGTATTACTTGTCAGAAATTCTTCAGTTGTATAAACCCACAGTTTCATCAGCTGTCTGGGTGGTTGGTCGGATGATCCCGCAGGTGAAGAAGCTGGATGTGGAGGTCCTGGGCTGGCATGGCTGTGATAGGGTTCTAAACAGATTTGTGCACAACATGTGAGAGGGATGCTTTTTGTGCATCTGAAAAAATGTGATCTTTAAATTTAGCTCATGATACATGGGACCAACTCTTTGCATGTTGCGTTTTATTTTTGTTCAGTGTAATAACAAATTAGTGCAGAAAATTTAAGAAATTCATAAATGCTGGAAGTGAATGCAGAAATGTAATAAATAACTATACAAATGGGAACTGTTGGTCGAGTAGCAGAGTTGGAGGCTACCAAAGAGGATTTTTGATTCCTGTGCAATGTTCTACAAATGGGACTACTTTGCTGTCAGATTTGTCCTGTTATTTTTGGTTGAATAGTATGAAGCAATCAGGATGGAGAAAGCTCATTTATAAAAACAACTTTGAATTCATGTTTTGCCATTCTAGGGTCATGCACTACCCATAAAGCATAGCCTAGAACTCTTATTGTTCAGAAACATCAAATACCTTCAAATGAGAAATACTGTGATATATTATGTCGATATTGCCCTGCCCTACCTAACACCTGGTATATGCAAAGGCTTAGGACTGTCAGGCTAGCACTAATCTGGAACATGCTGATATGCCTATGGTTTGAATGGTGCTTTAACTTGTATTACTTTTCTCTTTCCTCCAGTCTGATGCCTCCATCCTGGGTGGTATGATTGTCAGCATAGGAGATAAGTATGTGGACATGTCCACCAAGACAAAGATCCACAAACTGACCAAGATCATCAGAGATAGTTAAGTCCATTGCCCCGTCCAGAGTCATGGGAATGTTTCTCTGCTTCCTGCCACCTATACAGCGCTATGTCCGCTAAAATCCTGTCTAGTTGTGTTCGTAATAAAATATTCTGTAACATACAAAGTGTATTTGTAATGCCTTTTTATTTTAATTTTTTATTTCACCTTTTATTTAACCAGGTAGGCCAGTTGAGAAGAAGTTCTCATTTACAACTGCGACCTGGCCAAGATCGAGCAAAGCAGTGTGACACAAACAACACAGTTACACATGGGATAAACAAACGACCAGTCAATAACACAATAGAAAAATCTGTATACAGTGTGTGCAAATGAGGTAAGGCAATAAATAGGCCATAGTGGCAAAGTAATTACAATTTAGCATTTAACACGAGTGATAATGTGCAGATGAAGATGTGCAAGTAGAAATACTGGTGTGCAAAAGAGCAGAAAAAAAAAAAATGTATGGGGATGAGGTACAGTGGGGCAAAAAAGTATTTAGTCAGCCATCAATTGTGCAAGTTCTCCCACTTAAAGACGAGGCCTGTAATTTTCATCATAGGTACACTTCAACTATGACAGACAAAATGATAAGAAAAAAATCCAGAAAATCACGGATTTCTAATGAATTTATTTGCAAATTATGGTGGAAAATAAGTATTTGGTCAATAACAAAAGTTTATCTCGATATTTTGTTATATACCCTTTGTTGGCAATGACAGAGGGCAAATGTTTTCTGTAAGTCTTCACAAGGTTTTCACACACTTGCTGGTATTTTGGCCCATTCCTCCATGCAGATCTCCTCTAGAGCAGTGATGTTTTGGGGCTGTTGCTGGGCAACACAGACTTTCAACTCCCTCCAAAGATTTTCTATGGGGTTGAGATCTGGAGACTGGCTAGTCCACTCCAGGACCTTGAAATGCTTCTTACGAAGCCACTCCTTCGTTGCCCGGGCGGTGTGTTTGGGATCATTGTCATGATGAAAAACCCAGCCACGTTTCATCTTCAATGCCCTTGCTGATGGAAGGAGGTTTTCATTCAAAATCTCACGATACATGGCCCCATTCATTCTTTCCTTTACACCGATCAGTCGTCCTGGTCCCTTTGCAGAAAAACAGCCCCAAAGCATGATGTTTCCACCCCCATGCTTCACAGTATGTATGGTGTTCTTTGGATGCAACTCAGCATTCTTTGTCCTCTAAACACGACGATTTGAGTTTTTACCAAAAAGTTATATTTTGGTTTCATCTGACCATATGACATTCTCCCAATCTTCATCTGGATCATCCAAATGCTCTCTAGTAAACTTCAGACGGGCCTGGACATGTACTGACTTAAGCAGGGGGACACGTCTGGCACTGCAGGATTTGAGTCCCTGGCGGCGTAGTGTGTTACTGATGGTAAGCTTTGTTACTTTGGTCCCAGCTCTCTGCGGGTCATTCACTAGGTCCCCCCGTGTGGTTCTGGGATCATTTTGACCCCACGGGGTGAGATCTTGCGTGGAGCCCCAGATCGAGGGAGATTATCAGTGGTCTTGTATGTCTTCCATTTCCTAATAATTGCTCCCACAGTTGATTTCTTCAAACCAAGCTGCTTACCTATTGCAGATTCAGTCTTCCCAGCCTGGTACTGGTCTACAATTTTGTTTCTGGTGTCCTTTGACAGCTCTTTGGTCTTGGTCATAGTGGAGTTTGGAGTGTGACTGTTTGAGGTTGTGGACAGGTGTCTTTGATACTGATAACAAGTTCAAACAGGTGCCATTACTACAGGTAATGAGTGTTGGACAGAGGAGCCTCTTAAAGAAGAAGTTACAGGTCTGTGAGAGCCAGAAATCTTGCTTTTTTGTAGGTGACCAAATACTTTTTTCCCACCATAATTTGCAAATAAATTCATTAAAAATCCTACAATGTGATTTTCTGGATTTTTTTTTTCTCATTTTGTCTGACATAGTTGAAGTGTACCTATGATGAAAATTATAGGCCTCATCTTTTTTAAGTGGGAGAACTTGCACAATTGGTGGCTGACTAAATACTTCTTTTCCCCACTGTAGGTAGTTGGATGGGCTATTTACAGATGGGCTGTGGACAGCTGCAGCGATCGGTAAGCTGCTCTGGCAGCCGATGCTTGAAGTTAGTGAGGGAGATATGTCTTCAACTTCAGTGATTTTTGCATTTTGTTCCAGTCATTGGCAGCAGAGAACTGGAAGGAAAGGTGGCCAAAGGAGGTGTTAGCTTTGGGGATGACCAGTGAAATATACCTGCTTGGAGCGCATGCTAAGGGTGGGTGTAGCTATGGTGACCAGTGAGCTGAGATAAGACGGCGCTTTACCTAGCAAAGACTTATTTCTGTGTCCATGCAGACTGGTTGTTGCTGGTGGAAGGAATATAAAATGCCTGTTTATCAGCTTGAATAATTTATGATGCAGTTGATGTACCACATTAGTGCCATAAACTGGGTGGTTCGAGCCCTGAATTCTGATTTGGCTGAAAGCCATGGTATATCCGACTTTATAACATGGGTATGACCAAATATTTATTTTTACTGCTTACGCTGGTAATCCGTTTATAATAGCAATAAGGCTCCTCAGGGTGGGTCCGTGTACCAAAGCCACACCGCGTAAAGTCTTACATAAGAACAGCCCTTAGTCGTCGTATATTGCCCATATACCGCACCACCTCAGGTCCTATTGCTTAATTATAAACTGGGTAGTTTGATGCTGGTATGATGCAAATGTATTTGTTTACATTTTTTAATTATGATGGTAACCAGTTTATAATAGCAAGGCACCCTGGGGGGCTTTGTGGTAAATTGCCAATATACAGTACCACAGCTAAGGGTGGTATCCAGGCACTCCGTGTTGCGAGAACAGCCCTTAGCTTTGGTATAACCCCACGGCCTTATTGCTTAAATATATTTTCTCTTTTGACTTCAAAAGATATTAATATCAGAATGTAGCAATTAGTGTTTCCTCTCATTCATGGGAATATGCTCTGCCACTTCTTGGTATATATGTCCATACTATGCTCTTAATAGAGGAATTCAATTCCTATTATGTTTAATACCCAATTAAATTAATACACTCAGCCCATTTCTAAGGATTTGTAAGAAACTTATTTGCATAAAATGAGCGGAGACCAGTCTCAAAATCAAGCACTAGCGTTTATTCTCCAGAGTACTGAACATGATGCAATTTACAACAGGTTGTAAACTGAAAATGACGTCATTAGGTTTCGAACTGTCCCATCTCTCCTCCACTCTGTTACAATGGCAGTATAGTTCTCAAGCCTTCCTACATCGTCTCCCACCAATTTAGATAATTTATGACCAAGCCAAGGTCTTCGTGTGTAGATAAGCATTCTAGCCAGTCTGACGATAAGTTCATTTGTTTCTACCAAGGAACAGACAGTCATTGTTCTAATTCTTGATTATAATTACACACATTATATTCAGTACTAGGATTAAAATAAAATTCAAACATCTATACAGTAACATAATAGTATTCTGATTAGTCAGTCCTGATTGAAATGTATACATAATTAGTCATTATTGATTAAAAAATATCCCTTAACAGCTCTGCATAGCCGGGGGTGTGCTCCATACTACTTTAACAATTTTACATTCACACTGGTGATGCAGTGATTTCGGAAAGTATTCAGACCCCTTCATCCACATTTTGTTACATTACAGCCTTATTCTAAAAATAATTTTAAAAATGTTTCCCTCTCAATCTACATAATAACAAAGCAAAAATGTTTTTTTTTAGAAATTCTTACAAATGTATTCAAAATAAACATATCACATTTACATAAGTGTTCTGACCCTTTACGCAGTAATTTGAAGTACCTTTGGCAGTGATTACAGCCTCGAGTCTTGAGTATGATGCTACAAGCTTGGCACACCTGTTTGGGGAGTTTCTTCCATTTGTCTCTGCATTTGTCTCCTCAAGTTCTGTCAAGTTGTTCGATCAGGTTCAAGTCCGAGTCACTCAAGGACATTCAGAGACTTGTCCCGAAGCCACTTCTGCGTTGTTTTGGCTGTGGCTTAGGGTCATTTTCCTGTTGGAAGGTGAACCTTCGTCCCAGTCTGAGATCCTGAGCGATCTGGAGCAGGTTTTCATCAAGGGTCTCTTTGTACTTTGCTCTGTTCATCTTTCCCTCAATCCTGACTAGTCTCCCAGTCCTTGCCGCTGAAAAACATCCCAACTGCATGATGCTGCCACCATGCTTCACCGTAGGGATGGTTCCAGGTTTCCTCCAGACGAGACGCTTGGCATTCAGGCCTAAGAGTTCAATCTTGGTTTCTCCAAGCAGGCTGTCATGTGCTTCCGTCTGGCCACTCTACCATAAAGGCCTGATTGGTGGAGTGCAGTAGAGATGGTTGTCCTTCTGTTTTCGCTTTGTCATTATAGGGTATTGTGTGTGGGTTGGGTTGGGTTGGGGCAATTTAATACATTTTTAGAATAAGGCTGTAATGTAACAGAATGCCAAAAAAGTCAAGGTTTCTGAATACTTTCTGGATGCACTGTACATCTGAATGATAAATATTCTTTATTCACTGGTGACCACAAGGTCATGTGACTGTGTAGACTTTAGGGGTCACCATACTCCTACAATATAGCCTACTGCTTAAATTCCTCTGGTAATTCTGTTTTAATGTATGTTTAGATTATGTAGATGTGTTAGATGATTCATTTTGTACTGCATAGCAGCATACCCCAACAAGTCCTCTCGAGTTTCAGGGCATGCCGGCTAATGTTATAGGCCATCACTAAAACAACTGATTAAACTACCATGAACCTTGATTAAAGTTTCAAAGTTTATTTACAATGTGCACAGGATAGAGTCCGTGTGGATACTCTGAGAGGGAGATTTTTTTTCAGAGTTAGTAGTTGTTAGCCATTAACAGTTTTATGGCGAGGGGATAAGCACTGTTTAGGAGTCTGTCTGAGCCTTGATGCACCAGTACGGCCTGCCGGATGGTAGCATGTAGAACAGTCCATGTATTGGATGGCTGGAGTTGAATAAGGTATGCTAATGCTGGGTCAGAGCAACAGCTGACAAACTAGCTCTCTGGATTTGTGATCACTGGAGCGGCAGGTAGCCTAGTGGTTAGAGCGTTGAGCAAGTAACCAAAAGGTTCTGCCCCTAAACAAGGCAGTTAACCCACTGTTCATAGACTGTCATTGTAAATAAGAATCTGTTCTTAACTGACTAGCCTAGTTAAATTAAATAAAAATCACTGCTATAAAGTGTTTCATACCTTTTAATTGATATTGAGGACATAAACGTTTAACTCGGGAAATGTGTTTCCCGGTAGCTCAGAATCTATGGCCTTCAAATTCAAATCTGGACCTAGAAGCCAGTTCCACAGTTTTTTTCCCCTTTCTAATCAGGGAAGGGTTTAGAACTGGGACACCAAGGTGTGTGCAATTAATTATTGGGTATAACAGAAGTCTGAACCTCATAGGGAAAGATCTGAATACCCCTGCTCTGTAGCTTTCAGAATCTATTGCTTTTGATTTCTTTCTCTTTTTGAGGTGATGTCTGGCCCACAGGTGTCTCTGGTCACTGGTTCCACGTGGGGCCTGGGGTTAGCCATAGTGCAGGCACTGTGCCAGAGCTTTAAATGGGATGTGTATCTGAGCGCCTGGGACATCCAGAGGGGGGCCGTGGTTGTGGAGGATCTGCAGAGGGAGGGACTCAAGCCCAGACTCCTCCAACTGGACATTACAGACCTGGCTGACATCCTGGCGGCATGGCAGCATTTCATGAAGGAGTACGGGGGTCTGGATGTGCTAATCAACAACACACGCATCGCCCCAAGAAGTAACTGCACATTATTAATGCCTTAACATTCACTCACACAGTCTGACACACTGGCTGCTTTCATACAGGCAGCCCAATTCAGATTTTTTTTCCCCACATCAGATTTTTGTCAGAGCTAATTTGATTGGTCAAAATACAATTAGTAAAAAAATAACAGAGTTGGGTTGCCTGTCTAAATGCAGCCATTGTGCAATAGTTATTTTGTGTCAGCTGGCCTGAGAATCAGTAACATGTAAAGTAAACTAATAGCTCCCTCTATGTCCAGAAGGTGACCCTGCATCCTTCGGCAGCCAAGTAGAACACATTCTCTAAACCAGGGGTGTCAAAGTCAAATGGACGGAGGGCCAAATAAAAAATTTAGCTACAAGCCGAGGGCCGGACTGTTCGAATGTTCATTGAAAAATTTTAAATGACGCATATAGTCTAGTGAACCTAATTGAACCTACTGAAAACCTAACAAATATATTCCAATATGATCAGATAAATAAAGCAATATTTTCTTATGGCTCTGTCAGTAATCTTTAATTTTCAACAGACACAAAAGACAAATTTCCTTTATATAAAAATCCCCATAACATGAACATTAAATGAAAGAAACCGGTATTCAAGGCACCATCAGTAGCCTATATTTTCTATTTTAGCAAAAGTGGGCTAAATTTACTTCAAAGAAAAAAACAATAATAGCAATTTTCTATCATCCACTCAACTGAAATATTTTTAAAATATAATTGGATTGAAATACAATAAAATAAAGTGCAAAAATCTATTAATCAAAAACAACACTTTGTTTAAGGAGAAGTAACATGCAGTGAAAACAAATATTAAACTTTAACTTTTAAACTTGAACTGAGTAAAAACTCTAAATATGTGATTGCACAGTAATGTTCACTTGTTTGAGGTTGAGGGTGATACTTGGTGGTGTCCCATCTTTTCCACAAGTTCATCAATGTTCGGGGTAAGGCTCTGAGCTGAGGAAATCCTCAGAATTGAGTGGAGGTGTTCAGCAGTAAGTCGACTTCTGTGTGATGTTTTGTTCAAGTTCATCAAAGAAAACAGTTGTTCACACAGGTATGTGCTGCCAAACATAGACAACGTTTGAGCAGCCTGGATGCGCAGCTGGGGCATTGTGTCGGGGAGGAAACGGGCGAACTCCGCAGCACCCACTGCCGCATATTTTGCCCTCAGTGCATCATTGCATTGGAGGTCAATCAACTCCATTTGGAGGTTTGGTGGTGAGCTTTCCACGTCAACAGCAAATGGGTTACCGAGCAGTTCCAACCTGCTTTTTTGTGCTTCAAAGTCAGCAAATCGGCGTCGAAAGTCAGCGGCAAGCATACCTATTTTATCAGCCAACTGTGCGCTCGGGAACGCACTGGTAGAGAGCTTCTCTTTCATGGTCTGGCAGCTGGGAAAGTGGCTCAAATTTTCTTTCCGCATCTGCGTCTCCCACAGAGTCAGTTTGGTTTTAAATGCCTTCACTGTACTGTACATATCAGAGATGACACGATCCCGACCCTGCAGCTGCAAGTTCATTGCATTCAGATGACTCGTAATGTCACACAGAAAAGCCATTTCACACAGAAACATTTCGTCTCGGAGTTGTGTTGTGTCTTTCCCTTTGCTGTCCAAGAACAGACAAATCTCCTCACGAAGCTCGAAACATCTTTGAAGCACCTTTCCCTGGCTTAGCCATCGCACCTCTGTGTGATAAGGCAAATCACCATGCTCCGTTTCTAACTCCGTCAGAAATGCCTTGAACTGGCGGTGATTCAAACCTTTGGCTCTGATAAAGTTAACTGTGCGCGTGATGATGCTCATTACATGCTCCATTTTCAAGGCTTTACCGCACAACGCTTCCTGGTGTATGATACAATGATAAGCTGTCAGCTCACCTGTCGCGTTTTCCTCTTGCATCTTTTCCCGTATCTTCGCCACCAGTCCGCTCCTGTGTCCACACATCGCAGGTGCTCCGTCGGTTGTCAAACCCACGAGTTTTTCCCAAGGCAGCTCCATCTCATTTACACATCTTGACACCTCTTCATACAAATCATGCCCCGTAGTTGTGCCATGCATAGGACGTAAAGCCAAAAACTCCTCTGTCACGCTTAGGCTGGAGTCCACTCCGCGGATGAAAATTGACAACTGGGCAATGTCAGAAATGTTGGTGCTCTCATCCACAGCCAAGGAATATGCAATGAAATCTTTTCCCTTTTTCACAAGCTGCTCTTTTAGATTGATGGACAACTGGTCTATTCTCTCGGCAATGGTGTTTCTGCTCAGACTCACATTTAAAAAGAGTTGCCTTTTTTCTGGGCAAACTTCGTCACAAACTTTAATCATGCAGTTTTTGATGAAATCCCCCTCCGTAAATGGCCGGGCTGATTTAGCGATCTCTTCTGCCAAAATAAAACTGGCCTTGACAGCAGCCTGGCCTTGTGATTTGGCTTTTTGAACAGAGCCTGTCGAGATTTGAGGCCTCGTTTTAATTCCTCTGCCTTTTGTAGCCTTTGTTCCATGTCCATATTCTTGTTTTTGTCCGCGTGTTTCGTTTCATAATGTCGTCTCAGATTATACTCTTTCAGTACCGCCACACTTTCTCCACACAGAAGACACACAGGTTTTCCAGCTACCTCCGTGAACAAATACTCCGACTCCCACCTTGTTTGAAACCCCGGTTCTCAGTGTCCACCTTCCGTTTTGCCATTTTTGATGGGTATCTGAAAGTTAATTTTACTGTGATGCTGACAACTGCTGTGCCAATAAATATTGAAATGAAGCAGCCTACTGCTCGGTGCGTCACCGTTGCATTGTGGGAAATGTAGTATTGGTGCGTGTAAAAGATCTGCGGGCTGCCGGCTTGCTGCGGTCTGCGGGCCGGTTCTAATAATAAATCAAGATCATCCCAGGGGCCGTAAAAAACCTTCTCGCGGGCCGGATGTGGCCCGCGGGCCTTGACTCTGACATATGTGCTCTAAACCAAATTCTTCGCCACCAGTAACATGCGCTTCTTCCTCTCCATGTGTGTTCTCTGGACCTCCAGGCCCTGCAGAAATGACATCGCAGAGGAGGAGCTAGTGGCTCTGATTAAGTGCTTTGTTGCCGAGGCCAAAGCTGGAGACCACGTCAGCAAGAACTGGCCAAATTCTGGCTATGGGTTGTCCAAAATAGGCCTGATGGCTCTTAGAGACACCCCAGAGAGGATCCAGCTAAACCCCTGCTGCCCGGGCTGACATTACCTATACCAACGGGACTAGGACGCCCACGGAGGGGTTGGACACACCTGTACACCTTATTACAGGTGCAGTGAAATATGTTGTTTTACTGGGACAGCCATAGTGGAGCGGCAGGGTAGCCTAGTGGTTAGACTCTAACCGTTAGAGCATTGGAATAGTAATCGAAAGGTTGTAAGTTCGAATCCCCGAGCTGACAAGGTACGCAATCTGTCGTTCTGCCCCTGAACAGGCAGTTAACCCACTGTTCCTAGGCCGTCATTGAAAATAAGAATTTGTTCTTAACTGACTTGCCTAGTAAAAAAATGTTTGTTTTTTAAAATAGTAGTACGGTGCAAATTATATATTTTTCACCTTGTTGGCTCAAGTATTCAAACCAGTGACC
This sequence comes from Oncorhynchus keta, assembly GCF_023373465.1. Classification (NCBI taxonomy): domain Eukaryota; kingdom Metazoa; phylum Chordata; class Actinopteri; order Salmoniformes; family Salmonidae; genus Oncorhynchus; species Oncorhynchus keta. Next base: position 25,510,338 of record NC_068427.1, on the reverse strand, counting down.
TTACTTACTGGGCCAACGCTCTAACCACTAGGCTCCTTGCCATCCTACATTAAACAACCATGTTAATGTGTCTCATTTGTTTACAGGGCCAGAGGATAGGTTGTGCACTGAATAGCTAGTATTATCTTTGATTAAACAAGTCACTTCATTGTCTCAAAAAGGACTGTTCAATGTAATACACGATTATTAAATAACAAAGAAACAGATACAGTATGTTTGCAGTTATTTTTGTTAATGCTCTTTACCCCAGCTTTGACCAAATATCTGACAGTGAAGTGAGAGGTTTGTAAACGTCGCATATCCTGGAATGTACCAACACCGGGGGTGCCAGTGAAAAAAGATACATCATTTCTGATTTGAACGCTGAACTCAAGAAACAGGTTTACCTAACTCGGCTGAATCGCTTATTCATTCATTGTGAATACTAGTAACTGACATTGTGAGGGGCTTTTAGCTTGTGAAGATAAATACTACACCTAAACTGTCAAGGAGCTCCACACTCCACCCCTCCGAAGATCAGGAAGTGCGCTCTCCGTGCTCCAATCGCTCTCTGTGAATCAGCTGAGTTTGGGCTTTCCACCCTGTTGCGTTTAGCATGATCTGCACGAGAGAAATTGGAAACGCACCCCCCCACCTAACGGTTGGTTGACGGTTTCTCAAAGCTTCAGTTACAGAACGGACGCTACACCCAGAACCGTTAACATTCGCCGGTTTCCCGGGATTTAGTGACATTTGTTGGACGCACGCGAATGGTCAGCTCAAACCCGAGCTTGTTTTGCAGTTGGTGAGTCATTGATGCACCCATATGATGCACCTTGTGTTTTTTTGTTTACCGCAACATTAGGTGCGGGTTTGGTGAGAATAAAAATGTACGGGGTGTAGCTAATAATATAGGCCTATAAATCACTGTATATAGCACATTGAAATCACCATATTTCAATTTAAATTGGCATGTGTTTTCTCCCCAGTTCACGTTTTCCTGTTGTGAATCAATATTCTCTAAATATAGTTCTACCCTAATTCCTTTGACTCGGTGGACAACCGGGACATGATGCAGTGCCGCGTGCACGCTATTTTAATTATTTCTCTGCAACATCAACAACCATTCAATCTCAGTTATTGTAACATTGTTGCACTGAGTCTGGAGCTTTATTAACAACATTGGAAAGATGAAGAAGCAGCAGAATCTTGGGTGGGCCTGGGAGCCAGACTCAGCCAATCAGAATGAGTTTTTCCCCACAAAAGGGCTTTACTACAGGTATAAATACTCGTTAGTATCATCAGCTGTCCGGGTAGCTGGTCTCAGACCATCCTGCAGGTGAAGAAGCAGGATGTGGAGGTCCTGGGCTGGCATTGTTACACGTGGTCTGCTATCGTGAGGCCTGTTGGATGCACTGCAAATTTCTCTAAAACGACGTTGGAGGCAGCTTATGGTAGAGAAATGAACATTCACTTATCTGGCAACAGCTCTCATGGACATTCCTGCAGTCAGCATGCCAATTGCACACTCCCTTTAAACTTAAGACCTGTAGAATTGTGTTGTATGACATTTTAGAGTAGCCTTTTATTGTAACCAGTATAAGGTGCACCAGTGTAATGATCATGCTGTTTAATCAGCTTCTTGATATGCCACAACGTTCAGGTGGATTATCTTGGCAAAGGAGAAATGCTCACTAACAGGAATGTAAAGAAATTTGTGCAAAAAATATGCTTTTTGTGTGTATGGAAAGATATTTTATTCAGCTCATGAAACATGGGACCAACACTTTACACGTTGCTAACAACATCTAATTGGATGAAAACGTTTCTCATTCTCTTTCTCACACACAGACAGATGGAAATCCCTGATTTGCTCTTTGACGAGGCCATCTTACATAATGCAGTCGTGTCTATAGAGTCACATTCAGAGCCATAGAGCTGCCATGACTCAGTCTTTAACAGCAGTGTCTGTCCCATCCTAGAAGTTCTAGCCTGTCCTATTCATTTTATAGGCCTAGTCTCACAAGGCATAGTCATATGCTATATGGTAGTCAGTTTCATGGTGTCACAATCAGGTGACTGATATCTCTTTGCATTGCCTATTGGGTTTGTGTCCCTAAATCAGCTGGTAGTGAGTCCACCCTCTAAACACACAGTCTCCTTTCCCCTTCAGGAGCAAACGTTGCAGGCCTACCACAAGCACTCCCAGCTCCCTATCAGTATGTTCACGAGATGGAGAATGAGTGTCTGATAGGCCGCTCCAGGTATTATTGTGTGTTGAAATGCAACTTTGGGCCACACAGCAATGCGTTTCAGTATTAACGCGATGTAGGCCTAAATATCTACATTTCCTTGTTTGAATTCAAACAATAGTTTATGACTAGATAAATATTCCAGGAAGCTAATAAAATCAGTTTTGTGAAAGATATTTGTATCCCTCTGTTTGCAGAGGGTTTTAGTAGGTCACTTGACAGGCTTGAGGTTGTGCTATGCAGGCAGCCTGTATTTCTGCACCTGATGTTCACATTGCATACAAATCAGGTAGCCTGGCAGGTAGGAGTGTTGGGCCAGTGGATCAAATCCCAGAGCTGACAAGGTAAAAATCTGTAGTTATGCCCCTGAGCAATGCTGATTAAGGCAGCTCCAACACCTCTCATTCAGAGGGGTTAGGTTAAATGCGGAAGACACATTTCAATTGAATGCATTAAATTGTACAACTGACTAGGTATTCCCTTTTCTTCTTCACTTCTCTTGACAGGAGAGAACATACCACATTAGCAGAAGGTGGGAGAGTGAGACAGAAAGGGGGGGGGGGGAATGAACCTGACTGAAGATGTTTGGATGTGTCAGCAGCTGTAATGAGGCTGGCCTTTTCACTCAGTTTGGGGATAGTACTGACCCAGCCTCTTAAAGGAGATGTTCTGATCCAGAATCTGTATTAAAGTGGAGCTCAACCAATCAACCAGTTGACTAATTGGGGTCTGCCCTAGTCCAATGGCCACAGCTGTGATAGAGAATATTCAATTCACATCTTATCTGTTCTGATATCTGACCAGAGCTAGACAGACTATAGTCAGTCAGTTCACGTACATGCTAAAGTCATACTGTGTGTGTGTGTAGGTGTATGTACAAAAGTAGTAAGTCAGTTAATCTGTGTAATGCGTTGAGTTTGGGAGTGATTTAGTGGGTGAGGGTGTGTTATTCAAGGTTGGTCAGGAGATGAGGACATGTGTTAAGTTTCTGTCAACGCCACTTCTGCTTACTCATAAGCCAGGATTCCCCTCTCAGTGATATAATACTCCTCCTTATAGCTCTCTCCCTCTCTCTCTCTTACTCCAATTCAAATGAAATCTAATTTTATTTGTCACATGCTTTGTAAACAACAGGTGTAGACTAACAGTGAAATGCTTACTTACGGGCCCTTCCCAACAATGCAGAGAGAAAGAAAATAGAGGAATAAAAATAGAAAAGTAAAAACCCGTAATAATCGATAGACAATGAGTAATGATGATCTTGGCTATATACTAGGGGTACCCGTACCGAGTCGATGTGCAGGGGTACGAAGTAATAGATATGTACATATAACTAGGAATGACGTGACAGATAGTGAAAAGTAGCAGCAGTGTATGTGATGAGTCAAAGGAAGTTAGTGCAAAAAGGGTCAATGCGGATAGTCCTGGTAGCTAGTTGGTCAAAGTGGCAATATCGAACTTTTTGGGTGACCCGACCAAATTGATATAGAAATGTGAGTTATAATTCCACTTGAAAGCAAGTCTAAGACGCGGTAGATCTGTTCTATTTGCACTGTTACTGTGCTTCCCCTTCTTAAGTTTTGTTTTTGTGTCTTTTACTTTCGATTTTATACACCAGATGAAACAACAATATTTTTGGTTTTGGAAAATATATTTCACAGTGGTTCAAATGGTACAATAATTCTCTACACTATACTAGCTTATTTTGACACATAAACTGAAATTAGGCAAACTATTAGTTTTAGTAACCACGAAATGGCAGTGCGATTTCTGCATAGTGCAACTTTAACTATTTAACTAACTATTTAGCAGTTTTATAGCTTGTGGGTAGAAGCTGTTCAGGGTCCTGTTTGTTCCAAACTTGGTGCATCGTTACCGCTTGCCTTGCGATAGCAGAGAGAACAGTATGACTTGGATGGCTGGAGTCTTTGACCATTTTTAAAGGCCTTCCTCTGACACCGCCTGGTATAGTGGTCCTGGATGGCAGGGAGTTCAGCCCCAGTGATGGACTAGACCAGTCAAGATTCTCTCAATGGTGCAGTTGTAGAACATTTTGAGGTTTTTAAGGTGTTGTTGTGGGGGAAGAGGCATTGTCATGCCCTTTTCATGACTGTGTTGGTGTGTTTGGACCACGATAGATCCTTAGTGATGTGGACACAGAGGAACTTGATGCTCACGACCTGCTCCACTACAGCCCCGTCCATGTGAATGGGGGCGTGCTCAGCCCTTCGGTTCACATAGTCCACCATCAGCTCCTTTGTCGTGCTGACGTTGAGGGACAGGTTGTTGTCCTGGCACCACACTGCCAGGTCTCTGACCTCCTCCCTATATGCTGTTTCATCATCGTTGGTGATCAGGCCTACCACCGTCGTGCCATCGGCAAACTTTCCCGTCGGTCTCTTTGTCAACCTTTCTGTCTACAAATCCCTAAGCTTGTCTGAGATAAAGGTTTAGAGAGAAACAGAGACAGAAATAGGCCTAGATTTAAAGGAGATAGTCCTAGTATATTATCAAGTCAATCCATGTGTGTCAATGTGTCTGCTCATTTTGTTTCCAGGAAACACATTGCAGATCAATGTTGTGGAGGAGTCAGGCAGATAAAGAATGCTAAGGCTGGCAAACAAACAAAAGCAGCCCCTAGCTAGCTCCTGTCCATTAGAACCCAGACTAGACATGTTGACCTGAGATGGCACTAATTTAATCAACCGACTGAGTGTGCCTGTGATCTCACTATACACACAGCCTCTAACACACAGACACAGAGAGCTAGGTTATTACACATATAGAGGGGAGGGATATGGGTTCTGAGCTTGGGGTGTGTGCAGGTATACCCCAGACAGAGTGATTAGGGTAGAGCATGTATTGGTAGACCACTTTGTCGTCGACATTTACTCTGACTTGGTTACTGGCTGCCATGTTATTGTTGCTCAGCAGCACCATGTTCTCTCCTGTTTCCATGGCTCAAGGCATTGAGTTTTTATAGTGCTTCCTCACTGTTATTCTGTTAATGGAGGAATTATTTCCAGAGGTAAGCTGACCTGCTACTGTACTGACATAGCGTGACCAGAATGAGACTCCCCCCATGTGGCAGTGCTCGTGTCTTTAACGAAACAACCAGGGAACTCATGATAATGTGTTTTTATAAGCATAATATTGTGTGTGTGTTGTCAGGCACGTGTTGGGCAGGCTTTGCCCATGTTAAAGCCTCTCTCTCTCTCTCCCAAAGTAAGTCCAGATGTCTCTGTTGCTCTAATCCTGTCCTGTCTCTGTTAGTCCCTCTCTCTCTGCTCTATTACATTGACATAGTACACACACACACACACAAAACAACTATGCCACTGCAGAAGAGCCATCTGATCATAACACAGTTAAACCAAATATTTTTGCTAGCTGAATAAATGGTTTTATTGACTTTAAGCCTAAGCATATCGAGGATGAGGTTTCCATTTGAGATCTTTCAAAGGACTCGTTATCCCACTGGTTGTCATAGCAAGCATCTGTGGGCATTATTTGCTCCAGTATTCACAAATCATCTCAAGAGTAAGAGTGCTCCCATCTTATTCATCATGATTTAAAAGGCTAAACTACTCCTAGATCAGCACTTCTATCTTGAGACACTTTGTGAATATGGGCCCTGATGTTTATTCCTCTGGGAGCACGTGTAAATGGGGTAAACAGGAATTATTCGCCGTGTGTCCTAAATACCAGTTGTCTATTGTACACACTCCTCCCTCTCCCATCTTTCTCAGAATTCAAGACAAGCCAGGCAGAGCAGAACAGAGCAGACCCATTCATGATTGAGCACATTGTGATTCCTGCATGTGTGTGTGCATGTGTGACTGTGAGCATATCAAACCACGTTTGCAAGAGAAACCCCTCTGCAACATGCTACAAACAGAGATCTGGGTTCAGGGTTGTGTTCATTAGGTTACACCGTATCAAAACATTTCAAGTACATGTAGCCTATTGGACATGATTTTGGTGTAGGGATTCATGTCTGACAACAATTCTCTGTTCTGTCTCCCCCTCTCTCCCTATCCTCCTCTGCTCCCCTTCCTCCCTCTTTCCCCAGACACAGGCTGAGTATGCTGGGGTGTGAGTGAGGCATCATGGATCCCGAGGAGCAGGAGCTGCAGAATGACTACCGTTACCGTAGCTACGCGGCGGTCATCGAGAAATCCCTGCGGAACTTTGAGTCGTCCAGCGAGTGGGCTGACCTCATCTCCTCTCTGGGCAAACTCAACAAGGTATGGATGGCAAGGCTGGTACAATATATTGAGTCTGGAGGTCAGACATCCAGACACTCTATAATATTGAGTTGCACCCATGGTGTGACAGATGAAATTACTCAGTGGTGCATTCAGTTGTATTTCCATTCTGGTTTGCATTTCCTCAGTGTGTTTGTGTCCTGGCAGAGTAGAAGAGCACTGCTTATTTTTTTGCATTGACGAGTTAGACAGGCCATTGGTCTCTTGATCAGTGTATTGCCATTAGTGTTTTATTAGTTATTTTGTGTATGTTGGTTTGCATTGAGAGCATTTGCATGTGGAAGTGTCAGTTTTTAAACGTTCTGTAAACAAAGCAGGAAATTGTTTTTGCTACTTTCAGCAATTTTAAACTCAACAGCATGCATATTATATGTGTGTAAGACTTCATGGGTGTGTGTCTGTGTGTGAGTGACTCTCTGGCTCTGAGCCCAGTCACTACCTACAGTCACTTATCTGGCCTTGCTGGCATTGCCATGGTTGCATCTGGTTCTATCTGGATCTGGCTCCAGGATCAGTGGACTGGGAGATGGAAAACATTCCAAATCTATCAATTGAGTTTCTAAAAATTATCCTACATCAGTGTTGATTCACTTATCCCCCAATCATTCAATGGAGAGGATGATAGACTATCCCTTTCACTGAATAATGTATTTACCATTCACATTATTCAAACTCTTATTGACCTAAAATATAGTGTGTATAGATTGCTTTTGCAGGCACTCCGTTTCAAGTTTCTCGTAAATTGTTCTACTTCAGTAGCCCAGAATACATGGCCTGACTCTCTGTCCCCTGCTCCACCGAAATGGGACTTTGGACACTAGTAGGTCCCTGCTTGTGACACATTTAGGAAGAAGGATGTTTGCTAAGGAGTGTTATGGTAGAATGGCCGTGTCTTGATCTGTGTGTGTCTAGGTGCTGTGTGTGAATGAATGAGGATTCTTTCAGGCCACTTTAGCATTAATCTGTCAAGTAAACAAAGCCAATTACAAAGTAGCATGGTAACTATACAATAATTACCAATGAATTACGTATTTCTTTGATATTCATTAAAACACATACCACTAACACGCACCACTGGCATATCTCTCACTGTCCGTCCCCCTAGGCCCTGCAAAGTAACCTGCGCTACTCTCTGCTGCCCCAGAGGCTGATCATTGGGAAGCGTCTGGCCCAGTGTCTGCACCCGGCTCTGCCCAGTGGAGTGCACCTCAAGGCCTTAGAGACCTATGAGATCATCTTCAAGATCATCGGCACCAAATGGCTGGCCAAGGACCTCTTCATCTACAGGTGTGGGACTTGTGCGAATCAGTCTAACCCATTTTGTGTGTGTGCATATGCATGCCTGTCTATTGTCCTGATTTGTTTGAAGGCCTATTGAACAATGTTAGTGTGTTTTGGGGGGATTTGTGTGTTGTTCACCTGTACTGTATGAGTTAGTGTGTTGTATTGATCTCTGTCATGTGTGTTTTAGCTCAGGACTGTTCCCGTTGCTGGGCCATGCTGCGATGGCGGTGAAGCCAGCCCTGTTGACCTTGTATGAGCGCTACTACCTCCCTCTACAGAGGGCCTTACTGCCCAGCCTACAGGCCTTCATCACTGGACTACTGCCTGGCCTGGAGGAGGGGGCTGATGTCTATGACAGGTACACACACACACATGTACCTGTGTATCTAAACGGAGCTAAAAAAATATCTCTCCCATAAATATTTGCATAATATAACATATCCTCTTCCTTTTCCCACTATCTTAAACTTTGATCTCTCTCCCTTCTCTGTCCAGGACGGATGCGTTGCTATTGAGGCTGTCTCTGTTAGTGGGCCAGCAAGTGTTCTATGGGGCTCTGTGGGGCAGTGTGTTGGTCAGCCCTCTGGTCCGGCTACCCGCCTCTCTCTTCATTGTCACACACTTCGACCGCTTCACCCCACCGCGCCAGCAGAGATGCATGCTGGGCTATAACAACCGCTTGGTGGTGAGTTGATGTGTGTTTCCACATGTTAATATGAGTATGAGTGTCGGGATGTGTCTGCCATGTTGGATATGTTGTAGAACTGGTCTCTCCCTCTAGTGGTTAGAGCGTTGGGCCAGTAACCGAAAGGTTGCTGGATCGAATCCCCAGGCTGACAAGGTAAAAATCTGTCGTTCTGCCCCTGAGCAAGGCAGTTAACCCACTGTTCCCCGGGCGCCGAAGACGTGGATGGTAGCTCCCCGCACCTCAGATTCAGAGGGGTTGGGTTAAATGCGGAAGACGCATTCAGTTGTACAACTGACTAGGTATCTCCCTTTCCTTTCCTCTCTCTTCCAGATGAAGGCGTTGTGTCTGTCTCTGCAGGACTCTAATGTTCTGGTGCAGAGGAACATGTTGGAGATCCTGATATACTTCTTCTCCTTGGCCACCTGCCTGGTGAGTAACTTTTCCTGCTCCTCCACTTCCCCACGCTCCTCCTCCAACTCTTCCTTCTCTGCCTCTCTTATCTTCATCCACTACTGTTTCCTTCTCCCTCTTCATTAACTCCTTCTTCCTCCTCTCTGTGCCCCCTCTGTACCTGTTGTTCTCTCAGGATCCAACAGAAGGCAGTATTCCTATGACCAGGGAGGACACGATCACAGTGGTGTCTGCTGCTTCCCTCACGCTGCTCCGCAGAGACATGTCCCTCAACAGACGCCTCTACGCCTGGCTGCTAGGTAGCTACTGTGGATAGACATTCACCACACACACACCCACATGCAATGAAGTTATGGCTTTGAGTCCTATTCCAGCAATAGGCCTGAATATAGTTCACTGTGTAGCTAATAATAGCTTGAGTTGCTTTAGTAGCTAATGTCGTTAAAGTCTATGTAATACATTTATCCATATAGCTTCAATTCTTTACCCCTTGCCTTTCAGAGACAAAAATGTATGACTTATTATACAGTGTCTTCAAAAAGTATTCATACCCCTTGACTTATTCAATATTTTGTTGTTACAGTCTGAATTAAAAATGTATTAAATATATTTATTTTTTTCTACACACAAAACATGTTTTTAGAAATGTATTGAAAATGAAATACAGAGAGATCTCATTTACTTAAGTATTCACACCACTGAGTCAATACTTTGTAGAAGCACCTTTAGCAGCGATTACAGCTGTCTTTCTGAGCAAGTCTCTTAAGAGCTTTCCACACCTGGATTGGGCGACGTTTGCCCATTATTCTATTCAAAATTCTTCAAGCTCTGTCAAATTGGTTGTTGATCATTGCTAGATAAAACATTTCAGATCTTGCCATAGATTTTCAAGTAGATTTAAGTCAAAACTGTAACTTGGCCACTCCAGAACATTCACTGTCTTCTTGGTAAGCAACTAGTGTAGATTTGGCCTTGTGTTTTAGGTTATTAACCTTCTGGAAGGTGGATTCATCTCCCAGTCTCTGGTGTAAAGCAGACTGAACCAGGTTTTCTGATAGGATTTTGCCTGTGCTTAGCTCCATTGAATGTATTTTTTTTATCCTGAAAAACTCCCCAGTCCATGACGGTTGCAGGCATACCCATAACATGATACAGCCACCACTTTGCTTGAAAATATGGAGAATTGTACTCAGTAATGTGTTGTATTGGATTTGCCCCAAACATAATACTTTGTATTAAGGACAATTTGTTTTTATTGCTTTGCCACATTTTTTTTGCAGTTTCGCTTTAGTGCCTTGTTACAAACAGGATACATGTTTTGGAATTAGTTTAGTATTGTGGAGTAACTACAATGTTGTTGATCCATCCTCACCCTTGGCATCATGGTGAAATCCCTGAGCGGTTTCCTTCCTCTCTGGTAACTGAATTAGGAAGGTCACCTGTATCTTTGTAGTGACTGGGTGTATTGATACACCATCCAGTGTTATTAGTAGTTAATTAGTAAACATTTTGAAAAGCATAATTCCACTTTATGGGGTGTTGGTCAGTGTAATTCTTTTAATTTTTTTAAAGCAATTTTCTATTTAGGCTGTAACAACAAAATGTTGAAAAAGTCAAGGGGTGTGAATACTTTCTGAAGGCTCTGTAAATTACTGTGTGTGTGTTGCTGTTCGCCAGGCACAGACATTAAGGGGGGTATGATTGCTGCAGACCCTGACCTCTCCATCTCCATGGAGGAACACACAGCCTTCTACTTCAACACCCACTCCAGAGAACTCCTAGTGCAGGTCAGACACACTAACACTACTGTTGAGCAGTTATATATATCATACTGTTACAGAGGATTAAACCTCACAAAGGACTTCTCGAAAAACACCTGCCCTTTAAATGCAAGTCACTCATTCAAATACGAAAACATTGAATCCAAGGTCACATTGTTTCTGTCAATAACCGGTGGTATAACCTTGTGTATGTATGTGTGTACTCTGTCTCTCTGTACTTAGGCTTTGATCAACATCCTGAATCAGAAAGATGTGGAGGCAGACCCGGAGAGCGTGATTGGTTATCTCCAACCCTTCCGCATCATCATCAGCCTAATGGATAAGCCAGAGATAGGTAGTCACACACACACCTCCCCTCCTTCAGGCATACACACACACACACACACACACACACACACACACACACACACACACACCTCTTCTTCTTTACATTTGACTTTTTAGTAATTTAGCAGACCCTCTTATCAAGAGCGACTTACGTTTAGTGCATTCATCTTCAGATAGCTAGGTGAGACAACCACATATCACAGTCATAATTTGGAGGGCCAAGAGACCAGAGGTGGCAGAACAGAGTGCTCGGGTTGGGGTGTAGGGTTTGAGCATAGCCTAAAGGTATTGAGTGGCAGTGCCTCTTGCTGCTTCGTAGGCAAGTACGATGGTCTTGTAGTGGATGCGATCTTCGACTGGAAGCCAGTGGATTGTGCGGAAGAGCGGGGTGACATGGGAGAACTTTGGAAGGTTGAACACCAGGTGGGCTGCAGCGTTCTGGATAATTTGCAGGGGTTTGATGGCACAAGTCAGGAGCCCAGCCAACAGCGAGTTACAGTAGTCCAAACGGGAGATGACAAGTGCCTGGATAAGGACTTGCGGCGCTTCCTATGTGTGATAGGCTCATACACTATGGATGTTGTACAGCATGAACCTGCAGGATGCGAGTCACTGCTTTGATGTTGTCCAGGGTCACGCCAAGGTTCTTTGCACTCTGGTAGGGGGACACCATGGAGTTATCAAAGGGGGAGTGTATCTGCCAGGCACGCAGAGATGTGTCGCCACCTGGTGCAGACACAGATCCTCTTCACGTCACCTGGTAGAAGCAGCCTGCCAGGTAGGATGCAATCCAAGAGTGTGCAGAGCCTGAGACGCCTAACCCTGAGAGGGTGGAGAGGAGGTCTAATGGTTCATGGTGTCAAAGGCAGTGGATAGATCTAGGAGGATGAGAGAGGAGAGAGAGTCAGCTTTGGCAGTGCAGAGAGCCTCTGTTACACAGAGGAGCAGTCTCGGTTGAGTTACCCATCTTGAAGCCTGACTGTTTAAGAGGGGATGGGATTGAGTGGGCAAGTTGTCTGGTGGCCGGACCTCACTAGTCTCAGGATTTCACCCTGGAAAGAGAGGGGATAAAGAGGTCAAGGCGTAGGGTAATTGTGTGAGTGGGACCAGTGGACTCAATATGCTGAGTGAATGTGGAGCGGATGTCGTCAACCTTCTTTTTAAAGTGGTTGACAAAGTCCTCCACGTAGGGGAAGGGGGTTGAGGATTAGGGAGGGAGGGAGGGAGGAGAAGGTTGAAAAGAGTTTCCTAGGATTAGAGGCAGAAGCTTGACATTTAGAGTGATTGAAATTGGAGTTAGCAGTGGATACAGAGGAAGCAAAGGTAGAGAGGAGGGAGTGAAAGGCTGATAGGTCGTCCGGAAGTTTAGTCCCCTTTCCTCCCAAGCCGACCGGGAGGAAAGGGTACAGTGCAAGTTAGAGGTTGACAGATATCGATTATTGGAGGGCCAATTAATTGGCCGATTTTAAAATATGTATGTGTGTAATAATGACATTTACAACACTACTGAATGAACAATTAACACTTTTATTTTAACTTAATAAAATACATAAATAAAATCTATTTAGTCTCAAATAAATAATGAAACATGTTCAATTTGGTTTAAATAATGCAAAAACAGTGTTGGAGGAGAAAGTAAAAGTGCAATATGTGCCATGTAAAAAAGCTAACGTTTAAGTTCCTTGCTCAGAACATGAGAACATATGAACGCTTCCTTTTAACATGGTTCGTTTTAACATGAGTCGTTACTATAGGAATTATGACGTGTCGACTACTTCTCTCTATACCATTTGTATTTCATATACCTTTGACCATTGGATGTTCTAATAGGCACTTTAGTATTGCCAGCCTAATCTTGGGAGTTGATAGGCTTGAAGTCATAAACAGCGCTGTGCTTCAAGCATTGCTAAGAGCTGCTGGCAAACGCAGTAAAGTGCTGTTTGAATGAATTCTTACGAGCCTGCTGCTGCTTACCACCGCTCAGTCAGACTGCTCTATCAAATATCAAATCATATACTTAATTATAATATAATAAACACACAGAAATACGAGCCTTTGGTCATTAATATGGTATTTTTTCAGTGAAATACGGAACCGTTCCGTATTTTGTCAAACGTGTGGCAACCCTAAGTCTAAATATTGCTGTTACATTGCACAACCTTCAACGTTATGTCATAATTATGTCAAATTCTGGCAAATTAATTGGTCTTTGTTAGGAAGAAACGGTCTTCACACAGTTCGCAACGAGCCAGGCGGCCCAAACTGCTGCATATACCCTGACTCGGCTTGCACTGAACGCAAGAGAAGTGACAATTTCTCTAGTTAATACTGCCTGCTAACATGCATTTCGTTTAACTAAATATGCAGGTTTAAAAAATATATACTTCAGTGTATTGATGTTTATGGTTAGGTACATTTGTGCAACGATTGTGCTTTTTTCGCGAATGTGCTTTTGTTAAATCACCACCCGTTTGGCGAAATTGAAGTAGGCTGTGATTCGATGATAAAATAACAGGCACCGCATTGATTATATGCACGCAGAACAAGCTAGTTAACCTAGTAATATCATCAACTATGTGTAGTTAACTAGTGATTATGTTAAGATTGATTGTTTTTTACAAGATAAGTTAATGCTAGCAAGCAACTTATCTTGGCTCCTTGCAGCCACAGGTCCTTTTGATGCTGCACTCGCGTAACAGGTGGTCAGCCTTCCATGCAGTCTCCTCGTGGATTGCAATGTTATCGGCCATAATCGGTGTCCAAAAAGGCTGATTACCGATTGTTATAACTTGAAATCGGCCCTAATTTATCGGCCATGCACCAGAGGTCGACCGATTTATCGGCAAGTAATAGGATGCGGAAAGGGAGGAAAGTTGGGTTGAAGAGGTAGAATCAGGAGACAGGAGGGAGAAGGATTTAGCAGAAGGGAAAGATGAGAGAGTGCAAAGATTTCGATGGCGCATGATCATCTGGGTGGCTATGGTTGGAGGAAAGGGAGACAGAAAAGGAAACTAAGTAGGGATCAGAGACCTGGAGGGGGATTGCAGTGAGATTAGTAGGCAAACAGCCTCTAGTAAAGATAAGGTCAAGCATATTGTCTGCCTTGTGAGTGGGAGGGGACTGGGAAAGTGTGAGGTCAAAAGAGGCAAGGAGGGGAAAGAGAGAGTTGGAAAGAAATTAGGTTGAAGTAGCCAAGTACGAAGAGCGGTGAGCCATCGTCAGGAAATTAGCTTAATCAAGGTGTCAAGCTCATTGGGGAACTATTTAAGGACACCTGGTGGGCAATAGGTGACATCATTGTAAAGCTTGAGTGAACAAGTGACAGTGACCGCATGGAATTGAAATGATACAAAGTCTCCACTTAGGAGAAATTAGTAGTCCTGTGTGACGACCAGATGCTCTCGAACTATGAAGAGAGAGGAGCTGGAGTAGCAGTGTTCTCTGGGGGGATCCATGTCTCCGTCAGGGACAAAAAGTAAAAGGACTGAAGGGCAGCATAGTCTCTGGTAGTTCCAAACGCTGCCAGAGACCAGGGTTGTGCGTGCAGGGTACACCAAATTAGATGGGTTGTAGCCAAGGGGTGGGGAGCATCTGTAAAGCCTCCAGGAAGAGGAGCGAACAGGTATAGAAAACACACACATATTGTAGTTGTCAAAGCTACAAAAGAGCAAAATGAGATCTGAAAATAACTAGGTAAGATACTTAAGTGAGATAGTGGTGTGGATGGATCCTTCCTCTCTTTCCTTCCTCGAACAACTCAGCAGAACCGTTTTTATTTCGGTGACCATCTTCGTTTTGCGACTAGACTGCCGCTTAGAAATCAGGGGAGTCTGAAGTACTAATACTAATTGCTTGCAAAGATGAAGAGCACACATCCCGGTACCAATCTCTGACTACCTAGGAGAGGAGAAACTACTCCCTCCAATACAGCCACTGATTATGAAAACAACAAGAGTCACAAATTGCCTTGCCCCTTAATCCTGGTTTATGTGTCAATAATCATCTTCAAGTTATGAGCAGTCAGCAGTTCACACACCAAGTAAGCTACTGGGAAGACAGGCAGCACTTAAAGTAAATGGCCCTAGCTAGCAAAAAGACGGTACTAGACAACAACAGATAAAGAAAAATATTATACTCATCACTCCTGGAGATATCAGGAGTCCTCTAGCTATAGAATGAAGCAAAGCCTTAGGCCCAAACACACCCACCTCCCCTCCCACAGGCCCAAACACACACACCTCACCTCCCTTAAGCCTTCCGAATGCTTCGGTTCGGCTGGTGCCTAGTCGAATGAGTGTGCTTGCATACTCCCTTAAAAGACCGCTTGAAAAACGAGGAAAAAGTTGCAATAGTATTTACTAAAAATAGATAACTCAAGAAATGTCATTAAAAGTTTTGCTGAGGAGATCTTACATCTAACTAAGATGTTTGTTGCAGTACAAGTGAAAAATTAGCATGAAAAATATTTGTCTTTCTTTGAATGACAACATTGAAGAATTCCTACTGACGAAGGCAAGTAGACTTCGGCTTGCCTAAAAAAACATATTGCGTGCACGAACAGCCGAAAAAACACTTTCCGAAGACCAAAACGAATACAAAACGTCACAAAATGTCATCATAATATACAGTGCATTCCGAATGTATTCAGATCCCTTGACGTTAAAAGCCTTATTCAAAAATGGATTATATAGTTTTTTCCCCCCTTATCAATCCTCACACAATACCCCATAATGACAAAGCAAAAACAGGTTTTTATACATTTTTGCAAATGTATAAAAAAATATAAATATCGCATTTACATAAGTATTCAGACCCTTTACTCAGTACTTTGTTGAAGAACCTTTGGCATTACACCAGTGAGTCTTCTTGGTTATGATGCTATAAGCTTGGCACACCTGTATTTGGGGAGTTTCTCTCATTCTTCTCTGCAGATCCTCAAGCTCTGTCAGATTGGATGGGGAGCATCGCTGCACAGCTACTCTTAGGTCTCTCCAGAGATGTTCGATCGGGTTCAAGTCCGGACTCTGTCTTGGCTGTGTGTTTAGGGGCGTTGTTCTGTTGGAAGGTGAACCTTCGCCACCAGTCTGAGGTCTTGAGCTGGTTTTCATCAAGGATCTCTGTACTTTGCTCCGTTCATCTTCCCCTCAATCCTGACTAGTCTCCCAGTCCCTGCTGCTGATAAACTTCCCCACAGCATGATGCTGCCACAACACATCACCGTAGAGATGGTGCCAGGTTTCCTCCAGACGTGACGCTTGGCATTCAGGCCCAGAAGTTCAATCTTGTTTCTCATGGTATGAGAGTCTTTAGGTGCCTTTTTGGCAAACTCCAAGAGGCCTGTCATGTGCCTTTTACTGAGGAGTGGCTTTCATCTGGCCACTCTACCATAAAGGCCTGATTGGTGCAGTGCTGCAGAAATGGTTGTCCTTCTGGAAAGTTCTCCCATCTCCACAGAGGAACTGTGGAAGTCTGTCAAAGTGACCATCGGTTTCTTGGTCACCTCCCTGACCAAGGCCGAGTAGGGCCCCGATTGCTCAGTTTGGCCCGGCGGCCATCTCTTTAAAGAGTCTTTGTGGGTCTAAACCTCTTTTATTTAAGAATGATGGAGGCCACAGTGTTCTTGGGGACCTTCAATCCTGCATAATTGTTTTGTTACCCTTCCCCAGATCAGTGCCTCGACACAATCCTTTCTCAGAGCTCTACCGACAATTCCTTCGATCTCATGCCTTGGTTTTTGCTCTGACATGCACTGTCAACTGTGGAACTTTATTTAGACAGGTGTGTGCCTTTCCAAATCATGTCCAATCAATTGAATTTACCACAGATGGACTCTTAATCAAGTTGTAGAAACATCTCAAGGATGATCAATGGAAACAGAATCCACCTGAGCTCAATTTCGAGTCTCATAGCAAAAGGTCTGAATACTTATGTAAATAAGGTATCTGTTTTTAATACATTTGCAAAATTGTCTAAACTTGTTTTTGCTTTGTCAATATGGGGTTTTGTGTGTAGATTGAGGGAAAAACAAATATTTAATCTGTTTTAGAATAAGGTTGTAAAGTAAGAATATGTGGAAAAAGGGAAGGGGTCTGAATACTTTCTGAATGCACTGTATGCACAAACCGTTTCGGATGGGAAGCATGCAGACACCTTCAGGCCTAAACACACACACCTCCCCTCCCTAAGGCCTTATCTCTCTCCCCCCACCCCTTCCCTTCTATCTCTCTTCATCTGTCTCAATCCCTCTGCTCGTAGATAGTGTAGTGGTGATGAAGAGGATGATGGTGGTCCCTCTCAGGCCCTCTGGTAGTGTGTAGTGATGATGATGATGATAGTCTCTCTAAGGACCTCTTGGTGGTGGACAGTGTGTTGTGATTATGGTGTTCTCTAACAGGTCCTCTGGTGGTGGCCAGTGTGTAGTGATGATGGTGGTCTCTAACAGGTCCTCTGGTGGTGGGCAGTGTGTAGTGATGATGGTGGTCTCTAACAGGTCCTCTGGTGGTGGCCAGTGTGTAGTGATGATGGTGTCTCTAACAGGTCCTCTGGTGGTGGGCAGTGTGTAGTGATGATTGTGGTCTCTAACAGGTCCTCTGGTGGTGGGCAGTGTGTAGTGATGATGGTGGTCTCTAACAGGTCCTCTGGTGGTGGGCAGTGTGTAGTGATGATTGTGGTCTCTAACAGGTCCTCTGGTGGTGGGCAGTGTGTAGTGATGATTGTGGTCTCTAACAGGTTCTCTGGTGGTGGGCAGTGTGTAGTGATGATGGTGGTCTCTAACAGGTCCTCTGGTGGTGGACAGTGTGTAGTGATGATGGTGGTCTCTAACAGGTCCTCTGGTGGTGGGCAGTGTGTAGTGATGATTGTGGTCTCTAACAGGTCCTCTGGTGGTGGGCAGTGTGTAGTGATGATGGTGGTCTCTAACAGGTCCTCTGGTGGTGGGCAGTGTGTAGTGATGATTGTGGTCTCTAACAGGTCCTCTGGTGGTGGACAGTGTGTAGTGATGATGGTGGTCTCTAACAGGTCCTCTGGTGGTGGGCAGTGTGTAGTGATGATTGTGGTCTCTAACAGGTCTTCTGGTGGTGGACAGTGTGTAGTGATGATGGTGGTCTCTAACATGTCCTCTGGTGGTGGGCAGTGTGTAGTGATGATTGTGGTCTCTAACAGGTCTTCTGGTGGTGGACAGTGTGTTGTTGGAGGCAGTGAGAGCGTTCTACAGCTACTGCAGAGAGATGCT
Source organism: Oncorhynchus keta (assembly GCF_023373465.1). Lineage (NCBI taxonomy): Eukaryota > Metazoa > Chordata > Actinopteri > Salmoniformes > Salmonidae > Oncorhynchus > Oncorhynchus keta. The sequence goes on along the minus strand of NC_068427.1, from coordinate 25,492,117 downwards.
GGGAGAGGAGTCTATCACCAGCACTGGCCTGACGGGCAAACAACTAACCAGGTGAGAAGACCGGTGCGGAAGAGATACTGTGCCTTCAGAAAGTATTCACACACCTTGACTTTTTCCACATTTTGTTGTGTTACAAAGTGAGATTCAAATGGATTTAATTGTCATTTTTTTGTAAACGATCTACACAATACTCTGTCCAAGTGGAAGAAAAATGATAACATTGGTAAAACATTTATGAAAAATAAAACCCTAATATGTCTTGATTAGAGAAGTATTCAACCCCCACCTTTGGCAGTAATTACATCTGAGTTTTTAATGGGTAACTCTCTAAGAGCTTTCCACACCTGAAATGTGCAACATTTGCCATTATTCTTTTCAGAATTCTTTAAGCTCTGTCAAATTTGTTCTTGATCATGGCTAGACAACCATTTTCCGGTCTTACCATAGATTTTTAAGCAAATTCATGTCAGAACTGTAACTCGGCCACTCAGGAACATTCCCTTTCTTGGTAAGCAACTCCAGTGTATATTTGACCCAGTGTATATTTGTGTTTTAGGTTATTGTCTTGCTGAAAGGTGAATTCATATCCCAATGTCTGGTGGAATGCAGACTGAACTAGGTTTTCCTCTAGGATTTTGCCTGTCCATTCCATTTATTTTTTACCCTGAAAAACTCCCCTTGCTTCTACATCTGTATTGCTTCCTGTTTGGGGTTTTAGGATGGGTTTCTGTATAAGCACTTTGACATCTGCTGATGTAAAAAGGGCTTTACAAATACATTTGATTAATTAACGATTACAAGCATACCTATAACATGATGCTGCCACCACTATGCTTGGAAATATGGAAAGTGGTACTCAGTAATATGTTTGGGGCAAATCCTATACAACACAACACTTTGTATTCAGGTCAAAAAATGAATTGCTTTGCCACATTCTTTGCAGTATTTAGTGCCTTGTTGCAAACAGGATGCATGTTTTGGTATATGTTTTATTCTTTACAGGCTTCCTTTTTACACTGTCAATTAGGTTAGTATTGTGGAGTAGCTACAATGTAGTTGATCCATCCTCAGTTTTCTCCTATCACAGACATTAAACTATGTAACTGTTGAAAGTCACCATTGGCCTCATGGTGAAATCTGAGCGTTTTCCTTCCTCTCCGGCAACTGAATTAGTAAGGACGTCTGCATCTTTGTAGTGACTGGGTGTATTGATACACCATCCAAAGTAAACTTATCATAAAGGGTTTGAAAACTTATTGTCTCAAGACATTTCAGCTTTTCATATTTAATTAGCCCAACTAACCAGTGCCCCCGCACGTTGACTCTGTACCGGTACCACCTGTATATAGCCTCGCTACTGTTATTTTCACTATCATTTTACTTGTCTATTGTTTACCTAATACCTATTTTTTTACTTACAAATTGCACTGTTGGCTAGGGCTTAAGCATTTCACCTGATGTATTCGGCGCACTGAAATAAAAAATAGCAGAACTTTTCCTGATGAACTGATGGACTAGGAGTATGTAATAAAGCCCTTTTGTGGGGAAAAACTCATTCTGATTGGCCGGGCCTGGCTCCCCAGTGGGTGGGCCTATGACCTCCAAGGCCCACCCATTAATGCACCCCTGCCCAGACAACTGAAATCCATAGATTAGGGCCTAATGAATTTATTTCAATTGACTGACTTCTTTATATGAACTGTAAGTCAGTAAACTATTAGACATTGTTCCATTTACATTTTTGAACAGTATAATTTGTAAAAAATTTAAAAAAAAACATCATTCCACTTTGACATTATGGGGTATTGTGTAGGCCAGTGACACAATCTCAATTGAATCCATTTTAAATTCAGGCTGTAACGCAACAACAGTTGTAAAAAGTAAAGGGTTGTGAATACTTTCTGAAGGCACTGTAAGTGGAGAATAAACTGATATATAAATGAATGTTATTTATTGGGAATGGTTGTCCTTATATCCTAAGATTTTTCTAAAAAGAGTGACATGATAGTGACTTCGAGGATGTATTTGTATTGTGTTGTCTGTGCAGTAAAATAAAAGAAAACAAGAATGCGTCAGAGATCATAAAGACAGTGAACATGCTGGTGAGCTCCATGAACAGTGATTTCCTGTGGGATTACATGACCTGCCACTTCTGCACTTGCCTCAGGTAACACCTCTACTAACCCTTATTGTACCTCCTCTGGAATAGTCATAGTAGCTTTAATGTTATAAAGCATATTTCTCAAACATTGTTAAACTGCTCTCTCTCTCTTCCTGTCTCTGTCTCCATAGTGACCTAGCTGACCTGCCGCTACCCACTCTGCAGTATCAGAGTGCCTCTCCTGCTCCCTCTGTCACAGAGATCTCCACCCTCATCATATTTCTAATGGATGTTATCCCTCTGGTACTCTCTCTCTCTCTCTCTCTCATTGGTCGGTTTCTCTGTGTCTCTCTCTTTGATTGGTTCGTTTCTCTGTGTCTGGTCCAATAGGAGCTCCATGCTGACATCCAGTCTCAGTTCCTGCCCCAGATGTTGTGTCGCATGCTGCACACGCTCTGCACCCACATGAATACCCTGGACTTATTGGAGCTCACGCAAGGCCTGGGCGCCTGCTTCAAGGTGCTCAGTAAGATCCAGATGCCCGTGGCTTATATGGACATGGAGGAGTCACAAACACAGGAAGTGGAGGCACAGGAGGAGAGCTTTGAATATGTTCAGGTCAGATGTGTGTGTGTGTGCGTGTGTGCGCAGTGGTTCAGATAAGCTATGACGTATTGAGAGTAGAAGAAAAATGGGAGTTAAGGATGCAGCATTACAGAGGTACTTCAGAAAAGACATGCCTTTAGGCCAGGATGCTGTGCCCTTAGGTCAGGATACTGTCTGGGAGGTGATCTGTCTGACCGAGGGATAACATTTCTGGTAGGGTACTGTACTACTCTTGTCTTGATCTTCGATCCTGACTACACAGGCAGGCCAATCACATGCTTCACTGTCCATTCAGATGTAATAGTTTTTTTTGCCAAGGTCTGGAGTCCAGCTGTAACATTGACCTGTCTATCTGTCACATAGACACAGCTTCCACTGATCTCTATCTTTGTTCAGTCACTGACTGGACCGTGATGGGATTTCTCCATGAAAATGTATGGTTATTTGAGAAGTTTAAGGACAAGGAGATGGTTCTTTAAATCTTTTTAGGTCATACTACACTCTCCCTCAATGGTGATAATCTGGTTGGATCATATATTTTCTACCCTACAGTACAATGACAAGGAAAGTGATGAGGAGGATAACGATGAAGATGCTGGTAAGGTCAACGGTAACCATGACAACACAGAACCAGAGGAAGAACCTAAACTGAATGGGGTTATGGAGCACGAGATTGGTCCAGGAGAGAGAGAAAGCCCCTTCCTGCCCCTTCGGTCTGAAGACAGCGGATTGGGCATCAGCGCCTCGCCGTCAGAGCTGCACCTCCTACCAGGGGCGGGCCTGGGCCCTGAGGAGGCAGGGATTGTGAAAGAGGGCGAGGGTGTGTGGAGGAAGGGGGGCAGTGTGGAGACCATAACCCAGTATCTGCAGGATATTCTGGCCTTCATCATCAGCAGGTAGAGAACAGTACCACATCAGGGATACATAATAATCAACTCTAACTTTATCTGTCTGTCTCTCGCTATACTGGATTTGCTAAATGTACAGTAGCCCTTATCCAGTTAGCTAAACACTAACTGCAACAAACACAAAAGTGCATGTTTTCAGTTACAGTAGTATAGAGCACAGAATGTCTTCCACAATAACTGCACTAAATGTATTAAATAAGGAATGATTGTAGCTACTCACACTTGCACATCTTACACATTGCTTCACTTCTGAAACTGCTTCCTGTCACATGAAACTAACAGGTAAATTCTAGACTGCTGAACTTAAACTGCCACTAGGGGGTGCTAAACAACTAACAGGTCCAGAACACTCCCTCTCTATCTCTCTGTCTACCTTGCTCTCTCCAACTCTCTTTCTCTCTCTGCCCTCCCACCTTCTCTCCCCTCCCAGGTACCTGCTGGTTCAGGTGGAGGATGTCAGGGGGCAGGAGGAGGCTGTACAACCTGACACCGCTGCCCTCTCCCGTGGTCGGAAGTCCTCGTTCCGGGAGGGCCCTCAGATCACCACCACCCAGATCAAAGACAAGCTAGCCGAGCTCTTCACCCCCAACAAACACAAACCACGTGCCACCTCAGACCCCCCTGTCCCAGACCCCCCTACAGAGAGGAAGAAGGGGCGAAGGTGTGCGGGAGGAGGGGTAGACTGGGGGGCAGGGTACATGCCCCGGAGCAGAGCGGAGATTTCGGAGGAGTGTCGACAGGCATTCACGGCAGCGTGCCACCTTCTGTTGGAGTCTACCACCTTCCCCCTGTACCTGAGTGAGGGGGAGAGCCATGGGCTCTATAATGACATGTTCAACCATACAGGTGAGGTCACTCTGTATGAACTTTTAGCCAATAATAGTTGTTTAGCCATACCCAAATACGGCTTTACTAATAGGGTTGATTTGACTACTTTATGATGCACCCTGATATACTTTCCTAATCGTTGAACATATTGAATGTGAAGTCACCAACTTGTTTTTATCTTACAGTTGAAATGGGAAGTTTACATACACCTGAGTCAAATACATTTAAACACAGTTTTTCACAATTCCTGACATTTAATCCTAGTAAAAATTCCCTGTCCTAGGACAGTTAGAATCACCACTTTATTTTAAGAATTTGAAATGTCAGAATAATAGTAGAGAGAATGATTTATTTCAGCTTTTATTTCTTTCATCCCATTCCCAGTGGGTCAGAAGTTTACATGCTCTCAATTAGTATTTGGTAACATTGCCTTTAAATTGTTTAACTTGGGTCAAATGTTTCGGGTAGCCCTCCATAACCTTCCCACAATAAGTTGGGTGAATTTTGGCCCATTCCTCCTGACAGAGCTGGTGTAACTGAGACAGGTTGTAGGCCTTCTTGCTCGCACACGCCTTTTCAGTTCTGCCCACACATTTCCTATAGGATTGAGGTCAGAACTTTGTGATGGCCACTCCAATACCTTGACTTTGTTTTCCTTAAGCCATTTTGCCACGACTGTGGAAGTATGCTTGGGGTCATTGTCCATTTGGAAGACCCATTTTCGACCAAGCTTTAACTTCCTGAGTGATGTCTTGAGATGTTGCTTCAATATATCCACGTAATTTTACTTTCTCACGAAGCCATCTATTTTGTGAAATGCACCAGTCCCTCCTGCAGCAAAGCACCCCCACAACATGATGCTGCCACCCCTGTGCTTCACGGTTAGAATGGTGATCTTTGGCTTGCAAGCCTCCCCCTTTTTCCTCCAAACATAACAATGGTCATTATGCCCAAACAGTTCTATTTTTGTTTCATCAGACCAGAGGACATTTCTCCAAAGAGTACGATCTTTGTCCCCACGTGCAGTTGCAAACCGTAATCTGGCTTTTTTATGGTGGTTTTAGAGCAGTGGCTTCTTCCTTGCTGAGTGGCCTTTCAGGTTATGTTGATATACAACGTGTTTTACTGTGGATATAGATACTTTTGTACCGGTTTCCTCCAGCGTCTTCACAAGGTCCTTTGCAGTTGTTCTGGGATTGATTTGCACTTTTCGCACCAAAGTATGTTCATCTCTAGGAGACAGAACGCGTCTCCTTCCTGAGCGGTATGACGGCTGCGTGGTCCCATGGTGTTTATACTTGCACACTATTGTTTGTACAGATGAACTTGGTACCTTCAGGCATTTGGAAATTGCTCTCAAGGATGAACCAGACTTATAGAGGTCTACAACTTGTCTTCTGGGGTCTTGGCTGATTTATTTTGATTTTCCCTAGATGTCAAGCAAAGAGGCACTTGAAATACATCCACAAGTTCACCTCCAATTGACTCAAATGATGTCAATTGGCCTATCAGAAGCTTTTAAAGCCATGACATCATTTTCTGGAATTTTCCAAGCTGTTTAAAGGCACAGTCAACTTTGTATGTAAACTTCTGACCCACTGGAATTGTGATACAGTGAATTATGTGAAATAATCTGTCTGTTTTCAATTGTTGGAAAAATTACTTGTCATGCACAAAGTAGATGTCCTAACCGACTTGCCAAAACTATAGTTTGTTAAGTGGTTGAAGAGTGGTTGAAAAACTAGTTTTAATGACTCCAACCTAAGTGTATGTAAACCTCCGACTTAAACGAAATGTGTTTCTCTTCAGGCGGTGACGTAGACAGCCTGCCTGTGTGGCTGAGGTCCTTGATGACTCTGTGTTGCCTGTCGAGGGACTACCACGTGCAGCACACGGCCATGTCGTCTCTGCTGGAGCTCATCAACCACTCACGGTCCCTGGCCCTGGTCATTCAGGACAAGACCAGGCGCTACCAGGCCAGCGATGCTAACCCTCTCAGTGGGCGGCTGCAGATGGTCACTATGCCCCCCATCTACCCAGGTCTGCTAAGCACCATCGAGCAGGGCACAGACTTCTACCAGGTCAGGAAACAATTGTCTGCCATGGCAGGTGGCTTGTATTACTGCCACGTGAAGAGGGAACATATAAGGGGGCCTTGCTGGTCCGACGTGTTACTGTATAATATGATGAAATATGTACATTTCCTTACTGAAGATGTCATCTGTAAAACTCACTTGTACAACAGCATCATCACCTTTTATGTCCGCTGCCTATTACCTCACCAGATCAAGAATGTTCGTCATATGATGCTGCTGCCTTCAGTTGATCCAAATGAACACCAATCATCCTCACCTCTAACCTTAGAACTCTGTGACCCCATGCAGCGGGTGGCCCAGGTGTTGTGGGGTCAGCTGGACGTGGAGCGTCGAGAGCAGCACACCTCCTGTGTAGATCTCTTCTATCGGCTCCACTGCCTGGCCCCCTCCGCATCCATCTGTGAGGACATCATCTGCCAGGCTTTATTGCACAGAGACAAGGTACAGAACACACACATATACACACACTAACAAGATTCTACTGTACTATCAAGACAAACTGTGCACTACACGCCTCCAGCAAAGATCCATCCTATACCACTATAGCAGGGGTCGGCAAAAGGCAGCCCGCGGGCCAAAACCCGCCCACAAGTGAATTGTTTAGGCCCCCCAAAGTTTTTTGTTAAACAAATAAATATATATGTTTTGGTAAGATACTGTAAAATCTCCTGGAATTAATCTAAAAATGTGTTTAATTTAGGAAATCTTTTCCCAATAGAGTTTTCCCGGTGTTTTACAAATGTTCCATCCCGGGGATAAATCAGTTTTCTCCCAGGTAATCTGGAAGTGCCATTCTAAAGCATATAAATATGTCTGGATTTCATTCAAGCTTTGATCAGCATGAAAATTCAATCCTGATGCTACCTGAGCCTGATGAGTCATACACTAAAGACATTTTATGTACCCTACATTAGACATTTTATGTACCCTACATTAGACATTTTATGTACCCTACATTAGACATTTTATGTACCCTACATTAGACATTTTATGTACCCTACATTAGACATTTTATGTACCCTACATTAGACATTTTATGTACCCTACATTAGACATTTTATGAGCCCAAAGAAGCCCAAATTATTGTGCCGTCATCCAATACATAGCCCATGGTGACTCCCTGCTTATAGTCTAGCTTTTCACGGGACTCTGAGCTAAGGAGTGTTTTTTAAGGAGAGGCCAGCAGAGCGCAGATGCGTATTGACCAAGAGGCTATAAGTTATAACTGTATGCATAACCTTTCATTCATGAGCTAAAAATAAGGCTTCATTGAATTTATTACCTGAAAGAGGTAGGCTAGGACATCTATATATTTATCTTTCTATCGTGAACAGGAATATCTATTTTGTATTTTGATTGGAATTGAAGGAGAGAGAAAACGACAGAGTGCTCAAGTGTGCACTGATTTAAAGCAATTATATTCGAGTGTTAGGCTGTTTTAAAACTCTGCAGATGCAAATATCCCCAAATTATCTTTAGGCTACAATTAAAAAGTAAGGTGACCCCTTGGTGATGTGTAAATGAGTCCTTATATTATATACTGTAGCATAGGCTTTGCTGTAGCAAATGTAGGCTTGTCACAAGAAAATAAGTTACTATGAGAAGATGATACATGTTTTGTGAACTGCGCTCCATAGCTTAATGAGATGCACTGTCTGTCCCCACCCTGAGCGTTGATAGATAAATTAATGAAAATAATCATCTGCATTAACTTTATTTAAGTCGGTTAAGAACAAATTCTTATTTACATTGACAGCCTACCAAAAGGCCTCCTGTGGGGATGGGGATTAAAAATACAAAATAAACTAAAAAATATAGAACATAAACACACATCACGACAAGAGACACCACAACACTACCTAAGACAACAACATGGCATTGTAGCAACAAAACATGGCAACAACATGGTAGCAACACAACATGGCAGCAACATGGTAGCAACACAACATGGCAACAACATGGTAGCAACACAACATGGCAACAACATGGTAGCAACACAACATGACAACAACATGGTAGCAACATGGTAGCAACACAACATGACAACAACATGGTAGCAACACAACATGACAACAACATGGTAGCAACACAACATGGCAACAACATGGTAGCAACACAACATGGCAACAACATGGTAGCAACACAACATGGCAACAACATGGTAGCAACACAACATGGCAACAACATGGTAGCAACACAACATGGCAGCAACAAGCATCCCCCTCCCCAAAAAAAGAGAGACGTGATCAATGTAATCAAGGTGAGAAATAAAATCTCATTTTGGGAACTAGGGTTGAATAGATTTTCAAATACAATCTCATTTTGGGCTCTGTTGTGGTCAATTTGTAGTGTATCATTTATAATTTTGTTCCGGCCCCCCAACCATCCACTCCGACAGAAATCTAGTTGCCTACCCCTGCCCTACAGCATCCCTAACACATTTAAACAAGGGCCTGTAACTAAGAAACTCAGTTTTACACATATCCACCTTACATTGACTAGGAACAAATACACAAAGCCATGCTCATATGATATGACTAAGAGCAAGTTATCCTGTTAACTAACATGTAAATGACGTGTGTGTGTGTCCCTCAGGCTGTACGGTTGGAGGCCCTACACAGGTTCTCAGTGCTGTGGCACCTGACCAGGGACATCCAGTCAAACCGGACCATGTCTCTGAACCGCTCATTTGACCGGTGAGTACAGAGCTGAAGTGCGGTCAGTGGTTTACTACTACATCACTCTTTACTACCATGGTGAACCTGTTCTCCTTTTCCTCAGATTGCGGAGATGGGATGTGTATCTATCTCCTTATCTCTCTCTCCTCCCTCTCTCTCTCTCTCTCTCTCTCTGGTCACCATTTAAGATTGCGTGTGTCTCTCAGCTCTCTTTGACTGACTGTGTATCTCTGTCCCAGGTCTCTGTGTGTGGTGGTGGACTGTCTGAACAGCCCAGATGGTTCTGTGAGTGCTGCAGCCCAGTGCTGGCTGGTCAGGGCTCTCTCCCTGCAGGACGTGGTCCGCATCCTGGAGCCTGTTCTGCTGCTGCTGCTCCACCCCTCCACCCAGCGCTGCACCATCCAGAGTGTCAAACAGAACCTCACCGCAGGTATGTGTGTGTTTTGATGGGTGAAGTGGAGATTGTTGGAGTGTTTAGGGATGTTGCTCTCCTAGTGTGTTTGTTTGTGTGTGTGTGTTTTGATGTGCTCAGAAATATCTTTCTCTCTGTAGGTATACTGAAAGATTTAAAGAGCAGAATTCGAAGCACTACCAACGGTTACACGAACGCCATAACAACAAGCACCCAAACAGATGAAGGTACACTGGGTCACATGATCCTGGTGGACCGGGAGGCCCTGTGGGGGGAGCTAGAGCATGACCCGGAGACAACCAAACCACCGGCCGACTCCACGGGGGTGTCTCGCAGCGATAGCGAAGCTACAGAGGAAGAAGACGAACCGGAGGAAGTGGAGGAGGAGGAGAGTGTACACACCGAGTCGAGCGGCGTCCAGGTCTCCACTGAGAACTCTAGCTCTGGCTCCGCCCCTTACTGTAGTAGTGTCGAAGAAGGAAGCATGGTCAACGGCTTGAGGAGGATGGAATCGGAACACACGCAGGCGTCAGATTCGCTGTCGAGCGAGGAGGAGGAGGACTTGGAGCTTGAAGCCATTGCTCGGTCACGTCTCCTCAAACAGGAGCGTGAGAAGCGGGAAGCCATCGACTCTATGTTCCGCCATGTTCTGCTGTACTCTGTGGCCGGCGGCTGGCCCCGTCTGCTCCACGGCCTGGCCCTGCTGGACAGCCTGTTGAGGAGCAGTGCCCAGCAGCCTCTAGTGAATGCCCTCGCCTCCACCTCCCTGGACACCAGCTCAGCTGCACACCTCAATCTGGTCTCCAACCTGCTCCAGCGCCACCAGCAGGCCCAGGACGGAAGAGGCTTCTATGGACGCCTACTCTCGCCCTCCAGTCCCCTCTCCCTGCTCATCGAGCTGATGGTGTCCCTGTGCCTGAAGTTCCTGCGCTCCCACTACCCATCCTACCTCACTCTGGACCCCAGGGAGCTGCAGGGGAACAGGGAGGTCCAGGTGAAGAGCGTGGGGGTGCTGACCCGCCTGGTGACCCAGCTGGGGATCGTTGCGCGGGGCCAGGGAGACACCTCCACGCAAGGGGAGGCTGGCGTCAGCCCAGAGCCCATCTGTAAGCTGCTGGCCAGGTGTAAGGTGCAGCAGTACGCCCTCCTCACCCTCTCAGCCTCCATGTACATTAGCCAGAGAGGAACGGAGAAGTGCTCTGCCATGGGGGGTGTAGATCTGTTAGATGAACAGGTAGGTCTGTCTGAGGAGAGCCTGGTGAATCTGGGAGGGTCAGGGGGACAAGAGCAGTACCCCTTACAGATGGAGCTGCTCAAGCTCCTACAGGCCCTCATCGTCCTGGAGTACCACGTGTGGCCAGGGGAGTCTGGTTCGACCCTGCACTCCGATGAGCCCCGTGACTCCCCTGCCCCCTCAGCACTAGCACGGGAATGGCAGACAGCGGTTCTGTTCCAACAGTCCATCAAGGCAGCTCAGTACGTCCAAACCCAGCCCATCACAGCCCAGGGGATGTTTGTGTCTGCTGCAGCCCGGGCTTTGCAGCCGCAGTACGGCTATGCCATGCACCCCCACTGGGTGGCGCTGCTTTGCTCGTCTCTGCCCTACCTGGGGCGCTCGCTGGGCATCATCGTGGCTCCTCTCATCACTCAAATGTGCAGGAACCTGGACGAGCTGGTCAAACAGTACAATCACGACGGGGGGAAGGTTACACAGAGTCTGATTGGCAGGAAGGAGAACATCGCTCCTGATTATCCTCTCACCCTACTGGAGGGACTGACCACACTCACTCACCACTGTCTACTGGACAACAAGAAGGTGAGGCACACTCACACATATCCATGCAGTCTGCTGATTTGGCTACATGTAGGTGGATCACTGTGCCACACAGTTGAATGCAGAAAACTTTAAAATGTTTCTCTCCCGCCCTCTCAGTCCCTGGTGGCTTGTGACCCTGCAGACGTCCGGAACGCCCGCAATGCTGTGATTGAGGAGCTGCCGCACATGCTCAGTAGCATGGCTCTGCTGTGGGGTGTGGTCAAGAGGGAGGAATCCCAGAGTAGGAGCTCAGAATATTCCCAGACCGCCAGACACACCTCTACTTCTGTCTACTTCAGGAGCTCCAAGGTAGGTGTGTGTGTTCGTGTGTGTGTGCATTCTTATGGATGCTATGATGTGTTTTGCATGTGCATTTGTGTGTCACTCTCTGATGGTACTACTCATTGTGTGTGTGTGTGTGTGTGTGTGTGTGTGTGTGTGTGTGTGTGTGTGTATAGACCCTGAGACAGCGTGTGTTGGAGTTCCTGACTCCTCTGACGGGGCAGTACGGGGTGCAGCTAATGGCCTCAGTGGGAGCTGTGTGGAGCAGCCGGAGGAACAGGAGGGGACACACCAAAAACAAAGTGAGTGCTTTAAAACATCATTATTTATTTAGCAATAAGCGGGTGGGACATGTAGGCTACACACACACACATACACTACATGGCTAAAAGTATGTGGACACCTGCTCATCAAACATCGCATTCCAAAATCATGGGTATTAATATAGAGTTGGTCACCGCTTTGCCGCTATAACAGCCTTCACTCTTCTGAGAAGGCTTTCTACTAGATGTTGGAACATTGCTGCGGAGACTTGCTTCAATTCAGCCACAAGAGCATTGGTGAGGTCGGTCACTGATGTTGGGCGATTAGGCCTGGCTCGCAGTCTGCGTTCCAATTCATCCCAAAGATGTTCGATGGGGTTGAGGTCAGGGCTCTGTGCATGCCAGTCAAGTTCTTCCACACCGATCTCGACAAACCATTTCTGTATGGACTTTGCTTTGTGCACAGAGGCATTGTCATGCTGAAACAGGAAAGGGCCTTCCCCAAAATGTTGCCACAAAATTGGAAGCACAGAATTGTCTAGAGTGTAATTGGATTTTGTAGCGTTAAGATTTCCCTTCACTGGAACTAAGGGGTCTAGCCTGAACCAAGAAAAAACACCCTAGACCATTATTCCTCCACCAAACTTTACAGTTGGCACAATGCATTCAGGAAGGTAGAGTTCCCCTGGATCCGCCAAACCCACATTCTTCCGTTTGCCACATGGTGAAGCGTGATTCATCACTCAGAGAATGCTTTTCCCCTGCTCCAGAGTCCACTGGCGGCAAGCTGACTCTTGGCATTGCACATGATGATCTTAGGCTTGTGTGCGGCTGCTCGGCCATGGAAACCCATTTAATTAAGCTCCCACCGAACAGTTCTTGTGCTGACGTTACTTCCAGTGGCAGTTTGGAACTTGGTAGTGAGTGTTGCAACTGACGACAGATCATTTTTACCCGCTTCAGCACTCAGCGGTCCCGTTCTGTGAGCTTGAGTGGACTTCTCAGCAGAGCCGTTGTTGCTCAAAGGCATTTCCACTTCACAATAACAATAATTACAGTTGACCAGGTAGAGCAGAAATTGAACGAACTGACTTGTTGGAAAGGTTGCATCCTTTGACGGCGTTACATTGAAATTCACTGAGCTTTTCAGTAAGGCCATTCTACTGTCAATGTTTCTATTTGGAGATTGCATGGCTGTGTGCTTGATTTGAAATTTCAGAATCCACTAATTTGAAGGGGTGTCCACATATTTTTGTATATATAGTGTACCTTCCATCACACACCCCTGTTTACATGACAACAAGAAGGTGACACACAGTCATTCCTCTCTCTCTCCCTCTCACCCCCCCTCTATCTCAATCTAGATCTTACCTGTGGCCAGTGAGTCTCGTCTGACCATCGTGGATCTGGTGAAGTCCCTGGGCACTCTCAGTACAGAACATATCCTGCAAATGGTCAAAGAGGTGGTGAAAAAACCCCACCAGATCAAACGAGACCAGGTACACACACATACACCTAAACATTTGACTGTTTAACCCAGAGATCAATGACACGGTGGTAATGTGAAGGTCATAGTTGATGCAAGTCCCTTTGTTTCCTTCCTCTGTGTGGCAGAAGTCCACCCTGGTAGACATCCCCATGCTACAGTTCAGCTATGCCTACATTCAGAGGTAACAAACTACAACAACAACACAGAGATTCACAGTGTCATGTAGTTAGTAATACACTTTAGTTCTTGCCTATATGTGATGGCATTTAAAAGTGTTTCACCTTCCTCCTCTCCCTGTGTGTGGTAGTATTCCGGCACAGGCGCTCCAGGAGAACATGGCGCCCCTCCTCACTCTTCTCAGAGAGTCTGTGCAGCTCAACCTGGCCCCGCCCGGACACTTCCTGCTGCTGGGGTGAGTCAGCAACTTCCTGTCTGTCTGACACATGTACTGTTATTTGTTGTCCAATGTCCATAAACCATTATCAGCAGTGGTGGGAAAAGTACCCAACTGTCATACTTGAGTAAAAGTAAAGATACCTTAAAGTGAAAGTCACTCAGTAAAATATTACTTGAGTGAAAGTATTTGGTTAAATAAATTCAGCAAAAAAAAGAAATGTCCCTTTTTCAGGACCCTGTCTTTCAAAGATAATTCATAAAAATCCAAGTAACTTCACAGATCTTCATTATAAAGGATTTAAACACTGTTTCCCATGCTTTTCAATGAACCATAAACAATTAATGAACATGCACCTATGGAAGGTCGTTAGACACTAACAGCTTACAGATGTTAGGCAATTAAGGTTACAGTTATGAAAACTTAGGACACTAAAGAGTCCTTTCTACTGACTCTGGAAAAACACCAAAAGAAAGATGCCCTGGCTCCCTGCTCATCTGCGAGAACGTGCCTTAGGCATGCTGCAAGGAGGCATGAGGACTGCAGATGTGGCCAGGGCAAGAAATTGCAATGTCCATATTTGTGAGATGCCTAAGACAGGACAGACAGCTCCTTGTCCTCACAGTGGCAGACCACGTGTAACAACAACTGCACAGGATCGGTACATCCAAACATTACACCTGCGGGACAGGTACAGGATTGCAACAACAACTGCCCGAGTTATAACGAGAACGCACCATCTCTCCATCAGTGCTCAGACTGTCCTCAATAGGCTGACAGGGCTGGACTGAGGGCTTGTAGGCCTGTTGTAAGTAGGGTTCATCACCGGCAACAACGTCGCCTATGGGCACAAACCCACCATCGCTGGACCGGACAGGACTGGCAAAAAGTGCTCTTCACTGACGAGTTGCGGTTTTGTCTCACATGGGGTGATAGTCGGATTCTCGTTTATCGTCGAAGGAATGAGTGTTACACCGAGGCCTGTACTCTGGAGCGGGATCGATTTGGAGGTGGAGGGTCCATCATAGTCTGGGGAGGTGTGTCACAGCATCATCGGACTGAGCTTGTTGTCATTGCACGCAATCTCACCGCTGTGCTTTACAGGGAAGACATCGTCCTCCCTCATGTGGCACCCTTCCTGCAGGCTCATCCTGACATGACCCTCCAGCATGACAATGCCAGCAGCCATACTGCTTGTTCTGTGTGTGATTTCCTCCAGTGTTCTGCCATGGCCAGAAAAGAGCCCAGATCTCAATCCCACTGAGCACATCTGGGACCTGTTGGATCGGAGGGTGAGGGCTAGGGCCATTCCCCCCAGAAATGTCCGGGAACTTGCAGGTGCCTTGGTGGACGAGTGGGGTATAATCTCACAGCATGAACTGGCAAATCTGGTGCAGTCCTTGAGAAGGAGGTGCACTGCAGCTGGTGGCCACACCAGATACTGACTGTTACTTTTGATTTTGATCCCCCCCCCCCCCTTTGTTCAGGGACACATTATTCCATTTCTGTTAGTCACATGTCTGTGGAACTTGTTCAGTTTATGTCTCAGATGTTGAATCTTGTTATGTTTATACAAATATTTACACATGTTAAGTTTGCTAAAAATAAACGCAGTTGACAGTGAGAGGACGTTTCTTTTTTTCGTACATGTGTGAATTTTACAATTTTCCTGTCCTGCCAAGCATCCAAAATGTAACGAATACTTTTGAGTGTCAGGGAAAATGTATGGAGTAAAAAGTACATTATTTTCTTTAGGAATGTAGTGAACTAAAAGTAAATAGTATTTTACAGATACCCATACAAACTACTTAAGTAGTAGTGCTTCTGTAATTATTTTTACAGAAGCACTTTACACCACTGGTTATCAGTCATTCATCTCTGGTCATACTGATTTATTACTATAGATATTGTTCCTAGCATAACACTCCCTGTTGGAAACAATGTTTCTCCTATATGTTTTTACCAAACATAAGTAGAACGTCACACATCTCTCAGATGTGCTTTGGTTTGATACTGTATCATAATCAATAAGATATTATAGCACTCTGGTCTACCAATCTATAATTGTACTGTTATTTTAATTCTCTCCTACCACAGGATCCTCAATGACTTTGTAAACCGGCTCCCCAACCTAGACAATAAGAAGTACACTAGGGATATGCAGGTAAGACATGGGTCACAGTATCACCATCCTGGCTTCAGCCTAATTTTCACATTTCTCTTCTGCATCATCCGCTAGGTCTGTCCTCACGGATTCAGAAACCCCACTTTGCACACCTGTGCGAAAGGGAGCGGACATTTGATTGAAGTGAAAGGTGTAAATTAGGCTTCAGTGTGAGATTGTACAGTGTGAGATGCATGATGATGGTGGTAATGATGGTGATGCCATGTAGGAGGTGACCCAGAAGATCCTAGAGGCTGTGGGCGGGGTGGCGGGGTCGTCTCTGGAGCAGACCAGCTGGCTCAGCCGTAACCTGGAGGTCAAGAACCAGCCTCAGGTGTGTCCTGAGACAGAGGAGCCATCTGACGAGCTGGACCTGGACCTCTATGGTAACCATGGATACCACTCACCTGTAGACATCCCTGGTTTCTATCAAGTACAGACTCAAGTCTAGTTTACACCTTGGGGTCTGATAGGTCCGCTCTAAAGAAATGATGCAATATCAAATGTCCACTCCTGTCTCTATATGTCCACACTTTTCCAAGAAGGTGCGGACTGGAGCGGACATTCAATTGACCTTCGATTGAAGCAGAAGGTTAGGCTTCAAACTGGCTCAGAGATGCTCACATCCTAAACCCTCAGGGCATGACGCTCCTCTGTAACCGTGGCAACCAAACCCTGACCCGCTTATGCACATTCCACATTAGCTGAGAAAGGGCCCACCTCAACCAACCTTTCCTTTCCTCTCTTCTCTCCTCATTTTTTAAATTTTTTAATTGAACCTTTTAACCTTTATTCTGTCCTCATCTCTCTTCAGGTCTACATTAGAGTGGACTGAGAGAGTCCACAGACCCATACTGTAACCATGGAAATACAGCACTTCCCCTCTTAGTCCCCCAGTGTAGTGATCGAGGGAGGAAGAAGGACACTTCTTCCAAAAGTGCATTGGGAGAAGTACTTCTCTCCTCTGCTGTTACCATGGCAACCAGACTAGTTCCTCCAGTGATGTAAGAGCACTGCAGCTTCACTGGCATCGGTACTTCATGTGTAGAGTCAGGATGTGGTCTAAAGTATGAGATAGAGTTCCTTCCTGATACCCTGAGAAGGTTAAGCCTTGGGTCTGTCCTCAGGGCACGCACTAAAGAAGAAAGTCATAAATATTTATGAGTGACAACACTTCTGTCCCCATCTCCTTCTTTCCCTTTCTCCTCAATTGTCTTCTCTTCTCCAGACTCTGAGGCTCAGGCCAGCACCATGGTCTCTTCCTCAGCCCCTTCTGTGTACAGTGTGCAAGCCCTAGTGCTATTGGCAGAGGTAAGTATGTTTGTGTGCAAATATGGTTTTCACGCCTATGTATGTGTTTCTGTATATGACAGACCCTCCTCCTCTGCAGGTTCTAGCCCCTCTCCTGGACATGGTGTATCGCAGTGATGAGAAGGAGAAAGCCGTCCCTCTCATCTCTCGCCTCATGTACTACGTCTTCCCCTACCTGAAGAACCACAGTGCCTACAACATGCCCAGTTTTGGTGCAGGTGCCCAGCTTCTGAGCAATCTGAGTGGGTACGCCTACACCAAGAGGGCCTGGAGGAAAGAGGCCTTTGAACTCTACATGGACCCCCTCTTCTTCACCATGGACATCTCCTGCACCCCCCAGTAAGATTGGATTTGTGTGTGCGTGTGTACATTACATGTACATTACATGTAAATATTGACATTATTATCACCAGATAAAATGTCAAAAGAAATGGACTGTTTGACCTCCTGACCTGTTTTCTATAGCTGGAGGTCTATCATCGACCACCTGCTGACCCATGAGAAGACCATGTTCAAAGACCTCATGAGTAAGTAGAGCCACCCAACCCTGTGTGTGTGTGTGTGTGTGTGTGTGTGTGTGTGTGTGTGTGTGTGTGTGTGTGTTTGTACGCACGTGCGTGTTAACTCTGTGTGTGTATTGCAGGCATGCAGAGCAGTTCTCTGAAGCTGTTTCCCAGTGTAGAGCAGAAGCCCATGTTACTGAAGCGTCAGGCCTTTGCTATGTTCAGTGGAGAGTTAGACCAGTACCACCTCTACCTGCCCCTCATCCAAGGTGGGTGTGCTTTTTGTGTATTTAGGCATTTCTTTGTGTGTGTGACTGAATGCTTTGCATGAACATTGCTGTGTGTGTGTGTGTGTGTGTGTGTGTGTGTGTGTGTGTGTGTGTGTGTGTGTGTGTGTGTGTGTGTGTGTGTGTGTGTGTGTGTGTGTGTGTGTGTGTGAAATGTTTGAGGTCAATATGATTAGGGATGGGCATTTTAAATTATTTCAGTATTTTAATATCTTTATTTTTTCTTTATTTTTCTCCAAATACATGTACAATTTTGTTAACTTGGCAACAATAAATCAATTAAGACTTGCTCGTGCAACTCGATAGAGCCGGTTTGCTGTGCTCTGCTTGTTTCAGCAGAAGGGTAGGGTGAGAAAGGAGCAGGGGCCAGTGTGTGTGGCAGCAGAGATCTGTATATAATGACGAGATGCTCATGCTCGTTGTCCCAAAGGTGGGCGACCAAGCTTAGGTCCAAAATAAGCCCATAGAAACGCATTGGGCTTATTTTGGACAGATTTCAGCGGGTGTTCCAAACTGACTTGCACTAGTTTGACACTTGTTTGCTGCCATAGATTACCTATCATACCAGCTGGTAGTGCCTGTCTTGACTACATCAAATAGTTGTAAAGAAGCTAGCTACATTAGCCAGCTACACTATATATACACTCAAAGGTATGTGGACACCGCTTCAAATTAATGGATTCGGCTATTTCAGCCACACCCGTTGCTGACAAGTGTATAAAATCAACACACAGCCGTGCAATCTCCATAGACAAACGTTGGCAGTAGAATGTTCTTACTGAAGAGCTCAGTGACTTTCAACGTGGCACCGTCATAGAATGCAACCTTTCCAAGAAATCAGTTGAAATTTCTGCCCTGCTAGAGCTGCCCCGGTCAACAATAAGTGCTGTTATTGTGAAGTGGAAACATCTTGGAGCAACATCGGCTCAGCCGCGAAGTGGTAGGCCACACAAGCTCACAAAACGGGACCGCTGAAGCGCGTCACACGTAAAAATGGTCTGTCCTCGGTTTTAACATTCACTGCAGAGTTCCAAACTGCCTCTGAAAGCAACATTAGCACAAGAACTGTTCATCGGGAGCTTCATTAAATGGGTTTCCATGTCCGAGCAGCCGCACACAAGCCTAAGATCACCATGCGCAATGCCGAGCATCGGCTGGGGTGGTGTAAAGCTTGCCGCCATTGGATTCTGGAGCAGTGGAAACGTGTTCTCTGGAGTGATGAATCACGCTTCACCATCTGGCAGTCCGACGGACAAATCTGTGTTTGGAGGATGCCAGGAGAACGCTACCTGCCCCAATGCATAGTGCCAACTGTAAAGTTTGGTGGAGGAGGAATAATGGTCTGGGGCTGTTTTTCATGGTTCGGGCTAGGCCCCTTAGTTCCAGTGAAGGGAAAGCTTAACGCTACAGCATACAATAACATTCTAGACGATTCTGTGCTTCCAACTTTGTGGCAACAGTTTGGGGAAGGGCCTTTCCTGTTTCAGCTTGACAATGCCCTCATGCACAAAGCGCGGTCCATACAGAAATGGTTTGTCAAGATCGGTGAGGAAGAACTTGACTGGCCTGCACAGAGCCCTGACCTCCACCCCATCGAACACCTTTGGGATGAATTGGAACTCTGACTGCGAGCCTGGCCTAATCGTCCAACATCAGTGCCAGTCCTCACTAATACTCTTGTCAATTTAGTGTATATAAGCTTCTGACCCACGGGAATTGTGATGCAGTGAATTATAAGTGAAATAATCTGTCTGTAAATAATTGTTGGAAGAATTACTTGTGTCATGCACATAGATGTCCTAACCGATTTGCCAAATCTACAGTTTGTTAACAAGAAATGTGTGGAGTGGTTGAAAAATGAATTTTAATGACTCCAACATAAGTGTATGTAAATTTCCGACTTCAACTGTATGTGAGAATGCTATTCATTGACTACATCTCAAAATTCAACACCATAGTACCCTCAAAGCTCATCACTATGCTAAGGACCATGGGACTAAGCACCTCCCAATGAAACTGGATCCTGGGCTTCCTGACTGGCCGCCCCCAGGTGGTAAGGGTAGGTAACAACACATCACCACTCTGATACTCAACACGGGGGCCCCTCAGGGGTGCGTGCTCAGCCCCCTCCTGTACTCCCTGTTCACTCTTGACTGCACGGTCAGGCACGGTCAGGCCTGATCACCAACAACAATGAGACTATGGGAAGGAGGTCAGAGACCTGACCGTGTGGTGCAAGGACAACAACCTCTCCCTCAACGTGATCAAGACAAAGGAGATGATTGTGGACTACAGGAAAAGGAGGACTGAGCACGCCCCCATTCTCATCGACGGGCTGTAGTGGAGCAGGTTGAGAGCTTCAAGTTCCTTGGCGTCCACATCACCAACAAACTAACATGGACCAAGCACACCAAGACAGTCACCCTCAGGAGACTGAAAAGATGTGCATGGGTCCTCAGATCCTCAAAAGGTTTTACACCTGCACCATCGAGAGCATCCTGACGGGTTGCATCACTTCCTGGTATGGCAATTGCTCGGCATCCAAACGCAAGGCACTACAGAGGGTAGTGCATATGGCCCAGTCCATCACCGGGGCCAAGCTTTCTGCCATCCAGAACCTCTACACCAGGTGGTGTCGGAGGAAGGCCCTAAAATTTCAGAGACTCCAGCCACGCTAGTCATAGACTGTTCTCTCTGCTAAGCAAATGCCTACCCAGACTATTTGCATTGCCCCCCCCCCCCCCCCCCCGGAACGCTGCTGCTACTCTCTGTTATTACCCACATGTACATAATTACCTCGACACAGGTGCACCCGTACATTGACATTATCTCTGTACCGGTACCCCCTTTATATAGCCCCACTCTTGTTATTTACTGCTGCTCTTAAATGAAGGTTTTTTCTTAACTGCATTGTTGGTTAAGGGCTTGTAAGTAAGCATTTCACTGTAAGGTCTACCTACACCTGTTGTATTTGGCTCATGTGACAAATAAAATTTGATTTGATTTAGTAAACCCGATACCATCATGCAGTATCGTTAGTGTACAGTCAGTAAGCAGTTTAGCACTGACACCGGCGGGCCACTGGGAAATTCATTTGTCAAACCAAAAGCTTACCTTGACCTCGAAGATTTCCAGTGTTGTGTTGCACAGCCAGCTAGCTAACATAGCATCGCTCTTTTTGAGCAGGGTGTTTGAGTAGGCTAAACTAGCTAGCTGCATTTGCTAGCTAAATAAGTGAAACAACTGATTTAAAAAATAAAAACAATTATGAAATCTCTCGGTCTCTCTATGGCTTCTCCTTCATTTTGGAACACTGTTCAACTATTTTCTTTCTCTCTCTGAGTCAACTACTCACCATATTTTATGCTCTGCAGTTCTAGCTCTGTACCTAATGCTTTCAGTACTAGATTCATTCTCTGATCCTTTGATTGGGTGGACAACATGTCAGTTCATGCTACAAGAGCTCTGATAGATTGGAGAACGTTCTCTGGAAGTTGTCATAATTACTATGTAAGTCTATGGAAGGGGGTGAGAACCATGAGCCTCTTGGGTTTTGTATTGAAGTCAATGTACCCAGAGGAGGATGGAAGCTAGCTGTCTTCCGGTTACACCATGGTGCTACCCTACAGAGTGATGTTTAAACTACTTTAGACCTTCATTGCAAAAATGTGTATTTTAATCAATTATTTGGTGGTGTGAATAGTTTTATCAAAAAGGATAACTTTTTAAACGTTCAATTTATTTTTATGTTTTATGGATCTCCCCTTCCTCCTCTGGGTAGCTACCACTAATTTTATTTAAATTTCAGACAAGGCCTTTTAAAAAAAGCCTATTTAAAAAAATGAATACTCTCTTACTCAAGTAATCGAAAACCTATGTTTGTTCAGATATGAATATTCAAATAACCGTACCCATCCCTAAATGTAATGATGATCTCTCCTCCCATCCTCACTCAGAGCGGCTGACAGAGGCTCTGCGTATGGGTCAGACGCCCTCCGTCTCTGCTCAGATGTTTCTGACATTCCGTGTTCTTGTGCTGCGGATCTCCCCCCAGCACCTCACCTCCCTCTGGCCAATCATGGTCACAGAACTGGTGAGGAACAACCCCACACTGATGACATCACGTCCGGTCACTGTTGATTTCCTGACATGTACACCTACATGCATTGTGGCAAGTGTTTGTCCAGTCCTGTCTTCTAATGGTGTGTCTCTTCTCTCCGTTTGTCAGATCCGAATATTTGTTCGGCTGGAAAAAGCCTTGTTGGAAGAAAAAGAGGTGTCAAAGTGAGTCAGTCTACCCATCCATTATTTTATCTACATATATAACGTCAATGTATCAGGCAGTGTATCATGTGAATATCTTGACTATGTTTCATTCAGACTTATTGTGTTGTCTCTTGCTTTTTCTCTGTTCTCCTTCTACTCTGTCTTTCTCTGTCAGGTTGACTAAAGTTGTACGTGGGGCCATGGGGAATGGGCCATTGGCTTTCCCCCAGCCAGAGTTGGACATGTACCTGTCTGCCTGCAAGTTCCTGGACACCGCCCTGGCCTTCCCCACAGAGAAGATGCCCCTCTTTCAGATGTAAGAGCCTCACCGGCTTAGTATCTGCTTAGCATGTATGTAGGGTGTGCTTAGAATGATTACAATTGCATTCCATTCTCTCTGCTCTTGTGTGTGTGTGTGCGTGTGTGTGTCTAGGTATCGCTGGGCCTTTGTTCCAGAAGTGGATATGAGCTGTTACAGTGGCCCGGAGAATAGTCTCCTGGAGGGAGAGCAGGAGTGCAAACCCCATATTGTCAAAGTACTAGAGGCACTACACCAACGCTACGGAGTAAGGGAACACCCTATCTTGCACTATGCACACTCACATTCTTGTACGACTAACCTTGTGGGGACACACAATTCAGTACAATTCAAAATCATATTTTCCCTAACCAGTGCTCTTACCTTAACCTGAAAACATAACCCTAACCCTAGTTCCTAACCCTAAAACGAACCCTAGCTCCTAACCCTAAACCTAATTCTATCCTTAACCCCCTTGAAATAGCATTTGACCTTGTGGGGACCAACAAAATGTCCCCAGTTGGTGAAATGTTTGTTAATTACTATTCTTGTGGGGACTTCTGATCCCCACAAGTATAGTTAAACATGTCCACACACACACACAGACACTCTCACACAAAACTCACACACACATGCATATCGACAACGCAAACACACATACACACACACACACATACACGCACGCATACCAACACAAACGCACATACGCACATACGCACACACACACTTTTACACTCATCATATGCTGCTGCTACTCTATTCTTTATTTGACTCTTATTATCTATCCTGATGCCTAGTAACTTTACCCTGCCTTCATGTACATACAGTATCTACCTCAAAAACACTCTATATACAAAAGTATGTGGACACCCCTTTGTGTTTGTGGATTTGGCTATTTCAGCCACACCGGGTGCTGACAGGTGTATAAAGTCAAGCACACAGCCATACAATCTCCATAGACAAACATTAGCAGTAGAATGGCCTTACTGAAGAGCTCAGTGACTTTCAACGTGGCACTGTCATAGGATGCCACCTTTCCAACAAGTCAGTTTGTCAAATTTCTGCCCTGCTAGAGCTGCCCCAGTCAACTCCTAATTGCTGTTAATGTGAAGTGGAAATGTCTAGGAGCAACAACAGCTCAGCCGCAAAGTGTTAGGCCACACAAGCTCACAGAATGAGACTGCCGGGTGCTATGTTTTTTCCCTCCGTTGCAGCACTCACTACCGACTTCCAAACTGTGTCTGGAAGCAACGAGCAGGTGTCAACATACTTTTGGTCACCTCTCACCTCTGCACTTTGATCTGGTTCTGGTACTCACTGGATATACCTCCATTCTTGTGTATATTATTCATGTGTTACTATTTTATTATTTATTATTATTTCTTAACTATCAAATCAAATGTATTTATATAGCCCTTCGTACATCAGCTGATATCTCAAAGTGCTGTACAGAAACCCAGCCTAAAACCCCAAACAGCAAGCAATGCTGGTGTAGAAGCATTGTTGAAGGGTTTGTAAGCAAGCATTTCATGGATAAGTCTACACCCATTGTATTCGGCGCATGTGACAATTAAAATTGGATTTGAGCACACACACTGTTATCGAGCAAAATATCACGTCCTTATATACACTGTGATAACGAGCTGACTCAATCATGCGGTCCCATCGTCCCTTTCTGATGAGCACGTCTTTTCATTCCAGATGCTGAACGGGCTGAGCGAGGAGTCCTCTACGGAGCGTCTGGAGTTCCCCCTCCTCACCCGTCGCTTTCTCACCTCCATCACCCAGCTTGCTCCCTTCCTCCATACACTCTGCTGTTCCTTCCAGGGCACTTCACCCAGCAGCCCTCCAGATTACCCTGTGACAGAATACCCTGCAGCTAGCGCTGACCAAGTCCTGAAGAGACTGGAGCACATCACTGAGGAAGAGTTCCTAGACTCCATGGTGAGTTAGAACTCCACCAAGGATCTAGATCTTAGAACGTAGAGGAAATGAGGACTAGAACCATAAAAATGGAATGTGTAGAATGGGCACAACCACTGAAAGCGATGTTGTATTGTAGGCATATGCCAGCTAAATTGTAATCTTTTGGGATGTTATTTTGAATTGTTTACCTTACCTGGTTGAGATTTAACACGTCTATATAGGATATTCTACATTTGAGATACTCTAAAATAATCTAGAATTAACTGACACAAACTGGAATGGCAGTTGGGGCGGCAGGTAGCCTAGTGGTTAGAGCGTTGGACTTGTAACCGAAAGGTTGCAAGATCGAATCACCGAGCTGACGAGGTAAAAATCTGTCACTCTGCCACTAAACAAGGCAGTTAACCCACTGTGCCTAGGCCGTCATTGAAAATAAGAATGTGTTCTTAACCGACTTGCCTAGTTAAATAAAGGTGAAATACATTTTGAAAATTAAGCTCTCTCTGAGTAAAAGTCTGAATGTGCTGACTTAAAATAAGAGTAGTACTGATACTAGCTAGCTTTTCGAGGTGACACTGCTCATAAAAGAAGCACCACTGTAACCAAAGAATGGGACAGCAGTACTGACTACTAATTGCTCTACAAAGCTCTCCATAAACCTGCTCCCTACTACTAGCATATGTTGTAATATATTCCAATGAGACAGGAGTAGATGAGTATACCTGCTGGTCAGTGACTATGGAACCTCTAAGGCTTTTAATAGAGGATGGTTGATTTTTTTTATGTTTAAAAAGCTCTGCTTGTCATCAATCATGTCACAGTTTTATTTGTGGGTAAATTCTTTAATGTGATTTGTGTGCACAGTAATACCTCTAGATATCTAATAAGTTAAATAACGTGTGGTATCTGTTCATGGGGAGTCTCTATTTTTAGGTGTTTTGTGGAATGATTGGACATATATGGTGCTTTCAAAGCAACTCAGAATCTCTGAAATTTGACTTGGAAACTAGTTGTAGAATGATGAGGCCCAAGTTTCTAGAATCAACCAATAGGAAGCTCTATGCAAACAAATGTAAATTGACTCAGAGGTTCAGTTTACCACTTGTCATGAATACACCATTACCACTCAACACAATTTTATTCTTCAAATGTGAATGCTTAACTAAACTATGTAAATGTTTGACCTCCTGAAAATGATTACTTGTTAATATCCAAATTAATATATCATGGTCTGCAAATAAAAACATTTAAAAATGTCCACCAGACTATTTACATTGACACCCTATCCCCCCTTTGATTTTACACTGCTGCTACTCACTGTTTATTATCTATGTATAGTCACTTTACCCCTACGTACAAACTACCTCAACTAACCTGTATCCCCTAACCCGGATGACTCTGGGCCAATTGTGCGCCGACCTATGGGATTCCCGATCACGGCCGGTTGTGATACAGCCCAGGATCGAACCCAGGTCTGTAGTGATGCCTCTAGCACTATGATGCAATGCCTTAGACTGATGCGCCACTCAGGATCCCAATAGCATAATGTATGCAGGTTTTATAACTTTATCAAAGCCAATGATTCCTTTGGTCGGCTTTCCTTCCAGTTCTCTGCTGCCAATGACTGGAACGAACTGCAAAAATCACTGAAGCTGGAGACTCATATCTCCCTAAATAGCTTTAAGCACCAGCAATCAGAGCAGCTCACATATCACTGGACCTGTACATAGCCCATCCAACTACTCCATCCCCATACTGTATTTATTTATCTTGCTCCTTTGCACCCCAGTATATCTACTTGCACATTCATCTTCTACACATCTAACGTTCCAGTGTTTAATTGCTATATTGTAATTACTTTGCCACCATGGCCTATTTATTACTTTACTTCCCTCATCCTACCTCATTTGCACACACTGTATACTGTATTATTGACTGTTTATTCCATGTGTAACTGTGTTGTTGTATGTGTCGAACTGCTTTACTTTATCTTGGCCAGGTCGCAGCTGCAATTGAGAACTTGTTCTCAACTAGCCTACCTGGTTAAATAAAGGTGGGGGGAAAAAATAATCTAGGGAGACAGGTGTTTGTGTTCCGGGTCAATACCAGCATCTCTTTTAAATTAATATCAATTGGTTCATGAATAAACAGATAAATTAAGTTATTCTTCAACACTCCAAGGAGTGTTCAGTTAAACCCACCAAATGGAGCAAACGTACCTCAAAGTCTGTTCCAGAACATTTTGGGGAAACGTGTAGTTCAGTACAAACTGTTCCGCAATGTAGCAATTGTTCCATCGAACTAAAAGCACCCCTGACTTGTCCCACACGCTGACCTCTGACATCTACTAAAGAAATTACCTAGATAATAGCATTTTAGTCAGTTAAATACAACAAAACATTGTTTATAAAAAGCAATATTAATGTTTTTGTAACACTATATGTTTTTTACAATCATGAGATCTGTACTTTTAGTTTATGGTTGAGCTTGTGTGAATCGGCATTTTTCAACGCGTTCAAAGGAAGTGAATACATTTAACTGGTAATTATCACCTTCCCACTTGGCTATGAATGCAGCATTATTATTCAAAACACCCGCTCGGCCCAACTGGATGGTGCCCTCGCTCAAGACTTGTTCATGTATACATTTAACTTGTAATTACCACCTCCCCACTTGGTTATGAACGCAGCATTATTATTCAACACACCCACTTGGCCTAGCTGGGTGGTTCCCTCGCGCAAGACTTGTGCATGTTTTCCCTTCTGCATTTCGGAGAAGATGGCGTCGCAGAGAGGAGTCCCTATAAGTAAGGTAGGCGTTAACATGATATTTTACTTTTACAGTATCTAGCCACAACCTGTTGACATTGTGCTATGTAGAAGTAAAATATGTGCAGTTGCTTCTGATTATAGTGATTAAACTAATCATCGAAATCATAGCACGTTTTTGGTCTCGATCAGTAGTTTGTACCTGATAAAGTAGAATCCTGTTGAAAAAGTATGTAAAGTACCGTTTATATTCCTAAAACATATATACAATTATACTGTTGCTTTTTTATACTGTTGCTTTTTTATTTATGGCCCACTGTCCAAGCGCCGTTTTTAAATATCCAAATTAATAATCAATATGTTGAAATAAATTGTGATATTTTGAAGACGAATACGTAAAAGTTACTGCCTACACACACACACACGTATCACACTTGTGTTTAGATTATTTGTATTTGGCAAATTCGTAGGCTACCTTCTAACCTGCACACGCAGCAATATTTACGGAGCGGTCACTCAAGAATGGAATTGGTCGCTTGTTCTACTGTAATAAATCATGCGCGCAAATATACCAGTCATGTCGATATTGTTTAAGTCAATAGAACTGGGACAATAACCGCTGGGACATGTACGGTTTGCACACATCTAACAGACAAACTCACTTTGGTATAGGCTTCTAGTTCTGTCTGTCAAGATATGACAACCTGTCGTAGCCATGTATCAACTTATATTTCCGTGAGAGCGTTATTTCGATAGATGGCAAGGAAACAACACGTTTTTTACTGGATAATTAAAACAAATCACCACCTCATAATGGTTTCTAGATAGTGATAGGTTTTGGCGTTCATTTCAATGATAAACCCTTAAGTCCATGACTTACAAGTCCTCGGATCACATTAAGGAAGGATCGCCCGATTTTGTTTTCTAGCCACGGTGGTCTGAAAATGACAGCTCCATTTCCAATGCCGCATTCAAAAGAAGTGGGAACTCTGAACTGGAACATTTACGACTTCCGAATTCAGTGCGTTCAAGACAACTGGGAAGTCGGGAAAAAACGAGCTCCGACTGGGAAAAATCGTAAAAACCGAAAACTCTGAATTCCAAGTCGGGAACACGGGCCTCTTTCTGGAACTCCTTCTTTCCGACCTGAAGATCACTGACATCATGATTCAACCTCGTTTTTTTCCCGAGTTCCCAGTTGTCTTGAAAGCGTATTCTGTCCCAGTTTGAACTGGTTCGAATGACAAAAACAGTAGTACTAAACCAAAGATATTGATATATTTTAAGCAATCGATTTTGTGAGATCGTGATGACTATAAACAGTAATACTAACAACATCGCCCCCTGTATATAACCTCATTATTGTTATTTTGTGTTAACATTTTTTTAATTAAACTTTATTTGATAAATATTTTCTTAACTCTTCTTGAACTGCACTGTTGGTTACCGGCTTGTAAGTAAGCATTTTGCGGTAAAGTCTACACCTGTTGTATTTAAAGTTGGATTAGATCACCAATCTGAGGTAAAGGGGATGTGTATTTCCTTTCATTTGTGTGTGGTGAAAACGTTCATCTGTGTAATGTAGTAACACGTTCTGACTACTATAGGGAAATGAGCGTAATATAGAATAATCAAATCAAATGTTATTGGTCACATACACATGTTTAGCAGATGTTATTGCATGTGTAGCGAAATGCGTGTGTTTCTAGCTCCAACACTCACTTCTCCAAATCAAAGCGCCAGATTTGTTCCCACTACTAGACAGTCCAGAGGCAAAGTCAAAATTGATGAATACAAAATGTTCCTTTTTGGTCTTAATTCAAGGTAAAGGTTAGTATTGCGGTTGATGTTAGGGTTAGGTTTAAAATCGTATTTGAAGAGATAAATTGTAGAAATAGGCGGTATTTACAGATTTTCTGCTTGCCCAGATAGTGACAAACCTCCAGATTGGCGAAGCATCCAGCTACAGATTATGCATGCTGACGCTGCTTGGTCTGCGAACTTCAAAGTGCATGCAGGTGCTTCTCAGACGGTATTTTTGCATCTCAAATGGTATGTGCACATGCAACCTGTAGATATTTGTTGGTTGAGTGTTTTGCTTTAGTCGGTAGCTTTGTTCCAGGGCGTCAGTGTGCTACCAGTCGGCGTACAAGCTCTGGTCCAGGGCGTTATGCTAACCACTGTTGATTGTGCAGCTAGCTAGTGCACACTTCTTAGCTAGCTAGTGTAGCCGGTGCTATACTGCACCGCTGTAACTCTGCGTTGTGTGTGTGTGGTTGATTGAGACTAAACGTGGACTTTGGAGATCAGGTAGTTTTAATCAAGCAGAACTGACTCTCTGCATCTTGCATCTGCATCCAAAAGGAAATAAAACATTTGTAGAGCCACATGTGTTATGAGAATCGTCGCCTCTTTCTCTCTGTCCATCAAAAATGATTTTCGAATACAAAAATGAATACACTCTCTCCTTATTATACATAACATATTTTACATAGATAAAACCACATACCTGTATCCAAAAGGAAATAAAACATTTGTAGAGCACATGTGTTCTGAGAATCGTCGCCTCTTCTACAACAGATGCACAATAGGAAGGACTGGGATCATTCGAGGAGCTAGCCATCGTTCACACATACAATAGCCTGCTAATACCTTAGCTAGTTAGTTAGCTATTAACCACATGTTGAATTCAGAATATTAATATCATCCTAAAAAAGTACAATTACAAGTGCATCTTAACAATACCATCCACTTATGAGTAACCTCTAAATATACATCATTATTCATGAACAAAACACTGTGTGTGTATGACTTTGTACTTAAAAGAATCCAACTTTTCTGAAGACAAAAAAAGCGTGCCTACCTCTCTCAGTGCATCAAAAATTATTTGAGCACGAGCACGCCGGGCAAAACGTAAGTACACACTCCCCTTCTCCCAGGATGCAGGCATGCATAACCAATCAACACAACATATTGGTGAAATTCACATAGTACTTTAACAACTGTTACATTCACCCCTCCTGAATTTCACCAACCTTGTAAAACAACCAAATAACCTACCAAGCTCAAGGCTTAATTCTGAATTCAGCTCAACCCATAGGGTTCAGGGCAAGTGAAAGTTGGTCAGGCCTTCAACTGCCCCTAGATGCATAGTGCCTCTTACACTATATCTACATTCTTAGCCTTAAAAAAATAATCCTGTACTAAATCATCTCTCTGTACTATGTTAAACTTACACCTTCTGGTGGATTGACTATTAGTCTCTTTACTGGTTTAACTACCCTCTCCGCCCTTGTGCGACCTGCCACTGGGCTAGGGGCCATGGTAACTAACGGTGGCTCTGGCCTTAGATCATTGATCAGAGGTGGGTTTGAAGGAATCAGCTCCAGAATCTCAGAGGTGCTTCCCCGGTCATTTTCCTCAAGCAAACAAGGTTCTTCTGGCTCTGACTTTCCATCCGATGTCCAGAGCTCAGAGTAATCGCTTGAATCCTCCGCCAGCCGGGATGCACTTTCCTCCCCAGAGTCCTCCATGTATTCCTTGTCCAGTCCATCGCTGGAGTGGGTGACCTCTCCTGCATCTACATTGATTGAAGGCCCTGCAGCATCACTGTCATTGAAGTGCACTGAATCATCCATTTCAAATGGCAGGAAATTCACCTGCAGCAGTAGATTCCGGTGAACCACTTTCTCTCTGCCGTAACGGTCTTGGATTATGTACGTGTGAGTTTGTGGATTGACTGAAGTCACTGTGAAAATCTCGGGGTTCCACTTGTCAGCCAACTTGCGGCGGCCCCTTTCACCCTTGTTGGCGATGATTGACAAACCGATGCCTTTAACCCGCTTGTTATACTCCCGACCTTGTCGTCTCTGTTGCTTGTCAGTGTGCCTTTGGGCAACACTCATAGCTTCCTTCAGCCCAGTGATCAGAGTCTCGACATACTTGTTGCAATCCACAACACTGGAGTCGTCCAAAACATTGCGGAACATAACATCCTAGGAACGCGAAGCACTGGTAGCCGAGGGACTCTACCAAACATGAGAAAGAATGGAGCATAGCCCGTAGTCTCGTGAACAGTGGCATTGTAGGCAAATGTTAATGACTGGATTTGTTCAGGCCAATGTTCTTTGGTTTTCAAGGGCAGACTCCTGAGCATGCTACCTAAAGTCCTGTTGAAGCGTTCAGTTTCTCCATTCCCCATTGGGTGATATGCTGTGGTTCTTGACTTTTGGACACCGGAGAGCTTAAGCAGTTCTGCTATTAGCTCACTCTCAAAATTTGCGCCTTGATCCGTATGGATCCTTGATGCAAAGCCATAGACACAGAATACATGATCCCACAGTTTATGAGCTACTTGCTTGGCTGTCTGGTTTCTGCATGGGCAAGTTTAGTGAAGTGGTCAGTCACCACCAGAACATCAACTGAGTTCTTCTTACTGTCTTCCGCTGTCCAAAAATCCAAACACACCAACTCCATGGGAGAGCAAGTTTTGATGCTCTCTAACGGGGCTCTAGCCGCTGGCTCTGGAGTCTTTGCTAGAACGCATCTCTGGCAGCAGCGCACATACTCCTTGATGTCTCTCTCCATTGCAGGCCAGAAAATCTCTGTCTGGCCAGAGTTAGAGTTCTAGCTTGGCCTTGATGTCCTGCAAGGTCGTGAATGCCAGTTATCGCTTTGAGTCTCAACACTTCTGGCAAGACATACTGGAACTTTCTCCGGTTTGTGTGACTCTCCTTAATGACACGATACAGAACTCCCTCTCAGGATCAAGCGATCCCACTGTTTCTGGTGGGCCGTTTCTTATTGAAGACAAATGGGATGACCTTGGAAGTCACAGAGTCCTGCAGCTGGAGATCTCGAAGTTCCTCGTGCGAGAGTTCAGGCAAAGTGTCAATACCAGGAGAAAGCAGCCGTTGGGTGTTGGAACCAAGCTGGATTGCTTGCATCTCCGTTGAACATTCCCAGTCGATATGGAGCTGACATATGGCCTTCACTTCAGCAGTGGTCAAAGAGGTTATCTCCTGGGGATAAGAAGCCCAACGGAAAGCATCTTGGACATCATCATTCAGCGTCCCAACAGCCTCAGACAGAAGTGCTAGGTAGGATTCCCTCATCAGT
The DNA here is from genome assembly GCF_023373465.1 of Oncorhynchus keta. Taxonomy (NCBI): domain Eukaryota; kingdom Metazoa; phylum Chordata; class Actinopteri; order Salmoniformes; family Salmonidae; genus Oncorhynchus; species Oncorhynchus keta. The sequence continues at coordinate 25,459,603 of NC_068427.1, read as the reverse complement.
CTCTGCGCGACAGTCACTGCAAAGGGGTCGGAGCTCAGTGCATCTGCTACTGTATTCTTGCTGCCTGGGATACGCTTCAAATAAAAGTTGTACGGTGCCAGCTTGGCAAGCCATCTTTGCTCGCAAGCGTCCAGCTTGGGTTTTGTCATGATGTACGTTAACGGGTTACTATCTGTCCAGACAGTGAACTCGTGCCCCTTAAGCCAGTGACTTAATTTCTTACACACACTCCATTTCAGTGCTAGAAATTCAAGTCTCTGTGCCGGATACCTTCTCTGCGACTTACTCAGGGTCTTGCTCGCAAATGCTATGGGCCTTGCCTTATCTTCACCTTCAGGTACTTGGCAAAGCACAGCCCCAAGACCATCCAAGGAAGCGTCAGTGAAGAGAATGAACGGCCTCTCGAAATCAGGGTGAGCTAGCACGACACAATTCAAAATACCATCCTTCAGCTTCTGGAATGCAATGACACACTCCTCAGTCCAAACCGATAGCGTCAGTTTCCGGAAAATCCCACTGTTGCCCTTCTTCCCATCTCTTCCTCTTCTCTTTTGACGTCCAGTGAGTGCAAACAAAGGTCTGGCTATAGCAGAACAGTCAGGAATGAAGTGCTGGTAATATAATACCATACCCAAGAAGGATTTCAGCCTCCGAGCAGAGGGAGTGCATCCATCTGCCTCCATCAGCTGAGCTTGGCTCATCTTGGCAATGGCCTCCACCTTCTCAGGATCCACTGACACACCGTCCTCTTTAATGATATGTCTGAGGAATTTCACTGTTCTTCGTAGAAAGTGGCATTTTTTGGGTGCTAGCTTGAGATGGTTGGCTCTTAGACGGCTAAACACAACTTCAAGTCGCTGTAGAGCCTGTTCCTCGGTGGGTGCAAAGACCAACAAGTCATCTAGGTAACAAAGGAGATTTGGAAAGTTTAGGTCCCCAAATATACTCAACATCATTCTCATGAAAGAGGCCGGGCTGTTACACAGACCTTGTGGCATGCGATTGTACTCATAAAGTCCCATCGGTGTGGTAAAGGCTGTGTACTTCTTGTCCTCTTCGTGAACTGGAATGTTATAAAATCCTGAGGTCAAGTCCCGGGCTAGCTGAGTGACCAGCTCAGCTAGACCATCTACAGGGGCATTTGGATTAACACTAGATGAAGGGCTTTCATCCCATTTTTTTTGTGGAGCAAAACATGGGGGAACCTCCTGCACCTACACACTTTACAGGGGTTTGATCAGAGTATGAGAAAAACCTCCCCCTCCCAGCAGTGAATTTGGGTTCATCACCATTATAAGATGCCATTCCACTAAAGTAAAAATGTCTGTTGATGAACACACTTCTATGTTGGTTAACGATAAACAGCGCTCTCAATACATCAGAAAAAAAATAAAACAGGAAAAAAGACTGCAGTTCAGATTTTTGCCACAAGGCAGCAAAGAGTACCTCAATGATATAATTAGTCTCTAGAGCAGCAGCGCTGCGTTGATTGAGCTGACGTCGATCAACGACGAATCCGGGTCACGGCACCAATGTAGCCGGTGCTATACTGCACCGCTGTAACTCTGCGTTGTGTGTGGTTGATTGAGACTATAAACGTGGACTTTGGAGATCAGGTAGTTTTAATCGAGCAGAACTGACTCTCTGCATCTTGCATCTGCATCCAAAAGGAAATAAAACATTTGTAGAGCCACATGTGTTCTGAGAATCGTCGCCTCTCTCTCTGTCCATCAAAAATTATTTTTGAATACAAAAATGAATACACTCTCTCCTTATTATACATAACATATTTTACATAGATAAAACCACATACCTGTATCCAAAAGGAAATAAAACATTTGTAGAGCACATGTGTTCTGAGAATCGTCGCCTCTTTCTACAACAGATGCACAATAGGAAGGACTGGGATCATTCGAGGAGCTAGCCATCGTTCACACATACAATAGCCTGCTAATACCTTAGCTAGCTATTAACCACATGTTGAATTCAGAATATTAATATCATCCTAAAAAAGTACAATTACAAGTGCATCTTAACAATACCATCCACTTATGAGTAACCTCTAAATATACATCATTATTCATGAACAAAACACTGTGTGTATGACTTTGTACTTAAAAGAATCCAACTTTTCTGAAGACAGAAAAAGCGTGCCTACCTCTCTCAGTGCATCAAAAATGATTTGAGCACGAGCACGCCGGGCAAAACGTAAGTACACACTCCCCTTCTCCCAGGATGCAGGCATGCATAACCAATCAACACATAATAATATGAACCTGGTGAAATTCACATAGTACTTTAACAACTGTTACACTAGTACACACTTCTTAGCTAGCTAATACCTAGCTTCTAATTCTACAAGTAATTTCACCACTACTGCGGGTTGGTGGTGGTAAAACACCATCCTATCTGAGCTGGTATGTCTCACAGTCTTGTGTCCTGAGAAAGTATCTGCTGGAGCCAGACCCTATTGCCAGATTGCTTGAAACCAATGACTGAATGGACAAAGCCACCGATTGATCACTTGACACCATTCATTTCTATGTGAGGACTCATCACCACCTTGAAATGTATCACAATTGTTTTTCATTACGCACCCATTAAAACTTTACACACAATGACTGTTCTGTTGTACTAGCAAATGAGTGACAATACACTTTGTTCTGTTTACTCTATAACTAGGCCAATGAACAGGTTAAATGTAGTGAAATACAGGGGAGTCTATTAATCTGGCCGGGTAGGCGTAGTTTGCACCGGGTGAAAAGTGATTCTATTCATTTTGGAACCAGGCTGCTATGCAGGGCTGAGCACCCCTGACTTGTCCCACAAGCTGACCTATAATAATAATAATAATATATGCCATTTAGCAGACGCTTTTATCCAAAGCGACTTAGTCATGTGTGCATACATTCTACGTATGGGTGGTCCCGGGAATCGAACCCACTACCCTGGCGTTACAAGCGCCATGCTCTACCAACTGAGCTACAGAAGGACCACCACAGTCGACCTCTGGCCGACTACAAAATCAGCTCAAAACAAAAATGATGTAGGTTAAGCACATGGAGTAATGAGTAGGATTCAGGATTTTTCACATGTGATAGTTATTAAAAGCAATCTAGTTTGAAAATTGAAATATATTTTATGGAAAAGATGTTTCTGACCAATGGATCAACCACCCAACTTTGGAGTAGTTAGGTATATTTCCCTGCTTGAAGGGAGCTAGCTAGTAGTTCCTGGAGACTTCTAGCAATTGTGCTTAGCTAAATCTACACACAGAGACATAAAAATGGTATCATTGGGTGACTTTGGGTAAGTTGGAAAAATGGCTTAAGTATCCCTTTTAGTAGCCCGGAACTGTGACCATTTTTTTACAATGGTAAACGGACAGTGTAAGACATCTTCAATTATCCACCATCTTTGAATGCATTTGAAGCCAAGGGAGTCGGCAATGATGGCGTCTCATAGAGACATAGGTCACGTTCCTCTGCCCAGGAGTTGCTGACACATGCCAGATTCAAACAATGTCTGGGTAGGTATTTTATATGTCAGCTAACCACATCATATGCTTTAGCAATCTGGTGCCCAACGGCAGTCTATGATGTGACACACAACCATTGGTTGATGCAGGCAATGTCTGAGTGTACTGGTGTGAAATTCCTAGCTAGTTAGCGGTGCACGCTAGTAGTATTTCAATCAGTGACTTCACACCCTGAGACCTTGAAGTGGTTGTTTCCCTTACTCTGCAAGGGCCACAGCTTTTGTGGAGCGATAGGTAATGATGTTTTGTCGGAGGCACTCGTGTTCAGAGAGTCCGTGGTACAAACCCAGGTTGCGGCAAAGGACAGAAGCAAGACTGTTACATTGATGTTGTTGACCCTGATTACTGGTTGTTGCAGAGAACTAGGAGGTTAAAAGGGGGAGGAAGGGGGGGGTGGGTGTAACCGGTGTGAAATGGCTAGCTAGTTAGCAGTGCATGATTGAAATGCTACTATCAGTGACTTCACTGGCTCAGACCTTGAAGTAGTTGTTTCCGTTCCTCTGTAAAGCTTTTGTGGAGTAATATTGATTTAAGGACATTAGTGTAATAGAAGCAACTATTGGTACGATGATTATTTGATTTATAGATTTTTACAGATTGGCCACGAATATTGCCAGTGTATCTTTCGCACTTCCAAAACCGTATCGCAAGTGTAGAGCGTTTGGGAAGCGTCTGGTTATCTGTGTCTGACGGCATGTAGGAACATGGAATGATGTAATGCAATGCAGTTGGAGTCATGATAGGCACGTCCCCATCAGAGAGCGTGACAGAGCTGCATATGAGCTCTCACATTTTTCAACAAGTTTTTTTTTTACAAAAGGATAGATTTGAAGTTAGATAAACTTGGATTTTTCAGCAGGTACATGTGCAGGATGCTACCCTCCACAGCATGGTCTTCGCTCCAGATCAAAACTGAATGCCGAGTTAAGGCTCCCAGGCTTGCAAGGACAGACCAGATACAAATCCAATTAGCACTAAGGTGTGAAGTAAATGGTGTCAAGGCCTTTAAATCGTCCTCTGAAGCCCTCTCCTACTGTTCAAAGACCATTCACTGGCATTTTCTACAATAAATCTGCCTCCAGAAATTAAAGCTTGGGTTAGGGTTAGCTTGTATTGTGCATGGGACTCAGACTATTGTTTACACTGACATTTGGCCTCCCATCCTATTCTAACCACCTCTCGCCGGCTTTGGATTCATGTTACCTGATGAAATTGCTATACAATATGATCTTGTTGCCATCTGATATACGTTCTTACGTACACCTCTAGGAAGAGGGAATGCAACACTCTGCTACAACGCAACTCCCCGTGGAGTGAAAGAGGTATGGACTGTAGGTGCGAGGAAGGATGACAAAGGCAGAGATTAGTACCGTTTACAGGGAATTTATTCCATCACACGGTAAATTTGGGGAAAAGGGGCTGAACGGAACCAAAGCAAAGAAAGTAAAATGTCAAAGGCCCCTCTCCTACCTTAACTGCCTACCCACTACTTACCTAACTTTGCACCACCTGGCACGCTAACCAAAATACAGGGGATGGTCTGCCCAGGTCTTACCTAGTGTGTATAGACAGTAAATACTACAGGTTATGCATCCCCGCAGGTCTCTTGCCTATGCACTCCCTAGGTGCCTTCCACCCTGGGAACAAATGAAATAGAATACAAACAATTACTATAATCAAAAAGTCCTTGTCATAGATATACCTTAGCAGGACCGACTAAAATACAGCCAACAAATTATACCTCTGCAACAACCAACACATGATATAACAATAAGCTCTGAGAAACAATCAACACAGGATATACTAATCAGTGCTCTCAGCAACAACCCACACAGATTTACTAATCAGCTCTAGTCTCTCAGCAATAACCAACATAGGACATACCAATCAGCTCTAGTCTCTCAGCAACAACCAACATAGGACATACCAATCAGCTCTAGTCTCTCAGCAGAAACCAACATAGGACATACCAATCAGCTCTAGTCTCTCAGCAATAACCAACATAGGACATACCAATCAGCTCTAGTCTCTCAGCAACAACCAACATAGGACATACCAATCAGCTCTAGTCTCTCAGCAACAACCAACACAGGACATACCAATGAGCTCTAGTCTCTCAACAGCAACCAACACAGGACATATTAATAATCTCTCTCTAACAAAGGAACACTGGCTTTTTCCAGCTGGAGAAGGAGTATGTAATTGGATACAGCTGTATCCTCTGACGAGAGGGCGGGGTTAGCTCCAATTAGCAATGGGGCCGACCAATCAGCTGCTTGGGGGAATTTCAGGAAGCCATCCTGAAACACACACATACAAACAAAACCACAACACAAGAACTGGGGAACGTAACATACATCAGCAATGCAGAGCTCTCCCTGTCCTATGCCGTGCCTTGCTTGATTGTATTACTGTTGGAAATGTGCATGTACACCCTGGCCCAGCTAACCCTGGCCCACCTCATGTTGCGAGCCCCAATTCTGACTTGTGCTCTGATATCTGATTCACTGATTTCTGCTCTCATAAAAGCCTGGGTTTTCTGCACGTTAACACTAGAAGCTTATTACCTAAAATGGATCAAATGAAAGTGTGGGTTTACAGCTCCAATCCAGATGTTGGTCATTACTGAGACGTGGTTAAGGAAGACTGTTTTGAACACTGATGTTAACCTTTCTGGTTATAACCTTTTTCGGCAAGACGGATCTTCCAAAGGTGGGGGAGTGGCAATCTTTACCAAGGATCACCTTCAGTGCTCGGTTGTCTCCACCAAGTCTGTCCCCAGACAATTTGATTTGCTGATTTTTAAGCATTAAACGTTCAAATAGCACTTTGTTGGCTATTGCTGGGTGGTATTGTCCTCCGTCAGCACCGGCCTGTACCCTACCTGCCCTAAGCTCTCTCCTGACCCCTTACCAAAGTCTGAATTTGTTCTGCTTGGTTACCTTAACTGGGACATGCTTAAACCACAATGGGACTCTCTAAATCTTTCTCATATTATTACCAATCCCACAAGGTATGACTCCAAACACCCAGAAAAGGCTACTCTCCTCAATGTAATCCTTTCAAATAATCCTGATAGGTATCAGTCTGGTGTTTTCTGTAATGACCTTAACAATCACTATTTTACAGCCTGTGCTCGTAATGGCTGCTCAGTGAAATGACCTGTCCTGATTTGTCATAGACGCTTGCTAAAAAACTTTTATGAGCAACCCTTCCTTCATGAACTGGCATCTGTAAAATGGTATAGAATCAGCTTGATCCCCTCTGTCGAAGACAATGGACCTTCCTTTTTGATATTTTCAGTGGTAATTGTTAACAAACATGCCCGCTAAAGAAAATGAGAATTAAAAACAGGTTCAGCCCCTGGTTCGACCGTGATCTTGCAAAGTTACTTAAGAATTGCATTTGGTGAGAGGCTCGGCACACGCATACTCAGGCTGACTGGCTATCGTTCAGGCAAATATGAAATAAGTGCACTCAGGTTATCCGGAAGGCCAAAGTTAGTTACTTTGAGGAGCAGTCTCTCTGTTGGTCTAACCCCTAGTTCTGGAAAACGGTTAAAGACCTGGAGAATAAACCCTCCTCCTCACAGCTGCCCATGTCCCTTAATGTTGATGATGTGGTTGTTACTGCACATGGCTGAGCTCCTTAATCACCACTTCATTAAGTCAGGATTCCTATTTGTCTCAGCCATGCCTCCTTGCCCGTCCAACGTTTCCCGTCCCACCCCTTCTAATGCGACTATCCCCGATGCTTCTCCCTCTTTTTCTCCTGCCCCCCTACAAAGTTTCTCCCTGCAGGCAGTCACTGAGTCCGAGGTGCTAAAGGAGCTCCTTAAACTTGACCCCCAAAAAACATCTGGGTCAGATGGTTAGACCCTTTCTTCTTTAAGGTTGCTGCCCCTATCGTCGCCAAGCCTATCTCCAACCTTTTTAACCTGTCTCTCCTTTCTGGGGAGGTTCCCATTGCTTGGAAGCCAACCACAGTTCATCCTTTATTTAAAGGGGGAGATCAAGCTGATCCTAAATGTTATAGGCCTATTTCTATTTTGCCCTGTTTATCAAAAGTGTTGGAAAAACTTGTCAATAATCAACTAACTGGCTTTTTTGATGTTTATCGTATTCTCTCTGGTATGCAATCTGCTTTCCGCTCCGGTTATGGATCTGTCACTGCAACCTTAAAGGTCCCCTTGATGTCACCATTGCCCTTGATTCTAAGCAATATTGTGTTGCTATTTTTATTGACTTGGCCAAAGCTTTTGATACGGTAGACCATTCCATTCTTGTGGGCCGGCTAAGGAATATTGGTGTCTCTGAGGGGTCTTTGGACTGGTTTGCTCACTACCTCTCTCAAAGAGTGCAGTGTATAAAGTCAGAAAATCTGCTGTCTCAGCCACTGCCTGTCGCCAAGGGAGTACCACAAGGCTCGATCTTAGGCCCCACACTCTTCTCAGTTTACATCAACAACATAGCTCAGGCAGTAGGAAGCTCTCTCATCCATTTATATGCAGATAATACAGTCTCATACTCAGCTGGCCTCTCCCCGGATTTTGTATTAAATACTTTCTTAGTGTCCAACACGTTTTCTCTACCCTTAACCTCTCTGGGATATGTGGGACGCTAGCCTCCCACCTGGCCAAAAGCCAGGGAAAATGCAGAGTGCCAAATTCAAATAAATTACTTTAAAAATCTAACTTTCATTAAATCACACATGCAAGATAGCAAATTAAAGCTACACTTGTTGTGAATCCAGCCAACATGGCAGATTTCAAAAAGTATTTTCGGCGAAAGCAAGCGATGCTATTATCTGAGGATAGCACCTCTGTAAACAAAGAGAGAAAAGCATATTTGAACCCTTCAGGAGTGACACAAAACGCAGAAATAAAAATATAATTCATGCCTTACCTTTGACGAGCTTCTTTTGTTGTCACTCCAATATGTCCCATAAACATCACAAATGGTCCTTTTGTTCGATTAATTACATCGATATATTTTATTTGGCACGTTTGATCCAGAAAAACACCAGTTCCAACTTGCGCAACGTGACTACAAAATATCTCAAAAGTTACTGTACCTGTAAACTTTGCCAAAACGACTTTTGTTATACAACTTTAGGTATTTTTTTACGTAAATAATCGATAAAATTGAAGACGGGATGATCTGTGTTCAATACAAGAGGAAATCAAACTGTAGCATGCTTTCTGGTCACGCGCCTCTATCTAACAGTACACTTCAAGTGACCCTCGTTCAAGATGGCCATACTTTTCATTACACAAGGAAAAACCTCAACCAATTTCTACAGACTGTTGACATCCAGTGGAAGCTATAGGAACTGCAAGAAGGTCCCTTAGAAATATGATTCCCAATGAAAACCCATTGAAAAGAGTGACCTCAAAAAAAAAAAAGGTCTGAATGGTTTGTCCTCGGTGAAACCCTGCTAAATAAGTTCTGTTATACTCACAGACATGATTCAAACAGGTTTAGAAACTTCAGAGTGTTTTCTATCCAAATCTAACAATATGCATATCTTATCTTCTGGGGATGAGTAGCAGGCAGTTGAATTGGACATGCATTTCATCCGGACATGAAAATACTGCCCCCTGTCACCAAGAAGTTAACCTTGTTCTGAACACCTCGAAAACAAAGGTCATGTGGTTTGGTAAGAAGAATGCCTGTCTCCCCACAGGTGTGATTACTAGCTCTGAGGGTTTAGAGCTTGAGGTAGTCACCTCATACAAGTACTTGGGAGTATAGCTAGACGGTGCCCTGTCCTTCTCTCAGCACATATTAAAGCTGCAGGCTAAAGTTAAATATAGTCTTGGTTTCCTCTATCGTAATCGCTCCTCTTTCACCCAGCTGCCAAACTAACCCTGATTCAGATGACCATGCTAGATTTCGGAGACATCATTTATAGATCAGCAGGTAAGGGTGCTCTCAGCGGTTAGATGTTCTTCACCATTCGGCCATCAGATTTTCCACCATTGCTCCTTATAGGACACACCACTGCACTATATACTCCTCTGTAAACTGATCATCTCTGTAGACCCGTTGCAAGATCCACTGGTTGATGCTAATTTATAAAACCCACTTAGGCCTCATTCCCCTTATCTGAGATATCTACTGCAGCCCTCATCCTCCACATAGAACACCCGTTCTGCTAGTCACATTCTGTTAAAGGTTCCCAAAGCACACACATCCCTGGGTCGCTCCTCTTTTCAGTTCGCTGCAGCTAGCGACTGGAACGAGCTGCAATAAACACTCAAACTGGACAGCTTTATCTCCGTCTCTAATGGACACTCTTACTGACAGTTGTGGCTGTTTTGTGTGATGTATTGTTGTCTCTACCTTCTTGCCCTTTGTGCTGTTGTCTGTGCCCAATAATGTTTGTACCATGTTTTGTGCTGCTACCATGTTGTGTTCTACCATGTTGTTCTGTTGTGTTGCTACCATGCTGTGTTATCATGTGTTGCTGCCTTGCTATGTTGTTGCCTTAGGTCTCTCTTTATGTGGTGTTTTCTCTATTGTTGTGATGTGTGTTTTGTCCTATATTTATTTATATTGTATACATTTTTTATCCCAGGCTCCCGTCCCCGTCATTGTAAATAAGAATTTGTTGTTAACTGACTTGCCTAGTTTTATAAAGGTTAAATAAAAATACAATAAAACTAAGGGCAAGAGTAGGCCTAACTTAACTCAGGAGGTGGTAATACGCAAAAATAAAATCCCATTTCATGTTGTCAGCATTTGTATAGTGTAACTCTAATCCTCTGCCCCTTCCTTTACAGCTATGTCCAATGTTCCTCCACACAAACTCCACCAGCCACACCTGGCCCTTCAGCGCCATCGCTGAACTAATAGGTGAGTCATCGTCATATTGTCCAATCACAAAACCAGTGTTTTCCTACCTTTTTTAACCCTGATATGCATTGATGGGATAAAACATCCTAAGGCACACCTAAAATGTCCCTATTCATTTTTTTAGTGATAATGCCCTCCCTGCAAACAATAATGAGTCTTTAGGAAATGGTCACCTAAAATCGTCAGGATGTTGTGTCAGGGTCCCTTGGAGGTTTTGTTTATTTCTAGCTTGGTCCCGAGGATGTCCCCAAGGACTTTTTAGGATGTTCTTGGGACGTTGTGTCATGGTCCCCTGGTGGATTTGTCTAGTTCCCGGTTGGTCCTGAATATGTCACCGAGGACGTTCTTCGGATGTTGTGTCATTGTCCCCTGAAGGTCCACCGAATGTTATTTAGACGTTGTCATGGACCCCTGGAGGTTTTTGACTAGTTTCCGGTTTGTCCCAGGGATGTCACCTGATGGTCGCAAAAATGAAATCAATGAGCGAATGCTCAGATTAATTGATAACTAAAATAGTAGTGCAGATGGCACTCTTTTGCTAAATGCAGAGATTAATAAATGTGTCCATCAATCTCTCCTTCTCTTATCTCCATCTTTCTCTGTGTCCCTGTATCTCACACTCTTGATTTCCTTCCATATCCTCACTATTCTTAACCCATCACACTATTTCTCTGTCTTTTTACCTCTACCTGGAGCAATAAATGCTTTGGATATATTCATATATTTCATGACAGGCCTTTGGATTCAAGCCTACTACTCCAGACAGAATCATGGAGAGAGAGAGTGGGCTCGGCAATAAAATATAGTAGTACAAAAATTGCAGTAGGGAGGAAATGTGAAAAGGAGATGGCTGGATTAATAGAGGGATTGATTTGAAAATAGTTGGGGAGAGTGGGAGACCAGACCACATGTTTGTGTTAGCCTGATGTTACAGTGGTGTCTTGAGGATATAGCATCAGTATAAGAGGCTGGGGTTGCATCCTCCGTGACAGCTGTCCCAGACAGGCTGTTCTAAAGGAGAAAACACATTGCACCGAATGACGATTTGCCTCTCGTTTCCCAGTTTCTTTCAGCTTTTTGTGATTTTGGGACCAACCCCCAGTAGGCGTTAACATTTCTAGATAACGAATTGATTTGCAGTCAATATGCAAATGAAGGCTGTCACTTTGTTCAGCGGTATGTACTCTTGGTCTGCAAACGCTACCGGTGTGTCCAAGCCTTAATGGTTCACATTGCACAATCAACAAAGGGGGACATGCTCTATCTATCACACTTTACATGACACCATTTTGAATGTTGAATTTCTGGGGGGGTCTAAACCCCTCGCGGTGTGGTAGTTTTCCACAGCAGTAGCAACACAGCTGGTAGGTGGATGCTTTGGCTTGGACTGCTAGGCGGGTTTGGCGTGGATGTGCCGGCTTGGCCATAGTCATGTTCTCATTGAAAAGCAATAACAAGGTGGCATGGGTAGTCTAGTATAGGGTTTTATCATCTACACTATGAAAGGGACTGGTTATTTGCATAGCAACATACTGTAATAACAATACTCTTTATGTGCCAAAGTCATTTTCAGTGTATTCTGTGTATGCACCTATGCTTACATCCTCTATCTCTATATCTTTCACCAGACAATGCCTATGATCCTGATGTTAACGCCAAGCAGTTCTGGATTGATAAGACCCAGATCAAAAAGCAAGACTGCCTCATCTTCATGGACAATGGAAGTGGATTGGACTATGAAAAGATGCACAAGATGCTCAGGTATGGACAGTTTTTCAACGACTACCACTACTATAGCAGGGTAAATCAGGTTAGATCTAGACAAAAGTCCTGCAGAGACCTTCCTTGGGACCATCACACGACATCCTGACAACTGGTATATTGATGAATGTTCTGAGAAGGTCCTAAAAACGCTCTGACACAGTCCTCCATAATGTCAGGGGAACTTACAGGGAACTAGGCAAAAGTCCCCTAGAGAATGTTCCTTTAGGACCATTATTTTATGTTTGGAAAAACAGACGTTCATAGCACGTCCTTAAAACATCCTAAGGGATGTCCCTGGAACAAACCAGGGAAAAGTCTTATGCTGTACTATAAGAATGCACGTTTAGGATTTATGTACACAAAAATAGCATGTTTCTCTCTTTTTCTCTTTCAGCTTCGGTTACAGTGATAAGAGAGTCATTAATGGCAAGCACCCGATTGGTCTCTATGGTAACGGCTTCAAGTCCGGGTCCATGCGTCTGGGGAAAGATGCCATTGTGTTCTCGAAGTCGCAAGATGGAGACACCATGCAAGTAGGCATGCTCTCCCAGAGCTACCTGGAACAGATCAAAGCAGACGAGATCATTGTGCCCATCATCTCCTTCCAATGTGTCCCACACAGACAGTATAAGTATATCCTTTTATAGAGAGACTATACACATACACATAGTGCCCAAACTGTCATCACCTCCAAACAGGTTGGATTTAGATCCCTCTATAGATGTGTATATACAGTGTTATTTTATAGTGCCAACCTTAAATACTGTTAGCTATTTGTCTATCTACCTTTTGTGTTGTCCCTGTGTGTGTTGTCCTTGACTTCCGGTGCACTCAATGTGAATGAGAAGCACAAGGCTAGTCTGCAGGACATCCTGCACTACTCTATCTTTAATACGGAGAACGAGCTGCTCGAAGAGCTCAAAGCCATCAGCTCCACAGGCTCCTCGGGAACACGCATTATCGTCTGGAACCTGCGCAGGTCAGACACACACACGTATTCTCTTCCTTTTCCTTCTCCCACATCTATTGGGTTTTGCTATGTGGGATTTTACTTTCAAATATCACTTCTCCCTCTGCCTCTATGAATGCCCTTGGTCGAATTTTCAGTTTCACTTCTGTTTTCTCCATAATCAAAACCTAAAATTCCACCATTAGGGGTCGGCAGAGGGGCGTTTTTTAAAGTGTGGAGCAAGGTCAGCTGTTGAGTAAGAGTCTATACAGTAAGTGTTTGTTATTGTCCACAGGACGATAACACGACCGACAGAATTTGATTTCACGACATTCAGCGACGACATCAAAATCCCATTAGATGTCCCATTGGATGGGTTGGAGAGCACCAGTGAGCAATACAGAGCAATACAGTCAGAGCTGCTCACAAAACCAGAGAGTTACTACTCGCTACGTGTAAGTGATGACTGAGTATACTGATTATAATGTTATTGATTTACCATACAGCATTTTGCATTTTGTCAACCTTAGAACTTCTAAGATTGACTCAAATACAGTGCCTAGTGAGTCTACACACCCCTTATACAGTCTTCACATTTTGCTGCCTTAAAATTCAATCTGATTGATCTTCACAACCCACTCCAAATTTTCTCAGTGTAAAGAAAATTATATAAACTTTTCCCAGATTAACCCTATATGCATAACCATGCTAGCAATTGAAAGGGAAAAGTTAGGAGATTATGGGAAAACTATTAGACCAAAGTTGAGGACACAACATTTCACCTGACACAAGACTGAATCCAAACATTGCGCTTTAAACCTAAACTTAGAACGTACACTCTCATCAAAGAGAACGACACCCCTGAACCATATGTTTGCCTGAACCTGACAAACATCCTAAGGTCAGTTTGTGCCGATCCGTCACCCTCCCTCTGGCTATAGAGATGGGTAGATTTAACAGAGTGCCTGAACCTGACAAAAATCCTAAGGTCAGTTTGTGCCGATCCGTCACCCTCCCTCTGGCTATAGAGATGGGTAGATTTAACAGAGTGCCTGAACCTGACAAACATCCTAAGGTCAGTTTGTGCCGATCCGTCACCCTCCCTCTGGCTATAGAGATGGGTAGATTTAACAGAGTGCCTGAACCTGACAAACATCCTAAGGTCAGTTTGTGCCGATCCGTCACCCTCCCTCTGGCTATAGAGATGGGTAGATTTAACAGAGTGCCTGAACCTGACAAACATCCTAAGGTCAGTTTGTGCCGATCCGTCACCCTCCCTTTGGCTATAGAGATGGGTAGATTTAACAGAGTGCCTGAACCTGACAAACATCCTAAGGTCAGTTTGTGCCGGTCCGTCACCCTCCCTCTGGCTATAGAGATGGGTAGATTTAACAGAGTGCCTGAACCTGACAAACATCCTAAGGTCAGTTTGTGCCGATCCGTCACCCTCCCTCTGGCTATAGAGATGGGTAGATTTAACAGAGTGCCTGAACCTGACAAACATCCTAAGGTCAGTTTGTGCCGATCCGTCACCCTCCCTCTGGCTATAGAGATGGGTAGATTTAACAGAGAGCCTGAACCTGACAAACATCCTAAGGTCAGTTTGTGCCGATCCGTTACCCTCCCTCTGGCTATAGAGATGGGTAGATTTAACAGAGTGCCTGAACCTGACAAACATCCTAAGGTCAGTTTGTGCCGATCCGTCACCCTCCCTCTGGCTATAGAGATGGGTAGATTTAACAGAGTGCCTGAACCTGACAAACATCCTAAGGTCAGTTTGTGCCGATCCGTCACCCTCCCTCTGGCTATAGAGATGGGTAGATTTAACAGAGAGCCTGAACCTGACAAACATCCTAAGGTCAGTTTGTGTCGATCCGTCACCCTCCCTCTGGCTATAGAGATGGGTAGATTTAACAGAGTGCCTGAACCTGACAAACATCCTAAGGTCAGTTTGTGCCGATCCGTCACCCTCCCTCTGGCTATAGAGATGGGTAGATTTAACAGAGAGCCTGAACCTGACAAACATCCTAAGGTCAGTTTGTGCCGATCCGTCACCCTCCCTCTGGCTATAGAGATGGGTAGATTTAACAGAGTGCCTGAACCTGACAAACATCCTAAGGTCAGTTTGTGCCGATCCGTCACCCTCCCTCTGGCTATAGAGATGGGTAGATTTAACAGAGTGCCTGAACCTGACAAACATCCTAAGGTCAGTTTGTGCCGATCCGTCACCCTCCCTCTGGCTATAGAGATGGGTAGATTTAACAGAGAGCCTGAACCTGACAAACATCCTAAGGTCAGTTTGTGCCGATCCGTCACCCTCCCTCTGGCTATAGAGATGGGTAGATTTAACAGAGTGCCTGAACCTGACAAACATCCTAAGGTCAGTTTGTGCCGATCCGTCACCCTCCCTCTGGCTATAGAGATGGGTAGATTTAACAAAGTGCCTGAAGAGGAAAAACTTTGCCTGCTGTGAAATCTTGGGAAAATTTGAAAACAAAGTCAATTTAGTGTTTTATTGCCCTCTGTATAACGATCTGAGACATGTTTTTAGTTGTTGATAACCCTGAAGGATTCTGGTTACGAGACGAGCAGAGGCTTGCATTTTGTTTCAGACAGGGCGTGCTTGAGATTGCTCAGTTTGTTAACAATGCCTGGAGGAGAATGAGAAATGTACTGTTTGTGAAGTGTGGCTAGATGATAGCTGTACTTGCTATGATCATTGTATGCATATCATTTGTAAAATGACATTTTGTTCTGTAGTGTCTTGGAAGCCCATTTGGGCTGGGCACCGGTAGGTGTATGACACTTAAATATCATATCAATACACTTACATTTACATTTACTACATGTACATTTACTGTACTTTTCGCCGCATTTGTTGAAAACCAAATCAGAAAATACTCTTGATATATTTAGTAACATGATAAGAAAATTCCTGGAAAATCTGGGGTAAGTGCAAAAGACAAAAAAAATGATGAGGGTTAGAGTGAAAGGACAAAAACAATGAATAAACTGATATATATATATATATATCTACATATATATATACATATACATACAGTTGAAGTCAGAAGTTTACATACACCTTAGCCAAATACATTTAAACTCAGTTTTTCACAATTCCTGACATTTAATCCTAGTAAAAATCCCCTGTTTTAGGTCAGTTAGGATCACAACTTTATTTTAAGAATGTAAAATGTCAGAATAATAGTAGAGATAATTATTTATTTCAGATTTGATTTCTTTCATCCCATTCCCAGTGGATCAGAAGTTTATATACACTCAGTAAGTATTTTGTAACATTGCCTGTAAATTGTTTAACTTGGGTCAAACGTTTCAGTAGCCTTCCACAAGCTTTCCACAATAAGTTGGGGGAATTTTGGCCCCTTCCTCCTGACAGCTGGTGTAACTGAGTCAGGTTTGTTGGCCTCCTTGCTCGCACACGCTTTTTCAGTTCTGCCCACAAATTTTCTATGGGATTTAGGTCAGGGCTTTGTGATGGCCACTCCAATACCTTGACTTTGTTGTCTTTAAGCCATATTGCCACTATTGTTTGTACAGATGAACATGGTACTTTTAGGTGTTTTGGAAATTGCTCCCAAGGATGAACCAGACTTGTGGAGGTCTACAATTATTTTCTGAGGTCTTATCTGATTTCTTTTGATTTTCCCATGATTTTCCCATGACAAGCAAAGAGGCACTGAGTTTGAAGGTTGGCCTTGAAATACATCCACAGGTACACCTCCAATTGACTCAAATGATGTCAATTAGCCTATCAGAAGCTTCTAAAGCCATGACATAATTTTCTGGAATTTTCCAAGCTGTTTAAAGGCACAGTCTACTTAGTGTATGTAAACTTCTGACCCTCTGGAATTGTGATACAGTGAATTATAAGTCAAATAATCTGTAAACAATTGTTGGAAAACTTGCTTGTGTCATGCACAAAGTAAATGTCTTAACCAGACTTGCCAAAACTATAGTTTGTTAATGTGTGGAGTGGTTGAAAAACGAGTTTTAATGACTCCAACCTAAGTCTATGTAAACGTCTGACTTCAACTGTACTTATACAGTGCATTCGGAAGGTATTCAGACCTTGACTTTTTCCACATTTTGTTACGTTACAGCCTTATTCTAAAATTGATTAAATAAATGTTTATCAATCCCTTGTCAATCTACAAACAATATCCCATAATTACAAAGCGAAAACAAGTTAAAAACAGGAATACCTTATTTACATAAGTATTCAGACCCTTTGCTATGAGACTTGAAATTGAGCCCAGGTGCATCCTGTTTCCATTGAGATGTTTCTACAACTTGATTGGAGTCCACCTGTGGTACTTAAATTGATTGGACATGATTTGGAAAGGCACACTCCTGTTTATATAAGGTCCCACAATTGACAGTGCATGTCAGAGCAAAAACCAAGCCATGAGGTCAAAGGAATTGTGTCGAGGCACAGATCTGGGGAAGGGTACCAAAAAATGTTGGCAACATTGAAGGTCCCAAAGAACACAGTGGTCTCCATCATTCTCAAATGTATGAAGTTTGGAACCACTAAGACTTTAGAGCTGGCCACCCGGCCAAACTGAGCAATCAGGGAGGAGGGGCCTTGGTCAGAGAGGTGACCTATGTAAATGTGATATTTCAGCTTTTTATTTTTTATACATTTTCTAAAATGTCAACCTGTTTTTGCTTTGTCATTATGGTGTATTGTGTGTAGATTGATGAGGAAAAAAATATATTTAATCAATTTTATAATAAGGCTGTAACGTAACAAAATGTGGAAAAAGTCAAGGGGTCTGAATACTTTCGAATGCGCTGTATATGTTGCCCAAAGAGTTGTGCAAGATTGGTAGAATCTCATCTAAAATTGTTCACAGCTTGTAATGGCTGCTAAAGGTGCTTCCACCAAGTATTAACTCTGGGGTGTGAAGACATATGCAATCAATTATTAATTGGGAAAATTGTAATGTCCGAGGTGTAGTGGGTGAGAAGTCAGGCGCAGGAAGCAGAGTTCAGGGTAGTGCTAATACCTTTTAATGCACAACAACGGTGAACATACGCCAAGCCCACAAAACACGGGGCACCCACCAAAACAAATGCCTCAAACACGGGGGACCCACCAAAACAAATGCCTCAAACACGGGGGACCCACCAAAACAAATGCCTCAAACACGGGGGACCCACCAAAACAAATGCCTCAAACACGGGGCACCCACCAAAACAAATGCCTCAAACACGGGGCACCCACCAAAACAAATGCCTCAAACACGGGGGACCCACCAAAACAAATGCCTCAAACACGGGGGACTTGAACAGTCCAGCAAAAACCCAAGCAAATGGGCAAGCCATGACTGTACACACGTACATCAAACAATCCCGCACAACCAGGCAAGCCTGCTGGTAAATAAAGCCCGACCAATCAGCCTAAAACAAACACAGGTGAAACCAATAAACACAAAAGGGGAAAAGGGATCAGTGGCAGCTAGTAGGCCGGTGACGACGATCGCCGAGCGCCACGCAAACAGGAAGGGGAGCTACCTTCGGTAGGAGTCGTGACAAAAATGTTCTATAATTTTTCTTTCACTTTGAAAATGTAGTGTAGGTTGTGTAGATCGGTAGCAAGAAATATCTCATTTAATCCCATTTTATTTTATTCTAAGGCAGCAAAATGTGAAGACTATGCAAGATGTGTGAACCTCGTCCTTTGACTAAGTTTTATCATTTTGTATGCGTGAAATATTTCATATTTTGATTGTTGATCAAAGTGTTGTTGTGTGCTCAGGCATACTGCAGTATTCTGTACCTGAAGCCCCGGATGCAGATCATAATTCGTGGTCAGAAAGTGAAGACTGAGCTCATCTCCAAGAGCCTGGCTTGCATTGCTAAGGACCATTACAAGCCCAACTTTGTGGTATCCTTCCTCACCCCGGAGCCTCTCTGGATGGATTTAGTCTGTGTGCGTGTTGTCATATCCTCGAGACGACACAACTTTTGTTTGCATTTGGAGGGAAATTAGAAATAGGAAAATATGGGTAGTATGCTCTATATACAAGACAAACCATCAGTCACTGCTAAAGACGCAATACATTATAAGCTTGCAATAATCAGTTACCTATCGTTAGCTAAATATAAGTTAAATGTATTCCATACTTGGATGTTCATGTTCAACATAGTGATACAATATGGTATTTTTCATAAGGGGGAAAAGGATATATATATATGCCACTGCTTTCCTTTCTGTTTGAGTTGTCCTTAAGTCCTATACCAGAACAGACGCATCCCCGTGACCTTTGGGTACAACACCAAGTGCAAGGACCAATACGGCATCATGATGTACCACAAAAACCGCCTTATCAAAGCCTATGAGCGAGTGGGCGTTCAACTCAAGGTATAATAGCGTATGTGCATGTGCATAAGAAAAATGACTGCCATCCATTGTGGTACTCAGATGCTTCTATTGTGGGTCTTGTATTCAGATTTCAGATCCCCTTGACTTTTTCCCCCAGAAATATGTTACAGCCTTATTCTAAAATGGATTAAATTGTTTAAAAAAAATCTACACACTCTACCCCATAATGACAAAGAAAACACAGGTTTTTATTTTTTCCAAAGAAATAATGAAATATCACATTTACATAAGTATTCAGACCCTTTACTTAGTACTTTGTTGAAGCACCTTTGGCAGCAATCACATTCTTGACTCTTCTTGGGTATGACGCTACAAGCTTGGCACAACTGTATTTGGGGAGTGTCTCCCATTCTTCTCTGCAGATCCTCTCAAGCTTTGTTAGGATGGATGGGGAGTGTCACTGCACAGCTATTTTCAGGTCTCTCCAGAGATTAGATCGGGTTCAAGTCCGGGCTCTGGCTGCGCCACTCAAGGACATTTAGAGATTGTCCCGAAGCCACTCCTGCGTTGTCTTGGCTTTGTGCTTAGAGTCGTTGTCCTGTTGGAAGGTGCCCCAGTCTGACGTCCTGAGTGCTCCGCAGCAAGTTTTCATCAAGGATCTCTCTGTACTTTCCTCCGTTCATCTTTCCCTCGATCCTCAACGGACAATTCCTTCAGCCTCATGGCTTGGTTTTGTGCCTTACCAAATCATGTCCAATCAATTGAATTTACCTCAGGTGGACTCCAATCAAGTTATAGAAACATCTCAAGGACGATCAATGGAAACATGATGCACCTGAGCTCAATTTCGAGTCTCATAGCGAAGGATCTGAATACTTATGTAAATAAGATATATTTTATTTTTAATAAATGTGCAAAAAAATTATACAACCCTGTTTCGCTGTAGATTGTTAAGGGAAACAATTTAATCAATTTTAGAATAAGGCTGTAACGTAACAAAATGCGGAAAAAGCGAAGCGGTCTGAATACTTTCCGAATGCACTGTATATCCTGTCACTGACCCCATAACCACCTCTACCCCCCTCCCTCAGGCCAACAACCAAGGTCTCGGGGTTATTGGGGTCATCGAGTGTAACTTTCTGGAGCCCACCCACAACAAGCAGGATTTTGACAATACTGACAAATACAGGTAATGAGGAAAGTGCTCCATTCAAGAACATGTCCTGAGGAACTGTTTTCCACTCAATAAAACAAAACTAATTATCGTCAATCTGCCCACACTCACGTTAATGATGGTGTATTTTCAATAATCTAGTTGAATAAATCAGCACTAGGTGAACTGTCTGTTTATTTCTTATTTTCTATGTGCAGGAAAACCATCAACAACTTGGGGGTAAAGCTGGAGGACTACTGGAAAGAGGTACGTTTTAAGAGAAACAAAGAAGATCCTAGCAGCACCACACCAGTGGAAGACACCATGTAAGTAAAACACTCCTCTGTTTTCCTTTCTCCTCTCTCCATCCCTCCTCTAACTGGTTCTTCTGTGTATCTCTACATCCATAGGAAACGTCCAGACCAGAACTGGGTGCAGTGTGACACCTGCCTGAGCTGGAGGAAGCTGCCAGATGGAATTGATTGCAAACGGCTCCCAAAGGAGTGGTTCTGCCACATGAACCCTGACCCCCAGTTCAGGTGAGTCCCACCGAGATCAAACAATAATACTTATAACAGGTGTTATAAAATACACTGAGTATGCCAAACATTAGGAACACCACAGGCTTGTAATTTAAGGTCTACACCTGTTTTATTTGGCACGTGACAAATACAATTTGATTTGATTTAAGAGTTGCACCCGCCCATTTTGCCCTCAGAACATCTTCAATTCGTCATGGTATGGACTACGTGTTGAAAGCATTCCACAGGGATGCTAACCCATGTTGACTCCAATGCTTCCCACATTTTTTTAACGTGAAAATCCTTGGTTTCTCTCAGTGGACAGGTCCTTTTCGCGGCACATTTGTGAGTCTCTGATTGTCCAAAAGGGAAACTGTTGTTCTCCTCTATAGTCGTCTGGTATCCGGTGACTTGTCGTGTAGTCCTGAACAGAACTACACATTTATTCTGCTTCCATTCGCTCTGGAAGATGCTTCTTTGAAGATAGGCTAGCCAGCCGTGTCGATGGTTCCCAGTGGGGTGATGAGAGTAGTGTACTACAGTGGTTTGAGCAGAGTAGTAGAATGGTTCCACTTCAATTCGCGTTTCTAGATACTTTACTTAGGACAGCTAATCAGCCGTACCAGTGATTGTCCGGGAGGGGACTTTATTGTCTCTACCTCGTGTTGAGATTCAGAGTTCAAACCACTTTAAACGTAAAGCTGCAGTCTCTCTGGTTTGGTATGTTAATTCTTAACCCATCATTTTATACAGTTTGTTAAAAATGAGCAGTTCCATCAACTTGACACGCTCTCTGACCTCACTCAAGGAGGTGGTGACTACTTACTGTGGACAGTTATAGAAACAATTTCCTCCTATAGTTTCTCAAATCACATCCCTTTCCTAACAAAAACACTTTCATCATTTTCATATAGCATGCACAACACAGAGGATGGAAACTTCATACATGTAGTGTATATACTTTAAGTTACAGTATTTCCTTTATAACATATTTAATGACATCACAAAAAGTACTACCAAAAAATATATTAGTGGTAACCTGTCTGGGAATGGGGTTCCGCTAACCCCGTTCTGCTAGCGGAACCCCTCGCCAACAGCCAATAAAATTGCAGGGCACTAAATACAAATCAACAGAAATCTCATAAATCAAATTTCTCAAATATACAAGTATTAGGCACCATTTTAAAGATACAATTCTCATGAATCCAGCCACAGTGTTGATTTAAAAAATGCTTTACAGCGAAAGCTCCACAAATGATTATGTTAGGTCACGACTAAGTCACAGAATAAACCTAGCCATTTCTCCAGCCAAAGAGAGGAGTCACAAAAGGCACAAAGAGATAAAATTAATCACTAACCTTTGATGATCTTCATCAGATGACACTCATAGGACTTCATGTTACACAATACATGTATGTTTTGTTCGATAAAGTGCATATTTATATCTAAAAATCTCATTTTACATTGGCATGTTATGTTCAGTTCCAAAACATGCAGTGATTTTGCAGAGAGCCACATCAATTTACAGAAATACTCATGATATATGTGGATGAAAATACAAGTGTTATGCAAGGAACATTAGATAAACTTCTCCTTAATGCAACTGCTGTGTCAGATTTCAAAAACACTTTATGGAAAAAGCATACCATGCAATAATCTGAATACAGAGCTCAGAGCCCAAACCAGCCAAAATAAATATCTGCCATGTTGCGCAGTCAACATTAGTAAGAAATAGCATCATAAATATTACCTTACCTTTGATGATCTTCATCAGAATGCACGCCCAGGAATCCCAGTTCCACAGTAAATGTTTGATTTGTTCGATAAAGTTCATCATTTATGTCCATATACCTCCTTTTGTTAGAGCGTTTGGTAAACAAATCGAAAAGCGCGTGCAACTTCCAGCGGAAAGGTCGGACGAAAATTCCAAAAACGTATATTACAGGTCGTAGAAACATATCAAACGATGTATAGAATCAATCTTTAGGATGTTTTTATCATAAATGTTCAATAATGTTCCAACCGGAGAATTCCATTATCTGTAGAAAAGCAATGGAACGAGAGCTAACTCTCTCATGACCGCGCATGGTCAGCTCGTGGGACTCAGGCAGACCTCTGACTCATTCCCCTCTCATTCAGCCCCCCTTCATAGTAGAAGCATCAAACAACGTTCTAAAGATGGTTGACATCTAGTGGAAGCCTTAGGAAGTGCAACATAACCAATATCCCACTGTGTCTTCAATAGGGGCTGAGTTGAAAAATGACAAACCTCAGATTTCCCACTTCCTGTTTGGATTTTTTCTCAGGGTTTTTTCTGCCATATGAGTTCTGTTATACTCACAGACATCATTCAAACAGTTTTAGAAACTTCAGAGTGTTTTCTATCCAATATGCATATATGAGCATATATTAGCATCTGGGACTGAGTAGGAGGTAGTTTACTCTGGGCACGCTTTTCATCCAAAAGTGAAAATGCTGCCCCCTATCCCAATGAAGTTAAGTTGCCTCAGATCATTCCCAACGTTCTATGTTAGAAATATTGTTCCAGTAGTTACTTTTGAACGAGTTAAGAGTTTTGAAACAAAGCACATTCCTTGGGTGATTTGGATAGGGAAGGTCTGAGTGTTCTGTCCTTGATTTACAACAGGGTGTGAGTTATTAACCCCCACCAGTTCCCTCCTTCCCCCTCTGCAGGTGAGAGGGGGTCTGGTTGAAGTTATTAATTGCAAAGCTGATCTGACCTATTTGGATTCTCACAGGACAGTCATGACAAAACTGTTGAGTGTAAAAAACCCAGCAGCGTTACAGTTCTTAGTTGCCTGGCAACTACTACCATGCCCTGTTCAAAGGCACCTAAATCGTATGTCTTGACCATTCACCCGCTGACTGGCACACATACATAATCCATGTCTCAAGGCTTAAAAATCCTTCTTTAACCTGTCTTCTCCCCTTCATCTACACTGATGAAGTGGATTTAACAAGTAACAACAGTAAGGGGTCATAGCTTTCACCCGGTCAGCCTATGTCAAGGAAAGAGCAAGTGTTCTTAATGTTTTGTATGCTCAGTGTATATTGTCTGTGCATGCCTACTTGCCAACCAGTGTGCATGCATTTGTGTGTGTTGACGTTGCCACTACAGTATATAGACATTCAGTATCCCCTATTCCAGGAGCTGCACGGTAGAGGAAGAACCTGAAGACTTCGATGATGACCAACCTTCATACCAGAAAACCTACAAGCAACAGTGAGAACCCAACCATATACTGTATCAATGATGCTGCATCTAAATATATTTGTAATGCATAACTGAACATGTAGGCTATTTGCAGATAATGAACCTTGAGCCTGAAACATGCATCGTTATTTTGTCTATGCATGGAGTGAAAAAACAACGTGAGGTCCTGCACAAAATGTGTTAAGATTGACAATAAAGTGCTTTGTATGATTTATTGATGGAGGCAAAATAATCGTGACATGTTTACCATGCTGGCTCGCGGCACAACTTGCTTGAGTTTTCATGATGCTGAGAGTTTTCCCACCACAATACTTGCATTTGGTAGAAGCTGGGCCGTTTACGTTTTACTCGACGCAGGTAAAACATTTTTTTGTGTAACATGTTAGACAAAAAAAATGGCTTACTAAACGCAAAATAGCTAGCTGGCATAGTCAACTGCATGCATGCAGTCAAATGGCATTTGCATATTTATAAGGACAAATGAGCTGGTGTTCAGACTAGAAAAGTGTAAAACCCAAAGAAAACTGTTGACTTGACAGATTCGTAAGCAAGTGAGATTGTGCCTTCATTTAGCAGCACAGTAGGCAAGGCAGGTATATAGGCTATTTCATAGAATGTATAGGAGGTGAGATGAATGCAATTACTGATTTTCATGTTCAATCAAATCTAGATGGTGCCAGTGTTTTTTAATATGTCAGTCAATCTGTGTTCTGTTTCACAGTGAAAGGAACACCAAAATGAAGCAGGATAAGAAGCGACAACAGGTTAGCTGTCTGTGTGTGTCTGTCCGTCAGTGTATACACAACATACGCAAAGGTATGTGGAAACCCCTTCAAGTTAGTGGATTTGGCTAGTTAGGCCACATCCATTGTTGACAGGTGTATAAAATCGAGCACACAGCCATGCAATCTCCATAGACAAAAATTGGCAGTAGAATGGCTCGTACGGAAGAGCTCAGTGACTTTCAACGTGGCACTGTCATAGGATGCCACCTTTACAAAAGAAAGTAGGTTTGTCAAATTTCTGCCTTGCTAGAGCTGTCCCGGTCAACTGTATTGCTCTTATTGTGAAGTGGGAATGTCTAGGGGCAACAATGGCTCAGCAGCGAAGTGGTAGGCCACACAAGCTCACAGAGTGGGACCGTCGAGTGCTGAAGTCTGTCCTCGGTTGCAACACTCACTACCGAGTTCCAAACTGACTCTGGAAGCAACGTCAGCACAATAACTGTTCTACGGGAGCTTCATGAAATTGGTTTCCATGGCCGATCAGCGGCATACCAGCCTAAGATCACCATGCACAATGCCAAGTGTCGGCTGGAGTGGTGTAAAGCTCACCGCCATTGGACTCTGGAGCAGTGGAAACACTTTCTCTGGAGTGACAAATCACGCTTCACCATCTGGTAGTCCGACGGACGAATCTGGGTTCGGCAGATGCCAGGAGAATGCAACCTTCCTAAATGCATAGTGCCAACTGTAAAATTTGTTGGAGGAGGAATAATGATCTGGGGCTGTTTTTTATGGTTCGGGCTAGGCCCCTTAGTTCGAGTGAAGGAAAATCTTAACGCTACTGCATACAATGACATTCTAGTAGATTCTGTGCTTCTAACTTTGTGGCAACAGTTTGGGGAAGGTCCTTTCTTGTTTCAACATGACAATGCCCTGTTCACAAAGAGAGGTCCAGAGCTCTGACCTCAACCCCATCAAACACCTTTGGGATAAATTGGAAAGCTGACTGCGAACCAGGCCGAATCGCCCAACATCACTAATGCTCTTGTGGCTAGAATGGAAGCAAGTCCCAGCAGGAATGTTCCAACATCCAGTGGAAAGCCTTCCCAGAAGAGTGGAGGCTGTTATAGCAGCAAAGGGGGGGACCAACTCCATATGAATGCCCATGACTTTGGAATGAGATGTTCGACAAGCAGGTGTCCACATGCTTTTAGTCATGTAGTGTCTGTCACACCCTGGTTCATGATAATGTTATGCCCACAAATGTTTTGTTCTCCCTAATATGTTGTGTACCCTACCCAAACTACCCTGGTGTGTGTGTGTGTGTTTGTGTGTGTGTCAGAATGAAGATGAGCAGAAGAAGGCAGAGCAGATGCAGATGAAGGCTCTGGCTCAGAAGAACAAGACTCTGAAGCACCAGAGGATCTCTTGCCTCGCCAAAGCATGTAAGTCTACTGTACGATCTGTGTGTGCATGTGTTATGTTGATGGGGATGTTTTTAATAATGTCGGTATTGATATACATGTGCGTCTCTTCATTTCAAATGTATTTATAAAGCCCTTCTTACATCAGCTGATGTCTCAAAGTGCTGTACAGAAACCCAGCCTAAAACCCCAAACAGCAAGCAATGCAGGTGTAGAAGCACCGTGGCTAGGAAAAACTCCCTAGGAAGAAACCTAGAGAGGAACCAGGCTATGAGGGGTGGCCAGTCCTCTTCTGGCTGTGCCGGGTGGCGATTATAACAGAACATGGCCAAGATGTAGGGACCAGTCCTTCCTCCAAAAACATTTCCCTAATCTCTACCGTGTGCTTTCTGTCAACCCCTCCAGCCCCTTCAACCCCTTCTCCGGCCCTGTCAACCCCTCCAGCCCCTTCAACCCCTCCGACCCCGTCAAACCCTCCAGCCCCGTCAACCCCTCCGGCCCCGTCAACCCCTCCGGCCCCGTCAACCCCTCCGGCCCCGTCAACCCCTCCAGCCCCTTCAACCTCTACGGCCGCGTCAACCCCTTCAAATGTTTGTAGTTCATATCATTGCCACAGGGGACAGAGATTTTCTGTCAATAATCATCATTATTCATTCAATAGTGCATCAAGTGATAAGCCCCCATACCCTCTCTACAGAATGAAGAGAACCCAGGCCATGACCCCTAAAAGTGAGACAAAAAAACCCAGGTTGAATGGTTTCCACAACAACACCCCCATGGAGACTGTATCACCGGCTGCTGAAACAACCATGTCATCCACGTCAGTCATCATCCCTGTTGACGATGACGACGATAACATCATGGATGACGATGACATTATGATCTTGGAGATCAACAGCACCCCTATTCAGAAGAAGGCAACCTTTGACCTTGCCATGGTAAAATCAGAGAGCAGGGCCATGGAGACACCTTCTGGCACTGGCAATGTTAAAACTAGCTGCACAGGAACAAGCTCTGTGGAGACGGGAACTGCGGCGACCAGCTACTTCCCTCCACCACCTTCTTCAGAGCAGGTGAGCATCACCACCCAGACAGAGATCAGGAGCAAAGTGAAGGATGAAGATGAGGAGCACAAGGAGAAAAGGGAGAAGGAGGAAAAAGTTAGGGACAGAACCGAACCAGGCCCTTCCACACCAAACCCACCCTCTGCTGGCCCATCCACACCAGGCCCATCCTCTTATGGTCCATCCGCCCCAGACCCATCAGACCATCCTATGATTGACTTCCGTAACCTGTCAGAGGCCCAGGAGCAGCAGGACCAGCTGCTGGAGCTCATGCAGGCTGCAGCCCACGAGAGGGACCAGTTCAAGGAGCAAGTCAACAAGTTGACCTCCCAGCTCCATAACCTGGAGGGCAGCATGCAGGAGCTCTCCCAGGCCACTGTGAAGAGAGAGCACTGCCACCAGGCCTGTCAGACTGGAGAAGGAGGGGAAGAAGGAGAGCAGTCGGAGAGGATTAAGGTCAGTCACCAGCTGGCCATCTTGTAGCCTCATATATATTTGTATGCTGTTAATATTTAATGAGTAAGATTTGCCCAGCAGCTGTCGGTACAGTTAGTATTTGTTAAATGGACAATGCAGTGTGCGAAAGAACATGCCAGGGTGTCTATCTGATATCTCCTTCCTCTCCCCATAATCCTTTGTCATCCATCCCCTCTGTGACCCTGCCTGCTCCCCAATTTACAGGTTGAGATTATAGAGGAGGAGAGGGGCAACCTCTGGTCTCTTTGTGAGACACTGCAGCAGGACGTGGTGGAGCTGAGGAGGGAGAAACAAGAGTGGGGGAGAGAGAAACAGGAGAGAGAGAAACAGGAGAGAGAGAAACAGCTGAGAGAGAAACAGGAGAGCGAGGGAGCTCAGACATCAGCTGACCAGGCAGAGAGGTGAGACGGGGGGGGCCAATAGTGCTGCTAATGGCTTGACCTCGGATACGCCCCAGACGTGAGGACAAGATTGTTTCCTTCAGTATTCATTTCTGACAGTGTACATGTTGACAATCTGTTTTTCTGTCTGTCTGTCTGTCTGTCTCTCTCTCTCTGTCTCTCTCTTTCTCTATCTCGCAGACTGAGGAAGCTTCGGAGGAGCGTTGGTCGTCTCCTGGTCACGTTTGTCCCAGCGCTGGACCTCGAACAAGTAAACTATGACTGTTCAGTCATTGACGAAATCCTCGACCAGGTTCTTACTGACGTGGAGTCCATGGGGCCTGTGTAGGTGCCTGTGGGCGGGATATGGATGGACGGGTTGTCAACCATCTTACTCTGTAAGGTGAGGCAAACTTGGGGATAGTCACAGATAATTCCTGCCTACCTTTTTACACTTTTTTAAATGGTTTTATAGGTATTTTTTTACAAACAAAAAAAGGAAATTAACACATAATACCCCATAATGACAAAGTAACAACAGGTTTGTAGAGATTTTTGCAAATCTATTAAAAATAAAAAACAGATACCTTATTTACATAAGTATTCAGACCCTTTGCTATGAGACTCAAAATTAAGCTCAGGTGCATCCTGTTAATGTTGATCATCCTTGAGATTGATCATCCTTGATTAGAGTCCACCTGTAGTATTTTAAATTGATTGGACATGATTTGGAAAGGCACACAACTTTGAAGGTCCCCAAGAACACAGTGGCCACCATCATTCTTAAATGGATGAAGTTTAGAACCACCAAAACTCTTCCTAGAGCTGCCTCCCCGTTCAAACTGAGCAATCGGGGGAGAAGGGCCTTGGTTAGTGACATAACCAAGAACCTGATGGTCACTCTGGCAGAGCTCCAGAGTTCCTCTGTGGAGATGGGAAATCCTTCCAGAAGGACAACCATCTCTGCAGCACTCCACCAATCAGGCCTTTATGGTAGAGTGACTGGATGGAAGCCGCTCCCAAGTAAAAGGCACATGACAACCCGCTTGGAGTTTGCCAAAAGGCACTCCAAGGACTCTCAGACCATGGTCTGATGAAACCAAGATTGAACTCTTTGGCCGGAATGACAAACGTCACGTCTGCAGGACACCTGGCACCATCCCTATGGTGAAGTATGGTGGTGGCAGCAACATGTTGTGGGGATGTTTTTCAGTGGGCAGGGACTTGGAGACTAGTCAGGATCGAGGCAAAGATGAGCGGAACACAGTACAGAGAGATCCTTGATGAAAACCTGCTCCAGAGCCCTCAGGATCTCAGACTGGGGCGAAGGTTCACCTTCCAACAGGATAATGACCCTAGACACAAAGCCAAGACAACGCAGGAGTGGCTTCGGGACAAGTCTCTGAATGTCCTTGAGTGGCCCAGCCAGAGCCCGGACTTGAACACGATCAAACATCTCTAAAGAGACCTGAAAATAGCTGTGCAGCGATGCTCCACATTCAACCTGACAGAGTTGGAGAGGCTGTAATTGCTGTCAACAAAATACTGAGTAAAGGGTCTGAATACTTATGTAAATGTGATATTTCCTTCTTTTTTCATATAAATTTGTACACATTTCTAAAAACCTGTTTTTGCTTAGTCATTATGGGGTATTGTGTGTAGGTTGATGTGGGGGGGGGATATTTAATCAATTATAGAATAAGGCTGTAACGTAGAATAATGTGGAAAAAGTCAAGGGGTCTGAATACTTTCCGAATGCACTGAGTATACAAAACATCAAGAACACCTGCTCTTTCCATTACATAGACTCTCCAGGCGAATCTAGGTGTAAGGTATGATCCCTTATTGATTTCAGTTGTTAAATCCACTTAGTTTATTGTAGATGAAGGGGAGAAGACAGGTGAAAGAAGGATTTTTAGCCTTGAGACAATTGAGATATATGTATGTGTATGTGTGCCATTCAGAGAGGGGGGGGGGTGTTCCTATTAGGAAGGTATTCCTAATGTTTTGTATACTTTTTAAAAACTTTTAAAACTTTTATTTTGTTCCATGACCATGGTGGTGTTGTGGAAATTCTTGCACAGGGACACTCCAGGTCAATCTGGTAGCTGGTTGAGAGAATGCCTTGAGCGTGCAAAGCTGTCATCAAGGCAAAGGGTGGCTATTAGAAGAATCTCAAATATAAAATATATTTAGATTTGTTTAACACTTTTTTGGTTACAATATGATTCCATATGTGTTATTTCATAGTTTTGATGTCTTCACTATTATTCTACAATGTAGAAAATAGTAAAAATAAAGAAAAACCCTTGAATGAGTAGGTGTTCTAAAACTTTTGACCGGTAGTGTACATCAAACTCTACTGATGAGACATGTTATCATCATATAATCAAAATGAGTCATGTTACCCTCAGAGGTGTTATCCTTGTTACTAATCGAGACATCCCCTGAGACAGGATGTCTCTAAAGAGGTTTCTGACACATGTTATCCTCTACTGTAGATAATGTTATAGATCAGCTCACACAGAACTGGCAAACTCAGCTCACATGCACTCCATATTCACACTTACTAGTCCCCTGACAGCTCTCATTCACTAAATACTTAATAGCTCAATTTCAATCCTCTTATTGTCCAAATTTCAATCGGCTTATTATCCAGATGTCAATCTTAATACTAATCATTTGAATCTATTTCTTATCCACATTTCTATCGGCATGATATCAAATTTCAAACTTATTATCCAAATTTCAGTTTAATATGTAATTTCTCACAATAGCACAACTTTCACATTCACCTAGTACTATTACCCATGTGCATCTTCAATGATTTTCTTGTCATTACTTGCTATACACCTTATGTATCGTCAACGGTTCTCTTGCCACTACTTGCTATACATATAACACCCCATATTCAAAAATGCCTTGTGTTATTTTGTAGTGGCTGCAGACCACATAGACATTTCTTCTAAATGCCTCGAGTCAGCAGTCAGTGGGGCTTTCCATGGTACCGTTACGCCCTCGTCCTAGTTCTCATAAGACTAGTAAATAGCCTCCTCTCTATAAGACTGGGTACCTTTTTTTTGTGTTACTCTCCCTGATTTTATTCTATATAAAAAAAAATTATACTGATTTATTTAAATTGACTTACCAGTTGCCGTCCCTTAATTGTTTGTGAATGATGTGTCTCCTCCTGGGCAGCTCACAGCCAAATTCAAATTAAATTACTAAAAATATTTATGAAATCACAAGTGCAATATAGCAAAACACAGCTTAGCTTGTTGTTAATCCACCTGGCGTGTCAGATTTCAATAAAGCTTTTCGGCGAAAGCATACCAAGCATTTATGTAAGAACATCTCTCAGTAGACAAAATATTACAAACAGCTAGCAGCCAAGTAGATTGGTCACGAAAGTCAGAAGAGCAATAAATGAAATCACTTACCTTGAATGATCTTCAGATGTTTGCACTCACGAGAATCCCAGTTACACAATAATTGTTCCTTTGTTCCATAAAGATTATTTTTATATCCAAAATACCTCCATTTGTTTGGCGCGTTATGTTCAGAAATCCATAGGCTTGAGGGGTCCCGACATCGCAGATGAAAATACCAAATAGTATCCGTAAAGTGCGTAGAAAGATGTCAAATGTTTTTTATAATCAGTCCTCAGGTTGTTTTTACAAT
The DNA here is from genome assembly GCF_023373465.1 of Oncorhynchus keta. Lineage (NCBI taxonomy): Eukaryota > Metazoa > Chordata > Actinopteri > Salmoniformes > Salmonidae > Oncorhynchus > Oncorhynchus keta. The sequence continues at coordinate 25,427,483 of NC_068427.1, read as the reverse complement.
ATATAATCGATAATATGTAAACCAGAATGTAGCTTCTTCCATAGGAGAAAGAGAGAAAATGGCTGTTGCACATGAAAAACTCTGCTGGCACCCAGCCATCCACTGACGTGATGGGTTCTTTCTCGCTCATTTTTCAAAATAAAAGCCTGAAACTATGTCTAAAGACTGTTCACACCTTGAGGAAGCCATAGGAAAGGGATGCTGGTTGATATCCCTTTAAATGGAGGCAAGGCATCCAATGGAACAGAGAGCTTTCAGGAAAAACAGCACTTCCTTGTTGGATTTTCCTCAGGTTTTCGCCTGCAATATCAGTTCTGTTATACTCACAGACAATATTTAGACAGTTTTGGAAACTTTAGAGTGTTTTCTATCCTAATCTGACAATTATATGCATATTCTAGTTTCTGGGCCTGAGAAATAGGCAGTTTCAAATGGGTGTTTTTTTAGCCAAAAATTAAAATATAACTCAATAAGTTATGGGTGGAATGTTATTATAAGTGTAATATTGGGATGCAAACTCAAAATAAAATACATTTAAACTCTGACACGGTACATGTGTTCTCTTTTTATAAGGCCATAACCATGTGTATGAGGTGTATACTTTTGTCTCAAAGTAGATTTGTTTAAGACTACTAAGAAACACTGTGACCCTGATTTAGCCCACTGCAGGAAAAGGTTTAAACTGTGGGGCTACTGAGAGAGAGAATACAGTAGACAGAACGGGTCAAAAAGTGATTTCTGACCTATTTTATGCGTCACGTGATTATGCCCATATACATTGGGGCAAAAAAGTATTTAGTCAGCCACCAATTGTGCAAGTTCTCCCCAGATGAGAGAGGCCTGTAATTTACATCATAGGTACACTTCAACTATGACAGACAAATGAGAAGAAGAAAAAATCCAGAAAATCACATTGTAGGATTTTTAATGAATTTATTGGCAAATTATGGTGGAAAATAAGTATTTGGTCACCTACAAACAAGCAAGATCTCTGGCTCTCACAGACCTGTAACTTCTTCTTTAAGAGGCGCCTCTGTCCTCCACTCGTTGCCTGTATTAATGGCACCTGTTTGAACTTGTTATCAGTATAAAAGACACCTGTCCACAACCTCAAACAGTCACACTCCAAACTCCACTATGGCCAAGACCAAAGAGCTGTCAAAGGACACCAGAAACAAAATTGTAGACCTGCACCAGGCTGGGAAGACTGAATCTGCAATAGGTAAGCAGCTTGGTTTGAAGAAATCAACTGTGGGAGCAATTATTAGGAAATGGAAGACATACAAGACCACTGATAATCTCCCTCGATCTGGGGCTCCACGCAAGATCTCACCCTGTGGGGTCAAAATGATCACCAGAACAGTGAGCAAAAATCCCAGATCCACACGGGGGGACCTAGTGAATGACCTGCAGAGAGCTGGGACCAAAGTAACAAAGCCTACCATCAGTAACACTACGCCGCCAGGGACTCAAATCCTGCAGTGCCAGACGTGTTCCCCTGCTTAAGCCAGTATATGTCCAGGCCCGTCTGAAGTTTGCTAGAGAGAATTTGGATGATCCAGAAGAAGATTGGGAGAATGTCATATGGTCAGATGAAACCAAAATATAACTTTTTGGTAAAAACTCAACTGGTCGTGTTTGGAGGACAAAGAATGCTGAGTTGCATCCAAAGAACACCATACCTACTGTGAAGCATGGGGGTGGAAACATCATGCTTTGGGGCTGTTTTTCTGCAAAGGGACCAGGACGACTGATCCGTGTAAAGGAAAGAATGAATGGGGCCATGTATCGTGAGATTTTGAGTGAAAACCTTCCATCAGCAAGGGCATTGAAGATGAAACGTGGCTGGGTCTTTCAGCATGACAATGATCCCAAACACACTGCCCGGGCAACGAAGGAGTGGCTTCCGTAAGAAGCATTTCAAGGTCCTGGAGTGACCTAGCCAGTCTCCAGATCTCAACCCCATAGAAAATCTTTGGAGGGAGTTGAAAGTCTGTGTTGCCCAGCAACAGCCCCAAAACATCACTGCTCTAGAGGAGATCTGCATGGAGGAATGGGCCAAAATACCAGCAACAGTGTGTGATAACCTTGTGAAGACTTACAGAAAATGTTTGACCTCTGTCATTGCCAACAAAGGGTATATAACAAGTATTGAGAAACTTTTGTTATTGACCAAATACTTATTTTCTACCATAATTTGCAAATAAATTCATTAGAAATCCTACAATGTGATTTTCTGGATTTTCTTTTCTCATTTTGTCTGTCATAGTTGAAGTGTACCTATGATGAAAATTAGAGGCCTCTCTCATCTTTTTAAGTGGGAGAATTTGCACAATTGCTGGCTGACTAAATACTTTTTTGCCACACTGTATGTACATCCTGCCCTTCCGTTCTCACGCTATCGAGTGAGTGCTTATGTAACCTGATAGTGCATCTGTTTATGGTAAAGCATGTGTTTGCATTAAAGCTGTCAATAATTGATGCGTAGTGAACTTGTTGAACTGTGGAATGTGTTTGAACATTTTAAAGAGTAGAGTAGTGAGTCTCTGCTATTTAGTAATTATGTATATGAAACAGTAATTTCCGGGGGGGGGTATTGGTCAGTATAAGTAGGAGCTGTGAACACAATGAGTGACAAGAAACCTCGAGAGATAATCCACAGAAGACTCTAAATAAATAAAACCTGTCTCCTAGACCAATTGTCAGTGTGTTGTGTCCCTGTCATGAACACAATGACAAAACCCTCGAAGCCATTCTTTGTGAGGACCCTGATTGTGTTAATGGTGTGGTGGATATGAGTGACAGACATATGGGTTACATTTTCCAACCCGACGATTCAACGATGAAGATTTTCACAAACGACAGCCTCAACACCCTTTTTCAACCAAAAACAGGGTGTTTTTCTCCTGCGTTGCGGATGAGAGAATGGCTTAAGAATTGCTCTATGTCAGATCGAACAAGCCCTCGGGGGAACAACCCTGCCGGGGTACGCATTGGAAGAGGAAGTCTGCAGGCGAGATCATTTGAAAGCCATAAGAATCTCTTCAGTGGCATATAGTCCAGACTCCAAAATTACAATTTTAGGTAATGCCAAATGCAATAGTTTAAATGCCACCAAATCAGTTAGTTCGTACGTTTTTTCAAAAGCCTACACAGAGGTCAACTATTTTGTGCCCTTTTCCAAAATCGTGAACTTTTGCATCGATTGGCGCTTCTGTCCTCAAGACATAACCTGGGCCTAAAGGCACGAAGGCTGATCTATCCAGGGAATGAAAACATGCGAAACCTGGAAGGCGTTGGAGATCATGGGGGGAAGAAACAGTGTCTGAATCGGCCACATCTTGATGATGGGGATTTAGAGACAGATCGAGGTGTTGGTTTACCACAGATAATTCCCAATGCCTTTTTTTCTTGAAGAAAGGAATTACTTATAAAACATGTACATGAAGGATTGTTCAATAATAACGTGTAAAATGTATGCATTTAGGTACTAAAGATTTTAAATGTAATTTACATAGCCTGATATTTCATTTAATCTCTGTCTCTCGCTCTCTCTCTCTCTGTGTGTGTGTGTGTGTGTGTGTGTGTGTGTGTGTGTGTGTGTGTGTGTGTGTGTGTGTGTGTGTGTGTGTGTGTGTGTGTGTGTGTGTGTGTGTGTGTGTGTGTGTGTGTGTGTGTGTGTGTGTGTGTGTGTGTGTGTGTGTGTGTGTGTTGACAAGGATCTGTCGCGTCAGGGGTGGGGCTAATGACATATGCCACCACCCAACAGGTGGTTGTGTGTGGGATGTCTGTTGGTTACAAGCAAAGAACAATGCTGATAACATCATTTTTTAATAAAGGAATAATAATTATACATGTAAACATTTAAAGGATATAAATAGCATTTATGTATTAACATTTTATAATAATATGAAGTTTAAAAAAATAACTAAAGTGTATTTATCTTCAATGAATGAAATCTCTGGCTCTCTCTCTGTCCCCCGATATGTTCTTCTCTACACAAGAGAAGTGGTTCAGAGAAGATGTGTGTGTGCAAGCACATGCTTTACCATAAACAGATGCACTATCAGGTTACGTAAGCACTCACTCATAGGAGAACGGAAGGACATGATGTACATATATGGGCATAAGCATGTGACACATAAAATAGGTAATCAATCACTTTTTGACCCGTGCCGTCTACTGTATTCTCACTACTGAGTTTAACACCTCGTTCTCACACAAACTTACTACTCCAATGTGGATGGAGGCTCTGGAATCGTGTTCGTTTTTTCCCGGGATGATGATTTTCTCTTTGATTACAGGGGACCACAGTGAACTTTCCTGGAATGACGTCAGGAACAGGAATTCTCAGATTAGTGTAGGGATGTAAGCTCTGCAATTAACAGCTATGTTTACAATGCAACTGTTTTAAATATATTATTTATTTGGGAATTTTTTATATTTATTCAAATTAAAAACGTATCACTGTTCTGTGTTGTGATTTTATTTCTCTCAATTAATAGAAATAACTCCTTGCTTCATATATCACTGGCAACAAAAGATACACATATTAATGCTGTAATGCATTACCAACAGCTTCTTAAAGTATATGAGAAGAAAATATGCATGTTGTCATTTATTGAGATGACTCGTGTACTGGAGGCAGCTCTGTATCGTGCTCACTAGCTGGAACAACCACAAAGTCATCAAATCTGATTTTCAACCTATCCTTAATGCCTAACCTTAAATTAAGACCAAAAAGCTAAATGTTGTTTACATTAATTTTTGCAATATACTGTGGACAATTTTGACTGTACAGCCAATCTTTTGGAAACTGCTCAGTTCTGACTCATGACAATAAATGTCAACCTGGAGAAAATAAAATAGACAGAAAACCCCATAACATTTCCTGACTAAGGAATCCTCAATATGTCACTTTCACAATTCCATACACAATTAGTAATCATTTCTTTGTTTGGGAAGGCAAAACGGAAGCAGAAATGTCATTCAGTGTATTAGAAGGGCACATAGTATCAAAGCAAGTGCATATTTGATGATTGCCAGGGCAATAGAAAATACCTACTCTTTGCCTGATGCACTTTGGGGGGGGGGGGTGGAATCAAACCACAACCACATGCTCATCCCTGACTCATGCAATACATAGTGCCATCAGAAAGTATTCACACCTTTTGACTTTTCCACATTTGTTTTGTGTTAGACTGAATTTAAAATGGTTTACATTTAGATTTTTTGACTGGCCTACACACAATACCCAATAATGTCAAAGTGCAATTGTGTTTTTTGTCATTTTTACAAATGAATAAAAAATGAAAAGCTGAAATGTCTTGAGTCAATAAGTATTCAACCACTTTTTTATGGCAAGCATAATTTCAGGAGTTAAAATGTGCTTAAGTCACATACGTTGCATGGACTCTGTGCAATAATAGTGTATAATATTATTTTAAAATGACTGCACCCCACATATACAAGTATCTGTAAGGTTGCTCAGTTGAGCAGTGAATTTCAAACAGATTCAACCACAAACACCAGAGGTTTTCCAATGTTTCGCAATGTACTTATTGGTAAAACAAAAAACAGACATTGAATATCCCTTTGAGCATGGTGAAGTTATGAATTATCCTTTGGATGTTGTATAAATACACCCAGGCACTACAAAGATACAGGTTTTCACAAAAAATATATGGAAATGTATGCTCTATCCAAAATTACAACCAACTAATTGCAGCATTACCGCAAGAAAAT